>NW_024884697.1:15077803-15467521 GCF_019232065.1 Centrocercus urophasianus
CCTTGCCTTGCCTTGCCTTGCCTTGCCTTGCCTTGCCTTGCCTTGCCCTTGCTCTTGCCTTTTCTTGACTTATTCTCTCTTCTGATTTGTTTTAGTTAATATTCACCTGAAAACTGTACAAGTGAAGACTTGTTGCTCATGTTCCAAGCTTAGTGCAAAGCACTTTTGAATTATATCTTTCCAAACATCCCAACATCCTTCCTCAGCTCTTCATCATTTTCTTCAAAAAAATGAGGCTATTCATATCTATTTTTAAATTTCTGTAGGATGTTCTGACTGCAGAATGACAACTATATTTCAGTTGAACAGACACAACAGAGGAATAATGTACAGGCTATTTTAATAAAGCTTATCCTTCGTCTTCTGCAGTTCTTTTTTCTTCTATTCCCCAACTTTATACAGGAGGAGTGTATGGCAGTGTATTTTTAAGTTTAATACCCGAGTATTGTCAAAGCAGAGGAAATCGAATGCTTGTGATATCAAAATTTGTGATATCAAAAAAGAAATTGCTAGCTTCTCCTTGGGTAGTGAGACCTCAGCTTTTTATGATCATCTTAAAGATCAATTGGAAATTGATGCAGGTCATTAAAACATAGGCATAATATGCTATCTGTATGAAATACTGTCAAAATAAATAGGCATAACTGCTTTGGTGTTCTGTGGGTTTAAGACATACACAGTGCACATTTGCACAGTAAACTTCTGCAATGAAGTCAAATGCAGGTGAAGTGCAATGTAAATTTGAAGGCACTGGTCACTTTTTAAGTACCACTCCTAAGTGCACATGAGCAGGCAAATCAAAAACATCAGAAATCAGACAGGTGGAGTGGAAGGCCAACTTGTCTGAACAGGGATCTTCTACAGCTTAGGTGGAAAAAGTATGTCTACTGCAAGCAAGGTCAGGCAACATGGAAGGACTGTAGGGATACTGTGTCCCTTACTATAAAGAACATCTGCTCACCCAAAGCTCAGTTAGATTTGAAGATGGCCAATATTGTGGGGTACAATTAGAAACATTTCTTTTTCAAATGTGTTAACAGCAAAATGTAGACCAGAGAGAACATTGGTCTGCTGATTGATGAGAATAGTGACCTTACAAACAGAGACAAAGACAAAGCAGAGACATTTAATGCCTTCTTTGCCTCTGGCTATTGTGAGCTCTAGGATGCCAGGTGCTCTGGGTTGGAGGACAGTGATTGTGTTAACAGTAAACTTCCAGACAAGTCTGAACATGCTGCTCTACCTGGGTGCATATAAGCCCAGGGGGCACTATAGTGTCCATTCCAGGATACTCAGAGAGCTAGCTGATGTCATTGAAAGACTTATCTCAATTATTTATCAGTGGTCTTGGCGATCTGGAAAGTTCCCAATTGACTGGCAGCTGGCAAACATTGTTCCAATTTTCTGGAAGGGCAAGAAAGAAGACCCTGGTAATTACAGGCCTGTCAGTCTCACTTCAGTGCCTGTTAAAATTACATAGAAAATTATGTTGGAAGTTCTGAAAAACACATCAAGGGCAATGTGGTCATTGGTTAAAGCCAATGTGTTCATGAGGGGAATGTTCTGTCTAACTGAATTCCCTTTTATGACAAGGTCACTCATGTAGTTGAACAAGGAAAGTCAGTTGATGTTCTCCTTTTGGATTTCAGAGAAGCTTTCAATGCTATTTCCCACAGTATCCTCCTGGACAAAATGTCCAGCATACAGCCAGACAAAACCATAATGTGATGGGTGAGCAACTGACTGAAGGGTTGGGCCCAAATTTTAATAATCGCTTGTATTTTCCCAACCACTTCATCTGTTTGAAGCATGACATTCAAACTGCTGCAATGTGGTACTACTGTGGAAGGCATTATTGCTAGCATTGTTAATTATTTTGACTTAAAATAGGTTATGCAAGAGACAATAGATTGTCACAGAGTTAACTAAATCAGTCTATGCCTGTGACGGAGGCAGTAGGACCCTGGGATCTCCCTGGCCCCACAAAATGGGAAGGGAAAGGGAAAAAGGACAGGGAGATGGGAGCTGGGCTCAAGGAAGGAAAAAAAAAACAGTGGCAACGATCTATGGAGGAAAACTTATTTTACTATGATATAGGAATGCAAAATAACACAATATAATACAATCTAATTGAAATTAAAACTAATAAATCAAATAAAATAGGAGAGAGAGTTCCTGAGACCAAGTGAAACCTGAAAAGCTTGGCACAGCTAGGAAAGCATCCTCCAGCACCCACTGCAATGCAGTAAGAGCCCGCCCAACCCTGAAGGGCCCGTGACTTCAGTGATGTACAGGGATAGGTAACCAAAATTGGAGCATTAACACTTTAACTCCCAGTGCACTACATGATGTTATGATGCGGAGTACCAAAAACCAAAAAACACAAAACCCTGACATAGATGCTACCTGTAAATTATCGTACAGGATGTTAAAAAATATTATTTTTCCTTCTAAGAAATATTGATATGGATACACTGCATTGTAGCAATGCATTTTTTACTGTAAAGAGTTTTTATGTTATCACTACCAAATTTTCATTCTGTTGTTGCTACATTGGAAACCACAAAAGTAATCCTTATGTCATATTTTAATCTGAACTCATGTCTTCAAAATTACACAGTCTACCACATTAGATGAACCAAATATGCCAATCTTCAGTTTCAAACTTATGTACACAGATGTGTATTTGTTGAAGAAAGATATTTGTAACTAAGACTCAAATACTTACATCCAGTACTTAAGTATTGATATACTGACTCAAATAATAATTTCTTTACTCTGAGCTAGATAGCATTTTCACTCAGAAATACAAAACAGCTAAGAAATATGTCCTAATGTTATTTTCAAAGAATTGTCCTCAGAATTCACACAAACCTTGAAAGGATGTAGACGGATTCATGAATTTTGAGCGTGTTGATCAAATGTTTGAACTGAAGCATCAAAAGAGATATTGCTAGGGGAACAGGGAAACTCAGGGGAAAAGTTCACTGAGAAGAGACACTATTCACAGACTTTCAACAAAAAGAGCCTTCCTCAAAATCCCAGCCTGAGTGGAGAACGCACAATAGTCAGTATTGCTTACTCCAATGGTTTAATTTACAAGAGTTTCTCCAAAAGTAATGCCTCCTATTTTATTATGTTGGCCCACTGCATCAGAGGTGGATGTTGGTGGTGTGACAGTAGAACTGAAGCTTCCCACCAAAATCCCGTTACATTTTTTTGCCATGCGACAGATGACAGCAGAGGGGCAGCCTGACAAAATGGCGTCTGATATGGAAGTGCAAATGAAACAAAGGTGTGTAGCTGAATTTCTCCATGTCAAAAAAATTGCATCCATTGACACTGATCAATGCTTGCTGAATGTTTCTGGAGGTCAAACAGTGGATGTGAGCACAGTGAAGCCATGGATGGTGTATTTCAGCAGAGGCTACAATATGTCACCTCTACTGCTGCAGTTTTTTCTGAGCACAGTATGCAATCTCTTGTTTATTGCTGGTGAAAACACATGGTTAAATGTTGACAATGTTGAAAAATAGTGTTTTGTAGCTGCAAATTTGCTCTTTCAAATATTGTTATTGTGTTCTTTGGTCTACTTTCCATGGAAATAAATATGGAATATTATTTTTCAGAGCAACTTACTTCTGATTTTCATGTCTGCACTCCTCTACACAGAAGACCACAGGCTAATTTGTCCATCTTGCGAGAAAACCCACTTCTAACAGGATCATTTCATGATCCCCATTCATAATGTGTTCAGTTTTTTCCACATCTCTCTCAAACTGATATATTTGCAACCTGGTTCTTGTCTCTCTTCACCTCCATTTTACCAATGCATTTCCACTAGGACATACTGAATAGTTTCACCCAGAAATAATTTTAGGAAACTAGGCTTGCTGCCTTTCATTTCACAAAGGAGAGGACTCTGAGCCATAGCAGTATGAGTTTCATATGAGAGATAGCTTTTCTTAGCAAAGAGCTAATGCTGAAGCATCCAGAGTCTTAAAATATCTAGGTCTGACTCTCTTGCAAGAATCTTATATAATCTGAATTAAAATTGTGTATTATGTGTATGGTTCTCTACAGGTGGAGATAACTGCAGAAAGGCATATGGGATTAAATCAATCTAATAAAAATAAACATTCTTCCTGGAGAGTTATTGACTAGTAACTATCAGATTACAACCATACTTGATAGCGTTCAAGAGAAAATGGGAAAATATGTCAGATCTCTTTGGGTAGTTTTGCAGTTTTCAGAATTAGAAGCTTAATTTTAAATTTTGATTAAATATTTCATATCAAAATTGCTGGGCATCAAATTTTCTGCCAGATTCCCATCTAACCTTGGGAGATTAGCATCCACTGAGCATGTTCAGTTCATTTAGTCTTGGGAAGAGCATCATTTGAAGCTACATTTGACTACTAAAAATAAAATAATTTTAAAATATACATCAAGGCAGAAATGAATGACATCTTGAATTATGCAGTCATTGTAGATACTGTAGCCTAAGTAAATACAATCGTACCATCAGAGTTTTATTGCATGTAACAGTTTCTTCTTTCATATATAGAAGTCTACAAACCCAATCTACTGCAATACACATTGTGTAATACTTGGAAAACTTTAATATGCCAGCTGGCACTATTAACATAAAATAAGTTTTCTATAAAAGACAAGCAGGGATTTCAAAAAGTAATGCAGCTAAAAATGAAGATTTTTATTTTTTGGAATTGTTCAAAAATGCAAGGATAATGGAATTGAAAGATAATCCAGAATATTATATGTATCCCAACCTCCATCTTCCTTTACAGAGCTAAGCACTGTGCTATCTGTTTTGTATTTGGCACTGGTCAAATGTTTTCTGTGGATGTTGTATTCCTTCATCATTTGCGATAGTAGTCCACTATTTTCCTGCTCTCAAGTTTAAGTAATGTTTAATCATGGGCTATTGTCTTTTTCTCAAATTTAATTAAACTCGCTATAGCAGATTTCCCTTTCTTAGTAGTTGAATATGCACAGAAATACAGGAAGAACAATTCTGATGAACTACACGAAAGTGATAACTCACTTTTCACCCTCATGATCTGATGCATTAAGCACAGCAGAGCCAGATGGTCAAGAGAGGTGATTCTCTCGCTACATTTAGCATTTGTGCAGCTTCACCTTGAATATTCTCTGCAGTTCTGGACTCTGCAATCTGAAAAGGATATTAAGGTTCTTGAAAGCACCCAGAAGAAAGCAACAGGGCTGGAAGGCATACTCTCTACAGAGAGTCTGAGGACACTCAGATTATCTAGTCTGGAGGGGAGGAGGCTGACAGATGGCCTTATTGCTCTCTACAACTTCCTGAGAAGGAGAAGTGCAGAGTGAGGTGCTAGGCTCTTCCCCCGGTAGCTGACAGGACACACAGGAATACCACAGAGTTATGTCAGGGGAGGTTCAGATCAGACATCAGGAAACATTTTTTTACCCACGAGCATGATCAAGCTTTGGAACAGGCTTCCTAGAGAGGTGGTTGATGTCACATGCTGTCCCATCTCACTCAGTGGATAATTGTAAGGTAACTTCAATTCTCTGTGTGTTAACTAGGAGTAACAACAATTACTCCAGAATTTTAAACAAACTACAAATTTACTTAATACTCAGTGGAATTACAACACAATAGCCTGGCTAAATTTGCAACATCACTTTTTTTATGTGCCAGCAACAAAATCAGAGAAAGAGGCAGCGAGAGGTGAGAATCCACTGGATTGGGCCCAGTGATGGTTTCTGCTCATAGCGGTGGTCCTCCAGTGGTGGGCACTCACAGAAAACTTGGGTTTATGTCTTCTATAAACCAGATCACTGACACTCGGTCTATTTTCTAGGAGCTTCCAGAAGGGAGTGGACTCTACTTCTGTGCTCTCCCCTCTCTCTCATGGTAAATTAGTCCCTGAAAAGTGCTATCTGGCCTTCACAAAGTATCTGCAAAATCTCTCTTCTTGTGCTGAATATTTGAGACATTAAAACTATTTTAGCAACTCAATCTCTTATTCATGCCTGTCAGTGTTCACAAAACATGTGGACAATGCTCTGATTAATATGCTCTAAATTTTGGTTAGCCCTGAATTAGTCAGGAAGTTGAACTAGATAGTCTTTGAATGTTCTTTCCAACTGAAACCTTCCTTTCTCTACATCTTATCCTATCCCATCCCATTCTGCTCACTGGCCTCTCAGAGAACTGCTGTACAAGTCATTGTACTAAATACCCACTCTCTCTCTGCTGAGGGTACGGTAAGAATAAATAAAACTCTACAATCACAGTGAAAACCCAGGCTTAGCTACAGAATTGGTGATTCTGGCTTATGTTTTCTCCTTCTGGACCTTCCTATTACACTGCAACAAAAAGACTTCTGAGTAGTCATACTCAAATCTGTTCTGCAGGGAGTCTGATCCTACCTACAGATCTGTCAGGCATGGTGGCTATTACTATCTCTCTTCACATCTAGCGAATGCAATTTTGTACTGCAGTTGCTGCCCAAGAGAGTTGTACAAAACACAGAATCTCCCACAGTAATATGAGTCTTGTGTGAGCTGTGTTAGGCAAAATTTACTTATGGACTAAGTCTGAGTTACATTTTGCTAAAATCTACATTATTTGAGAGTTTGAATAAGTATCTGAGCATTTCTGAATAAACAAAACAATATTTTGTGCAGACTGTGTCATCTTTCCAACTTTCCAATCAAACATGTCCCCATGACAAACGTTTTTTAGGAGTCCTTTCTGGGAGTATAAGAGCAGTGCAAGAGATGTATTAAAATGAAAGGAAGTGTAAAATATATTAGTCTAGCTATACAGCTGCTTTCATTTCATTAATCTCTCTCTCCCTGTTTTGGCTGCATATCTTCATTTAACCAGGAAGTGCACTAAATGTAAGAGATGCTACTGCAGTGACATTTTGCAGTGTCACCTGTACCCAAAAAACAATCCTATAAGATACTAAATAAAGGTCTACCATTTAAAAGGAAATGGCAATTGGAAATGAAAATGAAAAGCATACCATAAAAATCAAATTGAAGAACATTTTGGAGTGCTAGTTTATACAGAAGAGACTCTCTAGAAAGCCATGGGTCAAAATCAATCAATTTTAAGAAGATTAGTACTAGCATATTTGAGAGATTGTATAACCACAGGTCATTAAATTCAGAAAATTATTGTGATATATTTTTGGTGGCTATATGCGACAAATTCTCAACCATTTCAATGTTGAAATACAAGGGAAACATCACGTTATATTACTTGCAGTGATCCATACCTTTAAATCATTAATTTGATCATTACAGAGGCAACTGAGAATTTGTTGCTGAAGACAAATATGGGTCACTGAAATCTGCTGTGCAGGCAAATGCCAGGGTCTATTTCTACCATATATTTTTTTCTGCTTGTTTGAGAGTCATTCCTTTGATGCAAAGCAAAATGAATTAGGGCTGCAGAATTTACAAGAGAACTGTTTTGGCTTAAACCAATGACTTAATTGGTGCAACTTCCTTTTCAGAAAAATAAGTAACGGCCAGTTCTTTTGAGAAGAACTGACTAGGGGAAAAATTTATTACTTACTGCAGGCAGTTTTGTGTTTGGCTTATGCCCTAAAGCATAAACATTTACATGCTGTATATGTTTTGATTTGTTTTATGAAAAAGTTGCTGATTTTAATATAGCTATACATTTTAAAACATTTTTAATCCCAATTTTTTGACATCCTGGTATGTGCCTAGGTAGTCTTTAAGAGCTCATTTGAGACAATACTCAGATATTGATACCCTCTATTGACTCTGTTTATACATGAGTACTTTAAAACTTGGAGCCCTACAAAAATATAGGTAGATACATATAATTTCTGTTCTCTGAGCAGGTTGGAATATGGAGATGTGTAGCATCATTGTTTTATAACACTGACATCTTCTATGATACGGATTTCATCTTCTGTTTCAAATTTCAGAGTGTGACGTGTCAGACAGATTGGAGCAAGTGATATCCAGATCTTCAACTGTGAGAGGAACACTCAAGGCAGCTCATAAGGAGAATAAAGAGAATGCTTATTCTTGAAATTAAGAAGGACAACCTTTGCCTTAATGATTTGATTTCTAAATTCTGTGCAATTGTCATGATTAGAAATGAAAGGTTTTCATTCCACCATTTTATGTCCAAAATAAAAATCAAACAAATAATCCCATCTAATTCCAGCATCAAATATTTCCTTAAAATACGTTAGCGGATGAAGTTGTGAGAGGAATACACAGCCTGAACTGATGAGAACTTAAATTCAAGGTCTTACAGCATTTCAAATTCTTTTGATTAGAGGGAAAAAAATAAAAAAGGTCATTTGTGAGTCTACAAAACTAGTGAAGGCAATTATAGGGAAATTAATATATGCTTCTTCCTGTCAGAAAATAATAGCTTCTTTCAAAAGCATTAGAGTAAAATAGAAAATAGTTAGGTAATCCTGTACACAGCATACCCACTAAATAATATATAGGAGCAACTGAGATGAACTCTTAGATAAATTCAAGTAGATGAAGAGATCTTTCAGACACTGATTGGATGACCCTTATTGAACTCCATTCAATAAATCCTGTTAGAAGGTCTTTTCATTTTCTCTGCAATACCAAAAAATAAGATATCTTCCTTATGAATAAAACCTACCACTTGAAGAAGATGCATGAATTTTGGAATGCAGAGTTGCAAGCAATTTCCCCCTTACTTTTGACAACTGATTTCTCAAATACCTAAATATGCTAATATCTTCTGTATGTGAATATCCTACCCATATGAATGGCTTTTCTTTTGAATTACATACATGAATGAATGCACATACAAGAAACTTCTAAAAATCTTGAATCTCATTTATTTGTTTGTGTGTTTGCTTGCTTATTTAAGCAAATAAGCTTGACCTGTGTACATGTTTAGATAATCATAAGGAAATCATGATAACGTTATAGTTGGCTCACAAAAGGAAAATAAGGACTATATTCTTCAAACACTCCGTAACAACAGTATCAAGCCAAGCATTTTGTATTATTCCCATAGAATAGCTGCATTTTCTGTATTTTGAGTCAGTCATGAATATAGTCCAACTGACAGAAAGCTGATATATAATGAATAAAACAGTGGTAAAACAGATGCGGTAATAAAATGAAAATAGCATGACAGGATGTGTGTGTATTTTACAGTTTATGTTCTGTAACAGAGAAAGCCATTTAAGGCATCCTGTATACTGAGAGATTTCAGTATAGAATCATAGAATCACAGAATCACAAGGTTGGAAATGACCTGTAAAATCATCATCTAGTCCAACCATCTTCTCATTACCACTGTACAATCATTAGAGCCTAGAATATGATTATCCTTAAACAAAGGTAGAATTTTGCTGAAAGAGTGTTAATGATTAAGCAAATGAACAATTTGTAAGTGAGGTACTCCTAGATTAATCTACAATTTTACATTGTAAGGCAATAGTAAATAAAAAGCAAAACAAAACAAGAAAGAAGAAACAACACAGAAATAAATAGACTAGATATAATTACACTACATGATCTACAAGTCATCCAGTCTGGCCTTAAACATGACCATGAATGGGGCATCCACATCTCTTCTGGGCAAATTGTTACAGTGCCTCACCACAATCATAGTGAAGAATTTCTACTCTTTCTAAATCTGCTTTCTTTGCATTTAAAACCATTACTGTTTTACCTACCACTACATGCCCTTGCAAAAAAAGCCCCTCTTCAGCTTTCCTATAGGATCCATTTAGAATCATAGAATCGTAGAATTGCAAGTTTGGAAACGACCTGAAAGATTATCTAGTCCAACCATTCTCCTACTACCATTGCAACCACAAGCCTCTAAACCATGTCTCGTAGCTCCTCATCCAGATGCCTCTTGAACACTGCCAGAGACGGTGACTTAGGTACTGGAAAATTGCTATAACGTGTAAGGAATCTCCAGAGTCTGTTGCAAAGGTAATGCTCTGAAAGTAATGCTTCTTATTTATTTCCCTGAAACTACAACAGATACAAAAAGCACAACAACATTATTTATTATAAGAAATAATCAGTTGTTAAACACTATTTTTCAACATAGTCACCACCATTAGCTATGCATTTTTTATTAGTGATCAGTAAGAACTTGCATGCCTTCCTAGTAAAAATCTGCAGCAGTGGAGTTCACCTACTGTTTCACAGTTGCTTTGATGGTGTAGTTGCTAGGAAAATGTTGCTGAGACAGTTCATCTTTCAAGGGCCTGAAGAGATGGGTGTCAGAAGGTGTCAAAGCTGCACTGTACTGTTGGTGTGGTAGGACAGTTGAGATCGGCAATGTGTTCCATCTTCAGGCTGGTGTGAAGCCTGGTATTATTAAGGTGTAAGAGAAAGTCGTTTTCTTCTCTGTCTCATTCTGGAAGTTGGGAGTGTTCAGCTTAGTCAGTGTCACGATGTAGAGCTCAGAATTGATAATTTGTCAAGGTTCCAGGAAATCCAGAAGGATCAACCCTTTCCTGTCCAAAAGTCAATGCAAATCACTTTACCCACAGAGGGCTGTGCCTTAAATTTTTTCTTTGATAGAGAATTAACGTATTGCTGCTCCATGGACTACTAGTTTTAACTTCGACTCATAGTAGTGATATCACATCTGGGCACTGGTAATGGTGCAATCCAGGAAATTGTCACCTTTCGTCTTTCGACAGTGTAGTAGTTCCTGAGAAGCTTGCACGCAGTGCTCTTTCAGTTCCTGTGTGAGCATTCATGGGATCCACCTGGCACGAACTTTGGAATATTCTAGTGTTGCCATTATTGTTCCCAATGCACTGAAGCTGATAATCCACACACAGTTCCCTGGATGCAATCTGTCAATTTACATGAATGTGGTGATTAAGACACTCTTCATTTCATGCACTGGCATCCAAATTACAGCCAGTCTTTCATGTTGCTGTCACCACTGTTGAAATACCCATTCCCTCTCTGTGCTGACATCCACATCCACTGCTTGGTCCCCATAAACGTTCAGCAAATGTTGATGAACGTCAATGGCTGCCATTTTTTCTTCAAGAAATTCAATTCCACACCTTTGCTTCATATGTACTTTCATGTCAGGTGTCATTTTATAAGACTGTCCTTCTGCTGCCATCAGTCAAACAGCAAGAATGCAATGGAATATTGGCAGGAAAATTCAACATCTACTACTGTATTACAAACACCTGATTCTGACATTATGGACCAAAATAATAAAATAGGACTTAAGCTTTCAAAATAGTCCTCATCACAGCCCCATCTTACTAAGCCTGTATTCTCATCATTTTTGTGGCAGTCGTAAAACCTATATTAGATTCAGCAAGGATTCCAAAAGCAAAATTTACTAATCCATAATGTCAGTTGTTCCTACATGCTATAATTATTACAATCTCTCCACTTTTTCAATCAGGCTTGGAGTTTAATGCTTAATTTTTTGGGGTTGTTACTATCAAATAAGAGGAAGTACAGTTCTGGGTTTGAATTTGCAGTACTGCTTCTTCACAAGGCAAAAGTTGTTGAAGTATAGAAATTTTCATCTTTGCTTAATAATTAATTGCCAAGTATTTTGAAAAAAAAAAACACTAGTTCTCATTCAAATGGAGGGCACTGGAAAGAAAGTATGTACACTGCAGAAAAAGGACATATGTACACACATATTTTCATTCTATTTCAGTTTAATACATACATTTTTTATCTTATGCCTCTGGATCAAACAGAAGTTAAAATCTAAAACCTTAGTGAATTTGTTCATGATTAGTCAAATGAATCTGCACACAGTAAAATATGTAGATCTTTATTTGTATAGACGCACATAAATTAGTCCAATTTCTATTAAAGTGTTGCTTCATCAATCAGTAACACCCCAGAGGCCAGTTATGACTGTTACAGAAATTCATCTTTAGAGCTGAGTAATGTTTCATCATTATATTTGTGTCATGATTTCTCTGACAGGCTAATTTCAAAGATAAGTTATTGAGCATTCAGGCATATTTGTCAAACAGACAAATGAAAACATTCTGTATATTCATTTTCTGAAACAACAAAACAAAACCATTTTAGAGTTGGCAAGAACTGAAGTTGAAAACTTCTACTGCATTGTGCACCAGGAATTTTTTAACATTCAGACACAGAAAAAAAAAAAAAAAAAAAAAAAAAAAAAAAAGCTTTTGCTGAAATCAGCACCAAAAGTTCTGTGGAATTCCCAAGACCAAGAATATACTTGTGCAATTCCAGCTCTTTGAGCTACAGAAAATTCATCAAAATCAGAACATAACTTCCTTTTGCTTTCAAGACTTTTAGAAAAAGAATTTTTGCCTTCATGCTTTTCACATTGTTAGAATAATCTTCAAATCTTTTAGTTAAAGGATTCATATACAACGTTTTTCAAATGTACATCCAACATGGCATTCCACTCTGTTTTTAGTAGGGGACAGTTAAACAAAATCATTCTGTGGACGGAGTAACTAGCCCATTTTTCTATGCGCACTCATTTCCTTTTTTTTTATAAGAAGGCCTGTGTGAAATGAGTGGTCACGTAATGTTCACTAGTCACAAACACAAAAAGGAACAAGAAGGCATTCTACAGACCAAAGAGAGTGCAACTCTTTTAATAAAAGAGCCAGCACTGTGCTCTTGAAGCTCAGAATGCCAACCATATTCTGAGCTGTATCAAAGGAGTGGCCAGCAGGGACAGGGAGGGGATTGTTGCACTCCACTCTGCCCTTGTGAGGTTCCATCTGGAGTACTGTGTGCAGGCCTGAGGCCCCCAGCACAAGAAAGATGAGGAGCTTTTGGAATTAGTCTACTGAAGGGCCAGGAAGATGATTAGAAGGCTGCAGCACCTCTCATACAAAGACAGGCTGAGGTAGCTGGGCTCTTTCAGTCTGAAGAAGACTCTGGGGAAACCTCTTTGAGATCTTCCAGTATTTAAAGGCAGCTTATAAACAGGAAAAAAAGAAACAACTTTTTACACAGGTAGGTAGTGATAGGAGAAGAGAAAATGGTTTTAAACTAAAAAAGAAAAGATTTAGATTACAAATCATGGGAAATTCTTCACTGAGAAGGTGCTGAGGCACTGGCACAGGCTGCCTAGAGAAGTTGTGGATGCCTTTAGATGCTTAAGAACCAGGATGGATGTATATTTTTGATTGCTTCCTCCCTTATAATAATATGAAATACATAATCATCTAGGTTGAAAAATACCCTCAAGAGCACCAAGTCCAACCCTGAATTTGAACCACCAAATTCCATCCATAAATCACATCTCTTAAGTACTTACAGGGAGCGGTAATCCACCACTTCCCCAGGCAGCCCATTCCAATGCTTGGCCTCTCTATCTGTGGAGTTCTTGCTGTTACCCAATTTAAACCTCTCCAGGTGCAAACTGAAGCTGTTTCCCCATGCCTTATCACTTTTCTCTTGTGAAACAGATTGACGCTCTCCTCACTGCAACATTCTTTCAGGTGATTACGGAGAGGACTCTGCATTTTGATGCTTTATATGAGTCACTTGTCTTGGACTAGTTCAAAACCTTCTACCTAGAATACCAGAACAGCAAGCTCTGTTAGTTGGGTTATCCTCTCATTCAACGTGTTTGTGGAGGGTCTTACACTTTACTGCTAAATTCAACTTGATTTCCCTAAGTGCAATTTTATTTAGCAAGATTTTTGACATGTGATAAAAACAGCATAAACACTTTTAAATGATTACTTCAAAATAAATCAAGCATTGTGTAACACTATCTTGTGTCCTATTCCATTGATGCTATGATGAAAGAGGGAGAACTTTTCACAGAAATGTGTCCTTTGATAGTCAAGTATATCAATGCAGGATGTGTTGTATGCTCTGTTCCCATCACAAAACTTATGCGTGTGTTGTAATCAGCAAGTGGTGCAACAACACATTTTGTCCTGCTTGGAAAAGCAGAAAAGTGGCTTCCACAGCATATTAATGCAATATGTCCTGAAGAGCCTTATAGTAGGAAGCAGGTGTTATATTCATACAGTATGTCTGTTCCCTCATTCTTTATCATTACTTGTGGGTCTAATAGGATCCCTGTTAATGTATTTGGTCTCCTTATCCCTACCTATCATTATACATATGTATTTTATGCTAATTCCACGATTAATGACAGTCAGCTGCCTTTTGTGTTCATTGAATAACTGCAGAAAGCAAGATGCATAGGCTGTAGCAAAGAATTAACAATTGGATGAGTGTTTCTTTTTCATGTGCTATTGTATAGTCCTTGCTTATTTGGATCAATATTCAAAATAGATTTTTCTAAAGCATTTTCAGGTCAGTGAGCAAAGGCTTTCCTCTTTGAAATACAGGAAGAACTTTTCCATTTCCTGTAATTTATATAGATCCTTATGATGAAGCAACTGCTGAATGCCTTCAGTGAGACAGAATAATTGCATTTGAAGACATTTCTTACATGGTAAGAAAAAATAGGACTAATTTGAGGAAACTATATGGAAAACTTTAGAAATACATACTTTGGAATGTGATAGATTTGGGATTGTACAGTGATTATTTCTGTATCTGATGTATACACATTTGTCTGAATTTTGCAAAGGGACTGACATAATTAGGGTGATGTTCAGTTACATCATTTACAGAATTAATTCAGGGAAAGTCTGTCCATGTGCAGAAGGGTAAATGGGCCAGAGAAGAACTTATCAGCAAGAACTGTTGCTGTAGTGTTCTTACCTGTGACTTCCTCTAAAAATTATCTGTGATGATGTAATCAGGCTCAGAAAAATACCAGGATTTAGGCCAACAACAGCACATTGTCTGAGAGAGGGGAATGAAGGTTATATCATTCATCAGGCACTGGAGGGTCTGCAGAAATTCATACATGTTTCATACATGTTTCTATGAACTCATTAACATTATAAATACTATAAAGGTTCAAATCTGGGCTGATGTACAACTCCAACAACAAAAGTAGGACACTGATGGCTAAGATATATGCAGAAGGAATTATTTCTTTGCTCATCCTCTCTGTACCTCAGAACAGCAGGTGATGACAGGAGTAATCTTGCCTTCATTCTTCATATGATATTGGCTTCAGGCTCTGCCAATATACTTCATTTACCCCCCCACACACACAATAAACAGAACCAAGACACGCTTCTTTCTCAACATTTTTTCTTCCTCTCAAGTCATTCACTCTTTCTTTCAGAAATACAGCAATGCTCTGGCAATGCTACAGGCTTCCTCCTGTTCCCTCTCCTTTGTTTCCTTTTACTGTGCAACAACACAATTCTGGTTTTGTTTTACAGAGGAAAAGAAGTTGATTTCATCCATAGCTGTCTCGTAGTGATACGTAGTGTCTGTGTCTTCAGAAAAGAAAAATTAATGCAGGTTAAATGGAACCCTCTTGAACACCAGATTGAGTGCCATCTTAAACGATATTTTTAAAAAGAGCTTTAAAGGCTATTGTATTCACTCATCATGATGAATGGTACATACCTGAATTTGTCCTCCATACTGCAGGAAATGCATTTGATCTTCCTTCTGACTGAGAGAATCACAGGAATCTTCTAAGAAAGATAAAGGCTTAGCGAGTACATGTGTATATATTTATGGAGGGAAAGGTGGAGTGGGAGAAAGGGATTCACTCAACTAGAAGTGGAAACCTCTGAGGAAGAATCACTTCGAGCCAGTGTCATCTCTCAGAGTATTCATTTATTTTTTTCTTTCCTTTATCCACTGATTTAACTTGGAGGTAATTACCACTTCCAAATGTCATTTTTCCAAATAGCCATAATCACCTTTTATGCAATATAATGTTTAATATTAATATTGATTTATTATGTGTAAACTAGCAAATAATGCTAATCATATAGATGCCTTCTCTGTATTTCATTGGAGCGATTGCAAGTAACAATGATTTATGCCAGCTGAGAATGTGAGTGTAAATCAGGGACTTACATATTACAGTCAAATAAAATCAGAGGAAAATGTAAGGTACTTAAAGAAAAAAAAAAAAACCTTTAGCTTCAATGTCAACCAAAGAGACATTTCATCATTTCAGTAAATATGAAATTAGCCACCAGGAAGGGTGCATGACTGTTATTAATCCATAATTTGTCTTGGAAAGTGATTCAGAGAAAGGTTTAGGGATCACCATAGCTAATCACCTAAACATGAGCTGTTAGTGCAAGGTTGAGGTGAAAGGGCCTAATGCAACTGTCGTAAGTATGAAGTAATAACAAGAAAAAAGGAATGCTGCCTCTCTCTGCAACACTGACAACACTGTTCCTGGGCTGTTTTGTGTGCATTCTCCATTTTTGTGTGCTCATAGCAAGCAGGATAGTAATCTTGAACACTGTGTGAACGAGATCAGCCTCAGGAATATAAAATTGTTTTCACTGATATAAAAAGTGATCTTGTAATTCCATAATTCCAATATTATTATTTTACGATCCATAAGTAATATGATATTTCCTAATTTCCTATCAGTACTGGCTTGTGCTGATCATAACCAAGGAAGACCTTGTTGGAGATATGAAAGCAAGTGGCAGTCTTGGCTCTAGTGACTACCAAATTATAACAGAGTCCAAGGTCCTGAGGAGCTGAAGAAAGGACAGCAGTAGTGTACAAATGCTGGACTTGTGGCAAATTATGCATGTACACATGGAGGCAGGAAAATCCTATAAAATGGGGGAAATTACAGTGATCCGATTTGTTTCTGAACACAGGACGAACCTGGTGATGAACAATCTGCTTTGTACAGGGCAAAATGTAACAAAGATGCACGTGGTAATATTTGTTGTCAGATTTCTAAACCTGTATCACTTGGAGTTAATGATAATAGTTTTAAGAATATATATGTTTTAAACATTTCTATTTATTCTTACATCAAATTTTCAAGTATTTCAGCTGTGCATTAAAACTAATTCAGCAGAATAGTTGATAGTACCAACTATATATGTTAAACAAGTATACTATTTTTTAAAAAAGCAGAAATATATCACAGTAGAATCACAGAATCACAAAATGGCCCGGCTTGGAAGGGATCTCAAGGATCATGAATCTCCAACCCTCCTGCCAGAGGCAGGGCCAGATTGCAATGACTGCACAAAAAAAAAAAAAAGCGTAATTTTTGCATTCAGAGCAGCAATGCTGGAGAAGAAAGTGCAGATGAAAAATAAAAATATATTATTCCATGACTATTTGAAGAAAAAATGTGCTAATGATTTAAATAGGTATTTTTCTAAAAGATTATAAACATTTAAATATAAAGACGTCTTAAAATATTTTTTCCAGGTATCTTCTGTTTCTTTCAGAGCAGAGAACTAGAAACTGTGATAATTTCTGAGTCAGTGGAATATTATGACATCGTTATTTTAATTTAAGCACTAAGCATAGAGACTAGCAAAGACAGCTTTGAATTGCCTACCTATTCTTGTTGTTGTTTTTCTTTTTTTTTTCTTTTTCTTTTTTTTTAGAAAAACTTGTCTTTGCCAGCTAGAACTAACTGAATTTACCCTAGTCTGGTAGGATGAATCCAGGCTTCAGTCCTGGTCTTCTTATGCCAAATGTTGTGAACTTTTAAAAACATATTAGAAGTTGCTTGTTCTTAAATAATTTATTCTTTTGATGACAAACTATTCATATGAAACTCTCAAAGTCAGTTTTAAGTCGGCAGAAAATAAAAGAAAAACAGAACTTAAAACCAATTCATCTTTTTGACCTCAGTATAATGCTTAAGCAATGAGATATGACAAGGAATGATGAAACTGTAATTCACACCTTGTCCAAGAGTCAGTAAAACACTGAGTGTTGTTAAATTCACAAGGTGTGATATATTATACCATAATTCAACCACCAGTCAGATCTTAATTTAAGAGGGAAAAAAAAACAACCAACACATAATTGGAACTTAGTACAACAAGAAGCATGACTTCATATTATCACCTTAGTAATTCTGTGTAATAATGCACCAAAAAAAAAGGAGTTTCTAGGTATGCATTACTCAAATGAAACAGATAATTAACACTTTTTCCTGTAGGTTTTCAGAAGATTCAGAAATGTATCTACATACTGCTAGACCGGGTGAGCTCTGAGTGATGCATGCAGTTTACTCTAAGCTGCTTGTCAGCCCCTGTGAGATGTGGTGGTCAGTGCTCCAGCAGTAGCTGGGGAGTAAAGCTACCCTGACTCTAAGAACCAGGCCATTCGTGCAGAGATAGGAAAGCGCAGAGGGGAAGATTTTAGAATTCTAAATTCTGAGGATATGAGTTACAGGTGCTGTAGGTAACCAGAGGGTCTGCCTTCTCAAGCCTTTGTCTGTGTACTGTATTTATAAATAGCTTCCTAGTCAGGTTACTGACTGAAATTCAGCAGCTGGTGTATATTAATCTTTTCGAATTCTCTCAAAAGATTGTTTAGCTAACTGTTCTTTCAGCCTTCAGCTCAGAGAAAGAATGAAAATCTGTAGAAGTTATTGGTTTTTTTGGTTTGTTTATCATATCTTCCCAATTACAGTTTAACTACTTGTAGTTGTTTAACTACTTCTCTGCAATTAGTCCAGCCTAGAACTCTATTTTCTTAGAGAATTGTGTGTAAGAAAAATTATCTAGTAACACTGCTTGTTTATTCTTTTGATGAGTTTTTCATGCAACTTTTCCCCTCAGAAATTTAATAATTATATTTTACTTTTTTTCTCATCATAATAATGAAGAAACTGGAGAGAAAGTGAGACCTGAGTTTAGAATATAAAATCAAGGTTCAGAGACACTGAGAAATTCAGTTAGCCAATTAGCCAGCCGGGAGGTCATTTTCTTCTATTACAGTGAAAATAGTGAAATGTAACTAGAAGTCTGTATCGTGATACAGATTCTGTCGTTGTCTTTTTCATTCTCTACGAAGTTTAAAATCTGGGATTTTTTATTTACTCTTTAATAGAAATGTATCTATCTGAGGAACACCAATACTTCCTATGTATCCACAGACTGAAGAAGTTATCCTTCATTTCCTTCTTACTCAAGATAAATTCAGTGGTAGTTACATCAAGGGTCTTTATTCATTGTCAGCTTTGATCAATCATTAATTCTGAAGTTTTCATTAATTACTGAATTTAATTATTACTTGTCTTCAATCAGTGATTGTAAGTGGTCTTCTTTGCCACAAGGATTCATCAGTGGTTCATGGTCAAACTGTCCATCAGGACCTCCCAGTCCCTCTCTGAAGAACTACTTTCAAACTGACTGAACAATAATGTGCACTGTTGCATTGAGTTACTGTACCCCAGGTGCAGGACTTGGCATTTCACTTTTCCTGAATTTCTTGATGTTCCTGTTTACCCATTTGTTGAGGCTGTTTGGCAGCACGCACATCTGGTCTTCAGCCACTCCCTCTCAGTTTTGTTTGACATGTAATAAGAAGAATACAGTCTTTGCTATTATGCAACTCTCCAAAGAACACCTTAAACAGTGCTGTCCCCTAGGGCACGCTGGTGGACATCACACTGTTAATTACACCACTCCGTGAGTCACACTGCAACTGGTTTTCAGTTTGCCTCACTGTGCACTTGGCTTATACTTCATCAGTTTCTCGAAAGTGACATTATAATAGACAGTAATGGAAGCCTTGCTAAAATATCCCTTCATGCAGCAAGCCAGATTTTTCATTGTAAGAGTTTTTCAGGTCAGTATATAGGTTTCATATTTCAATCATACATATTGATTGACTCCTAGTCACTTTTTGTTCTTCATAGTTTTAGAAGTTTCCAGGATGATTTTCTCAACCTCTGTCTCAGGGATTGAGATGAATTTCACTAGGCTTGACAGATCCTCCTTCATGCCCCTTTTGAAGGTAAGAGTGATATTTTCTTTCATCTTGTCCTTTGGAACCCTCCCTGATAACCTGAAGGCCTTTCAAAGATGACCCTGAAAAACAGACTCACAGAGATACTGGCAAGTCCATCAGCACTCCTGATTCCATATTTTTACCTCCCATGTCTGTCCTTTTTTTTTTTTTTTTTAAATGCTCCCAAATTTAAACATCTGCCACTGAAATACTTCTCTGCTGATCTCAGAGCCTGGGATTTCTAAAGGAAAATCTTATGAGTAAAGAATTAAGACAGACTGCACTGAATATCCTGACTTCTTCTGGGTCTATTTCAACAACCATCATGCTTCACTCAATGTTTGGTACACATTTTCCCTACTCTCTCTTACTTGCCCTTTATATTCCAAGCCAGATTCAACTCCAGATGGACTTTTGCTTTTCTAACTTCCTTTTCCATTTGGATACTCTTTTTCTCAGGTCATCTGTTCCTGCTTCCTGCTCTTGCACATGTCCTTTTCATGCTTGGTTTTTGTCAGAAGACACTTTTTCATCCATGTTACCTAGGCTTTATTTCCTGCTTATTTCGAATAGCATCTCTTCAGTTTGTCTTGTTTCCTTGTCTGGAGATCCTGAACTCCACCATCTAAGTCACTGCAGCCAAGGCTGTCACCGCATCTTCACATTCCTCCAAGTTCTTCCTTGTTTGTAAGTACTAAGTCCAGCAGAGGACCTCTCCTCTTTCCGTATCCAGATCGATATTTACATTCCTCCATCTCAGCTCTCCAGTTACATGAGCTTTCCTACCACATTTCCATGATCTTATCTGCAACTGCCCTGTATCTGTGCACAGACCTCTACCCCCCTCTGTGTGTGTTATTAATGCTTACTGCATCAATGTAGAGGCATTTTGGAGTGTCATTTACTCATGCCCAGTAAAATAATGAGAGTTCTCCCTCGTACTCTTGTCTTAACACCTCTTAATTTTTGGGCACTCATGCGGTGTGGGATCTCCCCTCCGCTTTGTTGATTATAGAGTCTTGCCACATAACCCTGCTCCATTTGCTTCTCAACCTGTTTCATTACTTTCTCACTTGTTTGTGAGTTGCCATCTCCCTTCCCCCATCAATCTTAGTTTAAAACTTTCCTAACCAGATTTGCCAGTGTGTTGGTTAAGCTTTTCTTAAACTCAGGATATATACAGACATAGTAACAGTGGCCATAAATGGCATAATTCCTGTATCTTATAGAATTTTCAATTTATTTCTCTTCCTGTTCTTTCCCAACTTAGCTTTATCTGAGTTATATATAAGCTGTTAGAAAATCTGAGGTTACAAAACATAAATTCAATATCAAGATGTTAAACTACAAGCTGCTCTGCTCCTTGAAAAAGTAGCAAGGGTTAGCCATCTGGATGGCAGCTGTGATTGTGAAATGTCTAAATCTTAGCTGCTGTTCTTTCTCTTTAGACAATATAATAAAATGTCATGATAGGGCTCTTAAATATTATTCAATTCACCCATGAAAAAAACTTCACTGTACAAAAAATATATTTGAAGTGAGATGAATTTAATGTACCTCAAAATAAGGAAAGATCTGTGATTTGTATCTTTTGTCATTCATGGAACTGTAAGATAATTCAGGTTGGAAAGCTTCTCTGGAGGTCTGCAGATCAAACTCACGACCAAAGCAGAACCAGCCATTGCTGTTCAGAGCTTTAACCCATCACGTCTTGAAAGTGTCCAAGAGACTGGAAAACCTCCTCCAATGATTTATTGGCTTCATGATTTAAATTTTCTTCTATACCCACTTGGAAGCTCTTTGGTTTAATCTGTTTGATTTTCTCTCATCTTCTCAGAATGCACCTTTTAAAAGAGCTTGGCTCCATCTTCTTGACGACTTCTTTGCAGATAGTGGAGTTACTGTTAGGTCTGCCCAAAGCCTAACACCCCTGCAGGTTGGGCAAGACTGAATCCCTCGTATGTTTCTCTCAGGACAAATGTCAGTGACTATTGAAACTGCCTAATGCAGAAAGCACTTCAGTTTACCAATGTCTTCCACTTGCTGAAGACCTAATGTGGATGCTGTATCATTGGATCAATCAATCAATGGATTTCAACTAAATAACAGATATTTTATTAGCCAACCCAACACACGTAGTACCTGCAAACACAATTACTAATATTTTCACTTAACAACTTTTCCTAATATATTTCCAAGATGCAGATGAAGAAAATGTGGCAAGTTGCTGGCACAGGAGAATGGGACCTCCTGAAGAACACAGGTAGCAGGAAATGAGGGCATCTAGTAATTCTCTGTAAACTAAAAAGTAGTAGAAGAAATACAAGAGAAATATAAAAGAGAAAAATTCATCCCAAAAGACTCAGTATGAGTGTAATATCTCTGGTTTAAGAAATTGTTAAGCAAGAAATCCTTGGAGTTAATAAGGATACACCAGTCTTGTGCCTTAATGTTCTCTACTCCTTTTTTAGCACCAACAAAAGGTAGACTATATAAACTTCAGTCAGACTGAGGTATCAGTTTGTCCTTATGAACTAAAAGCGAAAGCTCAAGATCATAGCTACTCTAAAAGGTAATGTCTTCTTCTTTGAAAAGTGCTGTTAGTATCTACTTCCAAGGATAGAGGCAATATTTGATCACAAGCAGATTACAAAGTCAATGCATTTAGGAAGCAAGGGGCATGTTGTCCTCTCTCATTTCAGATAAGTGGTCTGGAAGAAGTCATTTCACTGCAAGGTTGTGAAAGAAAAGTGATTTATCATGCAGTTAGGTAATCAACAATGCATTATCAGTGACGAATAACAGAACAGTTCATCTTGTATCTTTCATATGTAATATTACAAATAACTGTATAAATGCTTTCCCTTTCACAGGTCTCCTGATGGTTACTTAGGTGATCTCTGGGGACTGTCAACAGATTTGAGAACCAGAGGTAGCACCAGCAAATGAGTTCACCTCAGTAAGAACTGCTTGAGGGAATAAAGATGTCCAGATAAGACTCGAAATGTCTAATTTTACTACATACCTGGAATCTTCCCCAAGTGAAAGCATAAGCAGTAACATATGCTAGATTTTATAGTCTGTTAAATAGCACACTGGCCATAGCAGTAATTACAATATGTCTTCTAAATAATGACAACTTGTGTCTGGAAAACAGTAAAATAGTGATTTTTTTTGAATTAACAAACAAACAAAAACAATTGAAGAACTAAGAATAATCTATGAAAATATGATTGCTCATTTATTTTGACATTAAATTTCCTCTATTTTTGATATTTTGTAACATGATACACACTATAATGTGCTTTTCAGAAAAATGATAGTTTAATCGTTAGAACTGTCATTAAAGCACTCTACTATTTAATCTTTATTAAGAGGTGGAAAGTGATAACACAACAAGCAGATTATTGAAGTTAAAGGGGTTATGCTATATTTCAAATGACTATTACTATTATACTGTATTATACTCAGCTAGTTCCTTCCTTGCTTCCTTCCTTGCTTCCTTGCTTCCTTCCTTCCTTCCTTCCTGCCTTCCTGCCTTCCTGCCTTCCTGCCTGCCTTCCCTCCTGCTTTCCTTCCTTCCTTCCTTCCTTCCTTCCTTCCTTCCTTCCTTCCTTCCTTCCTTCCTTCCTGCCTTCCTGCCTTCCTGCCTTCCTGCCTTCCTGCCTTCCTGCCTTCCCGCCTTCCTGCCTTCCTGCCTTCCTCCCTCCATTCCTCCCTTCCTCCCTCCATTCCTCCCTTCCTCCCTCCTTTCCTCCCTCCCTCCCTCCCTCCCTCTCTACCTCCTACGCTTTGTTTCTTTCTGTTTCTAGTATTTGTTCTCAGGAGGCACTTACTTGGTCTGAGTGGAGAAAATGATGATGAATCCTAGTGGATCATGTTACCTCAGGCTTGCACTTTCCCTGCCATTTAGCTTTAAAACAGCTTTTTACTCCTGTTTTCAAGAAGAAAGAGCAAACACAGGAGTAGGAAATGCACGACACTAAGAAGAGGTCAATCAGACGGACTCAATCTTCACTTTAAAGCATTAAGATTTCTTGTGGCTGTGCATACTAGCAACTAGCATCAACGCTTTTGAACTCTCAAAGTAAGATTGTTACATCATCATCTGTATGGGCTATACGTACAGCATGTCTGAAAACTTTGGCCAAAATGTACTGGTTCACTCATTGTAGAAGGTACTCAGAAGATGTAGAAGTAATTTCCTTAGACAATAAAGGAGCTAAGCACAATGCATCTTTAATTTGGAAATAATTTGGAAGAAGAAGACAAACAGCCAATCCATAGAAAACAACAGATAGTATATGGAAAATAAATGAAAAAAATATTTTTTAAACTTTTACTATGAAAAGATATGTTAACTTACATTTCTGGGTATAGATTTAGCATTGGCTGAACCGGAAAAATGTGCTACTATGGACAGTATGTTTTCAGTTATTTCTTGTATCTGAATCTTTCTCATATACTGCTAGCCTACCATAACTGCTGTTGCCTACCATTCACTAGCCTAATTATGACACGCTGTACCTGACACTGGTGAACAGATTTTAGTCCAAGTCTTGAAACCTGATTGAAACTTTACATCAGAGCCCTGAAATGATGCTGAAAGAGTTAGATTTGTCTTTGAAGCGTACTTATTCCTACTCCAACTAAGGAAGCTCTCTCTTCACAGGTGTGTGGAGTTCAGCAAGTATTTGATGTGTTTTTATTTTTCAAACAATTAATTAACTTATTACTTAATTTCAGGTGATAAGTTTGTCTATCCTCTGGAACTTTGGCTGCATCTGTGAGTCAGAAAGAACATAGGAAAATTGATTTCTTAAAGCTATACACTATAAAATACTAAAAAATTCTTGCACTGATTGACGTTCCTGCTTACTTAACAGATAGGAGTGAAGCACAAATCAGTTCTCCATTGATGTAAGAAAGGCAAAACAATATGCAATATGATATCTAACAGAACTGACTAACCTATCTGAAGTTTTAAGCTATGAAATTTAAGTGGAAAAATGTTGAGATATTGTGTGTGATTAAAAACCAAATAAATGAAGCAAAGACATTTACATAGGGTATTGCTGCTGAGTGCATTGGTAATGCTGTGGTTTTTAATTAGTTAGATAGTTTTTGTCTATTCAAAATACTTTGTAAGCAAATACCTTAAGAACAGTAATAACGGTCATATATAAAAAACTATATTGCACTTGACAAATTGTCGTTAGTCTAATCTTGATAGAATATAATTGGGAGAAGTCATGCCAAGTCCCAACAACTGTATCAAACTGAGGGCTACTTACAAGAATAATCTTACCCTGCAGCTGGATGAATGTATGTACATGACAGTTTGAGCTAAGACGAAGCATCCTTCACTTCATCTATAAGACAAATGGAAATAACTGGTACAAGCTCTATGCTATGTGACAGAAGTAAATTTACTTGAGGAACTGCACTTAGTACTGATAGAGCACTGCAAGGAATATATCCTCAATGCAGACAGAAGTAATAAGCCGCAAAAGAAATAGGAGGAAGATAGTTATCACAAAAATAGCAGTAAAACAAGGAAAAGACAATCCCCCTTTTTTTTTTCTCATCTACTGAATTCATTTTTTACCAACATTACAGATTAATTGAGGTCTTCCAAAGACTTTAATGTGTGAGATTTATAACTTAGCAATGTATTTTATAGTTAAATTTTAGGAAGGTAGTGAAAATATCATCTTGAATTCCCAGAATAACAGACAGGTGCCTATGAAGACCCCTCTGTGGACAGTGTGTCGACTTTACTTAAGTATTTAAACAGGAGAAGACATACACTTTCTGTAAATTTCCAAAAGCACCTTCTATTCATGACCATCAACATTCTATCTCAGAGAACATCTTTTCTCCACTTCTATGCATATTTTAAGAGAATTGATGGAATCACAAAGACTAGTTGAGCAAACTCACTATAGATCGTCAGTAGAACTAAACCCAGTACATTATTGCAGAGATATACATTTTGTATCTATTCTAGAATTAACAAAATTATTTTTTATTAACTAAATTATTTTACCATATTCAAAAGTTGGGATCTAAATATTGAATCCTAAGAATGTGGAATTCAACATTTAGTGCTCCTTCACTTTGAAAAGCTCTAAATAGAGAACAGAGTAATGAGGAAAAAGAATTATGGATGAACTCATCAGATTAATATAATCAATGGAACTACACAAAGAATAGGTATTATTTACTGTGTGGAACAGTGGAACAATCAGGTCTTCAGACTTTTCTGTAGGCAGTCTATTAAACTGTTCTCCTTGGAATGAATTTGTTCAAGTAGGATTTTTGTTTCCTAATAAAGTTATTTATTTGAAGAATATTATGTATGACAGAGATCAGGTTTTATTCTTCTCATGAAACATATAGCAGTAGAAGTACACTGGCCTGAAGTGTAACTATGCATAGGCATCAAGAAACATCTGACCCTGCATCTTAGAATCATAGAATCATAGAATTGCTCAGGTTGGAAAAGACCTTAAAGATCATCAAGTCCAACCACAACCTAACCATGCTACCCTGACTCTAACAACTCCCCGCTAAATCATATCCCTGAGTACCACATCCAAACAATTTTAAAACATATCCAGGGATGGTGACTCAACCACCTCCCTGGGGAGCCCATTCCAGTGCTTAACACCCCATTCTGTAAAGAAGCTTTTCCCGATATCCAACCTAAACTTACCCTGGCACAAACTTGAGACCATTTCCCCTCACCCTGTCACCTGTCATCAGTGTCATCAGTGAGAAGAGACCAACCCTGCCCTTGCTATAAGCGCCTTTCAGAGGTTGGAAGAGAGCTCCTCTCAGCCTCCTTTTCCCTAAACTAAACAGCCCCGGTTCCTTCAGTCACTCCTTGCAGGGCACATTCTCCAAGCCCTGCACAAGCCTTGTTTCCCTTCTTTGGACCTGCTCCAGCACCTCAATGTCCTTTCTGAATACATACAATATGACATTGAGAAGTTCTTAATGTGAAACAACTGCTTTTGAATCTGTTACGTATTTTCAAACAGTATTTTGGATATTTACTACCAAATGTTAAGAGTTCTTTGTTAGAGAGAGAAGAATTTTAATACTTCCCAAAAATTCACTTCAGTTCTCTCTGGGTACAGAGGAGTAGAAGAGTTAACCCTGTAATCGAGATTGTTTAATTTGTCTGCAAGGATGTAAATTGCCAAAAGTATTGGTCAGTTTGAAGAGAGAAACTGGGAGAGTACTTTTCATTTACAAACCCCAGGCTACAAAAATAACTTTTGCAAATGGTAAACAAATAAGGCTTTAGAACAGCTTAATATTCTCTGAATTCCAGAAAATTCTGGAAACCAAACTCTTACACTGAGAACAACATAAATTGATTCAGTCGTGTATTTTATTCTAATTCCTAGTAGCAACTCAGACATGCTTTATGATCTCAAAATTCTACTTACTGCGAGTCAACTAACTCTCTACTCTTCCCCTGTGTAAAAATTATTCTTCTAATTAAATCTACCATCTCCTGTTTATTCCTTTTAATCCATTTTGCTTCCCTTTGAATGAGAAAGTTTTTCCTGGCTAAACCATAAAATATATCACCTTCAGAGACTCATAGTGTTTGATTTTTTTTTTTTTGTTAGAAGTTATCATTTTAATTCATTTCAGAAGACAAGCAGAAAGTGACTCATATTGACTCCACTTGTTGGTGTTTGCTACCAAGAATTTATGAAGCTTAGAGAGAGCAAAAATGTCCACTTAGTTCTAAACTCTTCTGTGTGTTTGAGGTAATTACTTCATGAAGGGATTATACAGGAACTATTGCTGAAATGCAAAGAGACTTGAAATGAAACAGGAAATCGTTTAAAGATAAAATCAGAGGTGACTGGCATATGTCTTATCCAGCTGAGTTTATTAACCTATTTTTGCTAACTTAATTACAAATAATATTTTTATGAGTTAATCTTACTAGGAAGCATTGAATGAAGAAGTGGTTTATATTTAAATGAAATAAAACCAAACAGCATGTAGTAAGAAGGAACTGGGCTGTTTAGTCAGGGGAAAAGGAGGCTGAAGGGAGACCTTATTGCCAGTCAGGATAGAATGATTAGGTTGCTGGCTGGACTTGATGATCTCTTAGGTCTTTTCCAACCTGAGCAATTCTATGCTTCTACAATATTAAGGAACTCCCTGTCTTTTTATAGGATGACAAGTGTGGGGAAAATCTAAGTTATAACTCTGTTCTTTCACAAATGAGACTTGTGTGTATTCAGCCATCTGAAATTGAACTCTGCCTAACAAAATCTGTGTACAATGCGTGTGATGTCTGCTTTGACTAACAAAGGTGATATATTTTATCTACTATTTTCTTCTGCCAAGAAGAAAATGAAATCCCTTAGATTACTAGGTCAGTAGAGCTTGAGAGAAGCAAAGAAGAATTAAGATGAGGAGTCTAGACATAACACTCTCAATGCAGCTACTAAGGTAAGCAAGCTTTTTTCTTCAGAAAAATCACTGCAGATTCCATGCAGGGAACATGTAAACAAGTTAACTTGAAGGAAGAAATGTAAAGAAAAAAGTAAGCAAATGCATTACAGGTCTCTGAAAGAAGCTGATCAGCAGTGTATGTTTTTTGACAAGGCAAAAGTTTTTTGCAATTATGCCTTTAATTCTTCAGAAGATTTTGCTAGAAATAAATAAATCAGGATTACAAAGGCGTACATTTAATCACATTTTAGCTGAAGAGCAATATCTTCTTTCTGAATTATCTTAATTGAAGACTAGTAGCTGTAAATTTGGTTTACTTCAGCAGCTATTCAGAAGAAATAATTCTCAAAGGCTGCAATATGACAAGGTGGATTTGAATGCTATAAACTGTCTAAATAATTCTCATGTTTTCTTCTGTGTAATGGAACTTAGATTTTCCAATGTGACATTCATTATATTTAGGGAAGATGAAACAATGGTAGTTGATGATTCTTAAAATAACGGTGATGACAAAGTAGTGAACTTAAACTATAAAATAAACTGCTGATCTGGCTTTCTGAAAAGAAGCACTGTCTTACTTTGTTGCTTAGTATATTGTGATAGAGGATGTATCTAATATACCAATATTCCACAGGTGCTACGTTCATTAATGAGATGTTAGAATAGCTACTAAAGACATGAAGTGAGAGATTTCATAAGGTCAGCCATGAAGGAGGTTTTTCCATTTTCAAGCCTCTCTCTAATAGTAAGCGTGTAATACAGTGTTCATACAAAGAAAGTTATCATCTCAGAGACTTTTTTTTTTTTTTTAAATACATATTGCAACTATGATGCCCTCACTGAAGTGTGGTGCAGTTACATATAGGCTAATCCATGCTGAATTCCAGTCTTCTGCAGAATAATTTGGTCAGTTTCATCTTAGGCTAAGTGCATCTTCACAGTGACTGCAATTAAAAACTTGCCAGGGATCTATCCTTTCTTTCATCATCAATAGAACATGAATCACAATTAGATTTAGAATTGGAATGGAATCAGAAATCATTGAGAGAGAATCTGAAAGGATCTCTGAGTCTTCAGAGCTTTTCCCTCTATTGTTGCAGCTGTGGTAATTATAAAAGAGAGGTCTTGTTTGGGCTAAAAAGTGTAATATCATGAAAAGAATCACGAGGGCTTTGGAAGAAAGTGAAGACAGTTTTCAATTCAAAATTCCTTTGGATTATAATCTCTCCCCGTTATATTGCTGTGATTTAACCTAGCAACTGCTCAGCACCACACAGTTGCTTGCTCACTCCCTGATCCCAGGGACGTGGAAGAGAATTGGAAAAAAAGTTGAACCCATGGACTGGGGCAAAACTCTTCACTAAGAAAAGGGAGAAAAAAGGAAAATAATAATAGTAATATTAATAATACAATATGTATTTACAAAAGAAGTGATGCACACCTGCTTACCACACACTGGCCGATGCCTTGTTAGTCCCCAGGCAGCTGCTACCCCACACTAGCCAACTCTCCACAGCTGTCAAACTTTACCTCACATGATGTCATATGGTACGGAGCATCCTTTTGGCCAGTTTTTGTCAGCAGTCTTGGTTCTGTCCCTCTCACAACTCCTTATGTCTCCTCAGTCTCCCTCACTGGCAGGACAGCACAAGAAGTTGAAACGTCCTTGGCTCTGCACAGCACTGTTCAGCAATATTGGTGTGTTATCAGCATTGTTTTTCTGCCAAGTTCAAAACACATCAGATCAGTAGCATGAAGTCAAAAAAATCTACTCTGTCCCGGCTGAAATCTGGGCATATGTATTTTCATTTGTAATTGTCTTCCTCAAAATTACAAAGGATTGGCATGGGAAAATTGGACCTGTGTTATATTATTCTGAGGTAAAATATTCTTGACTGTAGAAGCTATTCTACAAAGGGATAAGTCATTAAAGGACATAAATAAGAAATAAAACCTACCGAATGAACATAAACCTAGGAAGCAAAGGCATCTTTTAGCAATACATAATCCAGACATGAAAACACCTACAATACTAAAGCTGAAGTTTTCTTCAAACATATATAATATTTTAGTAAAATATTTAGTGAATATTTTCACTAAACACTAGTTAAAATAACATACTGTCTTCTGAGTAAGCAATGCTTACCTGCTCTAACCTATGCAGTGAACAACCAGAGTCATTTCTCTTTATGTATGACCTATGTACCAGTTTTATTTGTAATTCATTTTGCTCTAATTACACTCTGATTTTAAATTTACAAAAAATAAATCTTCCTCATACAGTAGAGTCCTTTTTACCATAAAAGCCCATAGTAATATTTAATAAGACAAAATTTATTAAATGAGCAGATTATATCTCTGAACATCTGGGTACTTCTGAAATTACAGTTAATTGACTTGACCAAAAGCAGAATTCTCCGTGCATGCAGAGAGCAAATTACTAGAGATACAAACATTTACACAAATTTGAGTGTAAAAGTTTGACTTGAACTTATATTTTCTATTTATTTTTTCCAGTTCAGAAAAATGTAAAATAAACAATGATATTACTACTTAATCCTTAATGAGAGCTGCAAGAAATTTTAAGTAGCCCAAAATAGATGTGACACAACTGGACAGAAAAGAGATGATAGTCAGAAAGTAATTGTAAATGTAAGCTTGAAGTAGAGCAAGATTTTATTTTCAGGGCTTTGTAAGTCTCTTGCTCTTAAACTTTTGTAAAATTTTACAGCTACAGCTACCAATTTCATTATGATCTTCTAAGACAATGTGTGTATGCAGACTGCCTTTATGTTTTGAAATGAAGAATAGAAAGGATGACTACCCTTGTATTCACCTTCAAAACAAAAATCAAACTTTGTAAATCGTATGTATATTTTTAAAATTATTTATAGTTAAATCAAGATGGAACATTTACTGTAAGTTATGCTCCATCTCTTTGATTTATGATCACCGATATAATAAACGTATTTTGCATCTGAAATAGTGTCTGTTATGAAAGATTTCTTTAAAAGAGGCAAGCAGCTTTTCTCTGGTCATTTTCATATCTTCATAAAATATATGCCTCCCTATGAAAACTACATATTTAGAAATTGCACTTTTAATGAATAAATCCACTAAGTTTCCACAAAACTATACTATAAATCACTTTGACACTTAAGATAAGTATCATATTCTTTCCCTATTCCTTTGTGAAGGAGTCCAAAGATTTGCTAAAGCTTGTGTGAGATAAAAAACATCTGTTAGCCTTTTTAATAGTTGTACAGACACACACACATAAAAGAGGTTTTCAGTTTTTTATGATACTGCAATCTAGACTGTGTAAAACTTTGAAAACCCACAGTTTCTTCTGCAAGTATATTCATCTTAGTTTTATAATGCCATCGATGTCATATAGTTAATTCATGTGTTTAATGCAGATGACATGGAGCATGGTGTCTTGAATGAGTTCACTGGATTTATTTTCTACAAAGTCTCAGACTGGATTAATGTAATAAGCTCATCTTCAGATTTAAATAAAGCTATGACAGATCTATATTTGCAAAACTGTTGTGATGAGCTCACTTTAAGTAGTGGTTATTAAAGCAAATTTAAGAAATGTTCCTTTCAACAGCTTCATGCAAATCACAGAATAGAGATCAGTAAGGTTAAAAAAGAAGATGCCACAAAGTCCCTTTAATGGGCATGAAGTAGCATTTAATTTATTTTTACTCTACAGACTCTGTTCCTTTCTCACCCTCATGTACAACAAACACTTTGGAGCATTTCTCTTAGATTGCACTTGCACCTGGAGGGATTGGAAATAACTCAAATCCTCAGAGCTCCTAAACATTTTGTCACTTAAAATTTACTTCTCAGTTTGAGATAATAAGCAAAGTACACTCTGACTCAAGAGCTCTTGATCTTGATGTGGATCAAGACGTAGATTTTAATGCAGAAATGCTCTTATATTAGGCCTGAATTTCAGTGAAAGTGTTTTCCTGGTGACTGAGAGGTTTCCCAGTCATTAATGGTGAACAGAAGACATGCTTTTACACTCTTTGTTTCTTTCTGGCTACCAGTAGTCATTACTTTAATTTCTTGTTATGCTAAGGATTCAATTGTAAGGGCTCAGTACATTTATTATAAACCCTTACTTTGATTTTCATTATTTTCATCTGAAAATATAGTTCAGTACAGGAGGAAAATATAAGAATTAGAAAACTTATCTAGAAATCTCACAGGTGATAAAATAGACTAGCATTCAATCTTCAGGCATCAGATAATGGATGCTTCCAAGTGATGCTTGAAAACAAGGTCTCAAAGCTATTTTGTATATACCAGGGATCTCTAATATATACTCTGAAATCTTTAATCTGAACGTATCATCAATATGTACAAATATGGAATTCATACCTTCTAAATATTTTATTTCTATGTCTGTAACCAAGCTTTTCAGATATCACCATGAAAGACAAGCCTCAACTGCTAATGATACTGATAGGAACGGAGTTAGTAGAGAGATTGAAGAGACAGATTTTTCAGTTGCAGATATATAATTTACAAACTTGAATATAAGGCAGGTAACTTGCCTCAGATTTTCAGCAACACCAGGTGAATGCATTAAAAACTGATGTTGGGCAAGAAAATATTGCAGAGAATCTTATTCATTCTCTGGCAAATATATTCTGTCATAAAGAAAAGTTTTACAAATGTCATGAGGACATTTAGTAGTTTGCATGTGATAGAAACAGTCTTCATAACTATCTTGTAGATGAAGTTTATGCCGTAGGTGATTTTTATAAAGTATGAGACATTAAATTGCAAAAGAAGTTGTTGTTGACAAAAAGTGTTAGTGACAATCAAGATAAAATAAAAAACTAATACTGTTGCATTTTACCCTGCAGTGAATATAAATGGGGAAGCAAAAAGAATGAATGCTGTATAAGATGTGGAAACTTTCTGGCAATTTATTTTGTAGCAGAAACTGGAAGCCTATATGCAATGATCAATGTGAAATTTTTAACTTTTATAAAACAAAATTTCTGGGAAAATATTAACAGAAAATACATCTTCAAAGTACAGAATTGCAAGGAAAATGTGACACCTGTTAAATATGATATGAGACCAACTTGAGTTTAGAATGATTAAAGATACAGTCAAACCATTAGGAATTCAAAAACACTGCAGAAACTTATGATTTAAAGCACATGAATTTCAGATTATTTTTAATTTACTGTTTAAAAGGAACTGATAATGATATCATCAAAATGATATTTGAAAACTGAGAAGTCAAGTTCAAATCCACACTTAATACTGCTAGATTAGAGTTTATCATGCTGAACAGTCCTACTTGCCCAAATATAATATAATACAGCCAAGCCAGATAATCAAATTAAGGGCCATTAATTAAAAATACTATTAAAAATAAAGTTCTAAACTATCATATGTACTATGAAAAAGTGAAAGATCACATCAGTGAATACAGTGAGATAAGCAAGATGTGTATAACAGCAAAAAGCTGCAATTTTCTATAGGCAGGAGCTTGTTCACATGATGTTGCTTTTAAAAAGCGGGAAAGCTATGGATGGAACAAAGACACACTCAACTTCTAGAGAAGCAGAAGAAAAAAGGTAGATTCAAAGTCAAACTGATTATGTATAAAATAAGAGAGGAAAAGGAATACTTAACTAATACCTTCTGTGAAGCTTCAGAGCTTCAAGTCAAGAAAAGAAAATAGGATAAAAGTTACATCAAAACTTCTTCATATTACACTTTTCTTTTCCCTTTTTGAGAGTGAGACATCACAAGAGATGAACCTATCAAAATAGGAGCCAAATCATGATTGAGCATTTGAACACCAGAACAAGTTTCTACAAGCAGACTTACAGATACTCACTGGTCACTGTTCCTCTGTCATAAGCACAGTCTTCTCTTTTTTTCTTGTCTGCTTCTTGTAAGGTTGACGATTCATGTTAGTTCTAAATCCTGACTTAACCTTAGTGTGCAATTCAAGGAACAATATCATGACATTTATCAATTCTGCAGAAAAATTGTGGGTTTTTGACATGAAAATTCATCAGCAACAAGATCTCATCTTGCTTTTTCTTTAGTATCTTTTATGCAAGTGCCTTGTTTACAGTAAATCTGAGCTTACAGTAAATCTGAGTGCTAGTCAAGTAAGTTGGGACAGTGGCAAGCTGCGGGGAGGTTAACTTCTAAGATTTTACAGGTAAAAGCTGCAATATACAAATATTATGTATATATATGCAAATATGCAAACATGCAAAAACGGAAAATCACGTCGTTGATGTGCTCAGGCAGTGTCATCCACTTGTGGGTATTTCTCAGGCATAATCTGGTGCCAGGGATCTGGAAATAATGTTCATGTATGCTGTGGACAGTTACTGATCTCCTGAATCTCGACAAAAAAATTACAGTATCTCACTTCCCACCAGTACATATTCCTAATTTACCTTTTTGTCACCCAGAAACCTGTGATGAACAGCAATTCTGCATGATGGAAAGCATAGAATTGCCTTAATTCTTCGTTTTCTATGCTATTATAACTAAGGCAGTAAAGCATGAAGAGTTCAGGGATAGGTTTTTGCAAAAATGAAGGGTCTGCTCTTATGGAATGCCTAAGCACACTAGGTGGAAGAAAAGGACAACCTCTAAAACCATATGAATAAAAACTTACACGTTCAGAAAAAGGCATTTCTTTTCATTTCCTAATATTTTCTTCCGCAAATTCTTCTTTTTTTTTTCCCTTCTTTTTGCAGAAGATATAGATATTCTGATATTCAGATCTTTAAAAGATATCTAGTTATACAAATGAAAAATTGAAGAGTTTTTTTTGGAGGATGAAAAATGTTGGTGATTTATTAGACCCAACCAATACTGTCATTAACTATTCATTGCAAATTATAATATTTCAGGAGAGTGTCTTTAATAATTGTGCGAAGTAAAGACATTATTAATGAATAAAATTGTAGTGATACTTCTTTCATTATCAAAGGAGAATCCCTATTCGAGTAGCCAAACTGAAGAGATTGACTTGCTCAAAAAATTTCTCTTCAGAAAGCAATCACTTAAGACTATATATTTAGCATAAATAAAATTCTTGCTTAAAAGTAATACGAGGAGATCCTCAGTCTTTCAGGAATCCTTGATGAAGTACAAGGGTGAGAATAAAATAAGGTGAAACAAAATCCACCTCATATTTTCCTCATATGGAAAATCACCTTATATGCTCAATTTTAACCACAGCCAGTCTCCTCCTTGCATTGATGACTCTATAGGGAAATACTGGAAAAAATTCTACTAAAAGAGAGACAACAAGCAGTAGCAGCATGCAGTGTCTCACATACGGAAGGTAGAACTATGAAGAACTATGACTGCTGGCAGACCACATAACTTCTGCAATATCTATAGGTCCCTAAGGCTACGTAAGATAAGGCTACATAAGATAAGGCTACATAAGATAAGGCTACATAAGAATGGATGAAGGTGCATGAAGAATCCCATGAAGTGAGAACAAAGGCAAATAAAAATGTGTGGCTTTTTTTTTTTTTTTCTAAGATATAGTCATTTTATAGAGATTTTGTGGAGACATGGTTTTCAAATGTCCTTTGTTCTTCTCTGCCACTTAGGGAAGTTTTTCCAGCAATCCAACATTTAGTTTTGTCTGAACCACCTCCTTCAGTAAAACATCTATGATTGCAGTAGGTTGCTCACAGCAGCTTTCTCAGCACACTTTGTATATACATGGCATTTTTTTTCTCCTTTCCCCCTCATGATGAAGCTCATTTTTCGTATCACGAAGGCTGTCTGTCAACAACCAAGTGCATGGGTTCCAAGAGTTGCAAACAACTACATTGTGAATTACAAACAAGGCTTATTAGTGTTGGAAGTGAATACTTTCCACAGAAAAAAAGATAAAACTGAAAAACGAAGAGTGAGAAACTCCTGCTATTCAGAGTCAAAATGGCCTGGCTTATGCTGAATTTCTTGTGGTACTTCTAACTGCAAAGCCACAGAATCTTACTGCCACACCAGTGCTAAATGCAGTGAGAAAATCACCTCTTTTGATCATCTGGCTATGCTGTTAACGTCCCCTTGGCTGCCAGGATACAATACAGTCTGAAGTTGAGATGCAGTCACCAGTGACCGTAGGTCGCTTTCTGCAGAGCTACTATCCAGCCATTCATCTCACAGGTTGTACCTGTGTCCAGCATTACTCCATCTCAGGTGAAGAACTGAGAATTTTCCTTCATTGAACTTCATGCCATTGCTATTTGCTCAGTGTTCTAATTTTTCTAGATTCCTCTTCAGAGGGAGAGGAAGAAGAAAAACAGGAGAAGAAAAGAAAGCAGGAAAAAAAGTAGCCTGATATTTGAAATGGGATAGATGGTATGAATGGACACAGAGACACAGAAGGATTTTCCCAAATTACAAAAACTGGAACTGAAAGAGCTTATATGTCATGACAGTCAAGAGGTTTGAAAAAGCGTTTAATTCTGTTGGTGTGATTTTTAAAAAAAGTTAGAATATTTGTTATATATTCTTCGAGATTATTACATAAATCCATAAAGGACCAAACAGGATTTCTGGATTTTGTATGGAAATAAAAAACTAATTTACTGTGCCAGAAGTGATACTAAATATGTCTTCATCAAATTATTTTCTACTCTTCTAATTTTACACATCAGACAAGTGCTAAACTGCACCCCCACGTTTACAATAGGGAAATTAAGACCTTTTTAGACCATGAAGAGAGATCTCCCATTGAGAGAAAATTGCCAAGTAAACAGCTGGTGAAAATGATGAGAGAGCTGAAGGTGATGAAGAACAAAAAGAGTTAAGATTATGAGGTTGGAAAGTGATAGAAGAAAACTGTTGAATTCATAAGTGAGATTAGAAAGTAAGAATAAAATATTCTCTGTTTCCTTGCACCGAATCTTATTTTCTCTTTCACTTTAAGATTTCTCTAGATAGAAACCCATGCTATTAATTCAGATTGGGATTTTACAGAGTCCATGTTGGCTTATCTGTGCTCTCATTAGTAACGATGCAAAGTTAATTCTTCAAGTCAATCAGCCCTAAAACATCATTAACTGCTCTTGAAAACCCCCAGGTATGTTTCCCTGAGGATTTTCTACAACTCAAAAAAAAACAAAAAAAAAAAAAAAGAAAAAAAGAAAAAAAGAAAAAAAAGAAAAAAGGAGTGTATAAGTGTAGAAAGAAAGTGTAGACAGGCACCCACTGAGAATAACTCACCCATACTGACAATTCCACTTGTCAGTATGCTACTAGTATCCCCTAAACATGAACAGTAGTGGAAAAGAGGACTATATTACGAAGCAGTATTATGCTTTCTCGAATGTCCTTTACATATTAAAATATCCATGCCATTTACATTCATGTTTTCCCTTTCTCCCTGTTCTTGTAGGCATATGGTATTTATAAATTGAAAAAGCCTGTGCCCATAGACTGTTATTCAAATCCTAAGCATGTGATATTTTGATGACAGACATCTAAATGAGACAAATCTCATTTTACCCAAAACACAACATTCATTCCCCCAACACAATATTACTCTGCAAATTTCAGAAGATATAGCATTGTTCTAAAAGCATCCATATGGACTTAAGTATTTCTTAATAGTTGCATTTCATTTATTAGATGGTCAATTTTTTAAATATTTAAGCTATCTATGTTGCATCAGTGTGAGGAAGGTAATGAGACTGATCTTAGTGATTATCAGTTTAAGTCTATTTCAGTCCAAACCAACAAGTTCATAATGAAGAAATAATTGCCAACTAGGTGCTTATTTAATCACTGTCTTAAGTATCATGGAGATGAGGCTCCAGAAAATGTTCAAAGTAAAAGCTGAAGTCATTGAAGAGTTTGCCCTCCTGACAATTGATTTTACAGTTTTAAAAAATATATCAGCCTCTAGTGTTTCTATGAATATGCTTTCTCCTGTGTATTCTTTCTCTAGACTTCATTACTTGAAATTTCAGTAAGGAATATAGGTGAATATATGGCTTTTGAGTTTGTTTTGATTTGTCTTAATACGAGGCTAATCCTGGTGTTTATTTGCAGCAGGTGTCTACTTGGAAATCCATTACAGCCTGTATGAATTTTCTTACTTTTCATTTATTTTCAGAGATCCCATTGGAAGATGTATCTGATAAAGTTATATTGTATCAATCACATAAAGACACTTGGAGAATCCTTTTCTTGTATACAAGAAAATATGACAGATATTGAGAATGTGTAAAATATAACCCAGGTAGTGTGAGTTGTACTTAGAACATTTGCTGATAATTTTGGTGTTATTCATGCTCATGTTTCTTTAACTATCATTTAATTGCTACTGATTTTAATAGATGTTCTTAGATAAATAGGGCTTTCACTAGTTTTTCACTAGAAAAACTAGTTTTTCACAAAAGTCTTCAGTTCATAAAGAACAGGGGCTGCAGCTGAGCCCAAATTTCTTCAAGAGTGATTTCTATTTTTAAGCATTGTACTGAAGAGAACAGTATGAAAAACACTTCACTTTTTCAAAATATAATTGACTGTTGAGTTAACTACATTTTCAAAATTCAGGAAAGATGTGGTTGATTTTTATTATTACTTAATTCACCTTATGAATGTATGTGTTAGGCTGCTAACTATCATATTGAACAACATAGACAATAACATTGCTCAAAATCTTTAGGTGCAGCCCAGCTTTCATTTATTCAGTTTATGAAGATGTAGAAAGCACTCCTGACTAGAACTCAGATAATTATTCAGCATTTCATTGGAAAATCCGCACATCTTCTATATCTGAAATCCCTCAGGAGCACTACTTCTAGTACTAATTTCCTCTAGCTAATACAAGATGTGAAGTAATGACTCAAAGCTGCATAAAGGAAAGTTCAGATTGGATATTAGGGAAAAAGTTCCTCACTGAGAGGGTGGTCAAGCATTGAAACAAGCTCCCAGGGAAGTGGTCAGAGCTCCAAGCTTGCTATTGTTAAGAATTGTTTGGTCAATGCTCCTAGTAAATGTATGGCTTATCTTTTAGGCAGTTTGATGTGGAGTCAGGAACTAGACGCAGGGGTCCTCATGGGTCCTATCTAAAACAGGACATTTTATGATTCTATGAAAATGCAACTGTTGAAAAGTGTTAGAGGAGTGAGCAAAGAAATGGTATCCATTTGTATCTTAATTTAAAGTATGGGAACAGTCCTCTGAAGGTTGAAGCCTGTTTTATCAAACTTCAGATAAAGATTTTAATACCAGGGTTTAACTGTGGATTCATGAGTTCATCTGTGCCTTTCCTGTTCCACATAAGTATGGACCATACATTCTTCTTTCTATATCATTTTATGAATAAGGTACAGTCTGTTCATGTAAGTACATTTTTGAGAGTTACTAGATGCAGATTTAGTTCCTACTGAGTGAGAAAGAAGACAGTGTTTAAGACTACAGCTCTTAATTCTTTATTGCTTTGGCCTTTAGATCTTTTTGCTTCAATTCCATGGTCTTAAAATGAAAACTTTTTTTTTTTTCTTACCTTAGGAGTTTTGTGAGGAAGATTACAATAAAGATAATGAGATACTTAGACACTATCATGATGAAGCCTTACATGCGGATTATTGAAATGGATAGGTTAAGATTAAATGCTTCTTTCTTTCCTAATGAAATAATTAGAAAGCTTTTAAATGTAAATGAAACACCACTCAAACTGCCTATCTCTGGCATAGTATGTGACCTAGAAGTCAGATAACTGTAGAGATGATTAAAAACCCAGTGAATAAAAGTGTGAATAATAAGAACTCAACAAATGTTGTGAATATGAGAATGTGTATCTCTTTCACCTAGTTGTATTTAGATGATTCCACATTTCTCCTAAGAAGCTGTTGCATCTCTTAAGCTGAATACCCCCAAAAGCACAACACGCGAAATTATGTTTCCCCATCAATTCATGATATTGTAGTATGACAATTATGGCCCACAGGTAACTGCCCCGTCCACATGGCAATTTAGGGCAGATCCTAGAAAACTAATCTGCATAACAACAACAGCAAATATAAAAACTATCTCAAAATATTTTTTCAAGTGTACTTTATATTATGTATGAGTAAAACAAAACCAACAAGAACAGAAAAAAACAAAAACAAAAACAAAAACAGACAACAACAAAAAAAGCCATGCATAGTAGGAGCTGTTTCACAGTCTGGTATTTCAGCAATGTTGTTTTAAAGTTGAAGACAACCACTGCAAATGTAGTACATCTTTTTCTCTTATTTTTTACTGAGCCATAATATAATGCTGCATAAAATCTTTCTATCACTGTGGATCATACTCAGCAGAGAGCTGTGACTTCTAGCTTTCAAGCTTTCTGTTTCTTCTAAGATAGTTATAAAAAACAACTGCTTCTAAAAAGAAGGGTGGCTGAGGAAAGAGAGTATACACTGTAACTGAGTAAAGGAGAGGAATCTATCAGTAGGCTACAAGTAGCATTCTGGTGATCTCCAAATTAAAATTAATGCCCCCTTGTTGACCTAAATTTGTAAATGTTTTTGTAAGTAGTTTGTTGCAATGGATCTGGCTAGGATTGTGGCACGACATTTATTTTCTTATAGTTTTCACCATTTTTATATGGTGGCTGCACTTTTCATTTTTGGTTAAAAACAGTGTTGATAACACACCAGTGTTTTAACTACTATGAAATAGTGTTTGCACAGCATCAAGGTGTTTTCTCTTTCTCACTCTGTCCCCCCCAGCATGTAGTCTGGTTGAGTGAGATCTTCTGGGAGTCAGGAGTGAAGGAAGACACAGAACAAGCTAATAGACTAAGCAGCAGACTGGGTCATACAAATTAATTTTCATAAGGCCACACGAACAGTTAGATTTCTAGAACAGGAATGACTACCACTCCTAGAGAATAAAAACCACATCCTTCTAAACAAGGAGTCATCAAAGGATTTTGCGGGAACAAAAATTTGCAAAAAAAGAATAGTGCGATTTATCAGCATGATGTCTTTGCTAAAAAGGACCAGTGCCATTCACAGGGGGATACACTGGGTAAGTAAGGTAACATTTGTACTTAACACGTGATAGTAATAGTGGAATCATGTGTACTTTCTTTTTTTCCTTCGTAAAAAAACCACAAATGAAAAAAGATTTGAGATACTAAACAGTTTATCTTTTCCCAGTTATGTTAAATGTCTTCTAGTGATTTATCTAGTGAGAGATACCAAGAACTTTATCTATTTCATCTTATCAAAAACGTATTGATTGACTTTAATTAAAGGCACAAGCACTTCAACAGGAAGAGTAGCCGTGTACTAAAATGACCCTTTTACCTAACAGAAGAGAGCACAGAAATTTGAGTTCTAGCAAAACACTGAATTAGGAAAGACTGATAGAAAATTGTTTGCTAAGGAAGACAACACATTCCCAAGATTTAAGGAGAACAAACAAACAAAAAACAAAACCCTTGTTTTCATTAATAGCAAATTCTATTAAAGTAGCTTATTTCCCATGGAATCAAAATTTTACAGTCAAATTTGGAGATGATACGCTCAGCACTGTAAACAATATACTCAAATAAGTGTAAAAAAATGTAAGAAGAAAAACAACTCAGACTTGGCAGTAAGGTTGTTATCTCTTATTCCATTAGAATAATATAATGGTTTGGATTAGAAAGGACCTTAGAGGCCATCTACTTCCAATTCCTCTGCCATGGGCAGGGACATCTTTACTAGATCAGATGCCCAAATTCCCATCTAACCTGACCTTGAACACTGAACCTACACCTTCATGGGGCAACCTGTTCTAGTGCCACATCACCTTCATATTTAATAGTTTATTTCTTATATCTAATCAAAATTCACCCTATTTTGTTACCCCTTGTCCTATTACTGCACTCTCTGATAAACAGTCCCTGCAGAACAAGGTTGGGTACTAGAAGGCTTCTATAACATCTCCCTGGAACCTTATTTTCCCTGGAATAAGCAATTGCAATTTTCTTAATCCCTTCTTCATGGGAGATTTCTCTGATCATCCACATGATTAATCTCTGAACCTCTTCTAACAGTTCCATGTCGTTATGCTAGGAATCCAGAGCTGAATACTGTACTGTAGGTGAAGTCTCATAAGTGCAGAGTAGAAAGGAGAACCAATGCCCTTGATCACACTTATCACACTTTTTTTTTTTATGCAGTCTGGGGTACACTTAGCCTTTTCTAAGGAATTTTATTTTAAAAGAGTGAATACTACTTTACAAAGTAAGGATCATTATGGATAAGACTAAATTTATTTATTATATGAGGAAAAGTCTGGGAGTTTTCTCCGTGCAGCTACTGTTTATTCCTGATGACCTTCTCTGATGGCTCAACAGAAAGAACAGGAGGAAAAGAACAGAGTGGTACCAACCATGCATCATCTTCCCTTGTGTCTGTCCTTTTTTCTGCTACAGAATAAGGAATATTGAGCTCTTCAACTCTCTTTTCTATACATAAGTGTTTTATTTCCCAAAAGATTTTACGAAAATGCAGTCTGAAATATTTTATTTCTTTTGTGTGCATTCAGGCTCTTTGGGCTGGAGGAAACATAATTAAGCCTTGGTCTGTGTTCCACTTCAGGGTGTGAAAAACTGCGAGATATGTCATAGAGAAGCTTCTAGATTTGAAAAATGCCACAGTGAAGCACTGATGGAAATTACAGATAGTACCACAAAAGATGGCTGGATTTCACAGGAAGTAACAGTGAAGTGAGAAACCATGAAAACAGATGCTCAGAGGGAAGCACTGGGGACCTTGTGAAGAGTAGAATCCTGCAATGCCAATAGAACCTATTTATCCATGTGATCAATATACAAGGCCGAAAGAACAAGCCTATCACTGTAACATGGTCATTTGAGGAAAGCTATGCGGCAGCCCTGAACTTAGGTAACTATAGTTTAATTAGAACAATAGCCCAAACCTGTCAGACTGTAGCACAGAGGTCAGTCCTTCTGTATTTCACTCACTATTACCCCAGTTTGTTAGCATGGGTGTTATGGCAGATAATTTCAAAAGCCTTATTAAGGTCAAAGAATTTAACATTCACTGCTCCCTTGTTGTCCATGAAACCATTCATTTGTCTGTAGAAGGCTGTCTTGTTGGTCAGGCAGGATTTTCTTCTTAAAAATCCATGCAGAAAACTTCCAATCACTTCCAGTTTGTAAGGTTGTTTGCTCCTTCACCTTCTGGTCAAGGTGAAACTGACTGGGTTGTAATTCACCAAATCCTCTTGCTTGCTCTTACTGATTATGAAAGTGGTATTTATTTTTTTCCAGTCCTGAATAACATTTTCCAGTCACCACCTTCTTTCAGAAATATGAGAGTATCTTCACAATTAAACTAGCAAGATCTCTCTGCAATTGTGGTTGAACCTTATCAGTTCCATGTATTTCATTCTGTTTATTTGCTTAAAAGTTTCCTTTCTTGATCCTTCTCTATTGTGAGTAAAGCTTTATTGTTCAAGAATATGTCCCCTTTTCAATTTTTTTCTTCAAGTAGTCCGTAGAAACTTTCTTTTGTAAGAAAATTGATACTTTAAATCAAAGCAAGCATGAGCCTGCCTTATTGCTTCACTAGAACTTGTTTTCCCTCTCTCCAGATGAACTTGGTCACTAGAAGGTCCTAGACAGAAAAGGAAGAGTACTGAAATTAGATGATGGACAACATGACTACAAAGCTTCTCTCTTCTTTCTCTTCCTTTTGCAGCTTCTGCTTTTACTGTTTCATGCTTCTGTTGACTGAAATGTTTTGAAATTATTGTTTGATCACTTGGTTAAGTTCTACACCCTTTAATATAATTCTTTTCTTGAAATTTTAATTTATAGGGTTGATGCTCAGAAAAAGTCCACTGTTTGACAAGATATGACGTATATATATCTGCATACATGTATAGGTAACCAGCAGAGTGCTTCATATTATTTTTAAAATAAGTCATTGTGAGTTTTTGTGCATGTGGTTTATTTCCTTTTATTTATTAATTTATTTATTCATTTATTTTTGTAAAATAAGCTATAAATATCTAATGGATTTTAGAAGGAAAGACAAGAATGCTTTGTGTTTTTCAGCTTGGTTTGTTCAGAACTTCTTGAATTCACTTGACTAAAAGATCTAACTCATTTTACAAGAATGTTACACAGATGTTGCAATACAGTTTATTGCTTCACAATAAAATATCTGGAGGTTTTCATGGTACTGTGATGACAACTCCTTTTCTTACCTGTCTGAAAAAATTTGAGAGCTAGACCAGATAAAAGGTTTTCTTGTCTTTTCAACTTGAGTGCTTCTGTATGTTTTCTTTTCAAAAATATATTTCAAGACTCAAATCCTTGGATATTCTGAATTGTTTTAAACTAGTCATTAACTGCTAAAGCTCAGTATATATTAACATGCTGTGTAAATTACTAAATTTTCCTTTGATGTAAAACGTGTCACCAATTCTGAAATACCCACATCGTAATGCCCTAAGGCATGGATTGGGAAAATGTAAAGGAAGAAAACAGATTAGGCAAAGTGCTTTCATTTACTGAGGTTTTAAAATTTTACTACACATCATAGCTCACTGTTAAACACCTGCATTACATTTTCGTATCCTAACAAGGTTTAATTACAAAAGAGGCATAACCTCATGCAGAAATTCTACTTGTAACTTCTAATGAGCAATAAACAATCCTTTATAAATCAATATGTGAGAAATTAAATATGATTGCCTGGACTTGGTTAGCCTCATAGCTAATGGAACTATAAAATACATGATTAATTAGAAAGGTGTTTTACAAAGGTTAATTTGTTTATTTTTCAAATTATCTTCTGAGATCAAATAGTGGTTAAAAAAAATCCTACATCACTCATTACCCAATGATGTTTCTGAGGATTCAGAATAGTCTTGGTTTGGACAGCAACTAGAGCTGATAGTTAAATCTGAACATTCATTGACACTGGTTTTAACTCTTCTCATTTTTAGTCATCAGCCTAAAGACAATTTAAGCAATACAAATTTCAAATTTTTAATTTAATCAAAAACGTTTCTGAACACAAAAGTATGTTCTTGGGATATCTTCCTTTGAAGAGACAATGGAGAACATGACAGCCATTTATTTAGGGATGTAATTTATTTTCATCAGATATCTGTAGGTTCATTTTGTTAGCAGCGGTTTCAAGAAGTTGAACTTGAGTATGGTGATATGTCCCTACTGTCTTCTCCTGCCTCATAATGAGATCACCTAGGCACAGGTGAGCTTCAAAGAAGAAATATTTTTTTGTCTAAGGAACTCATATCTCCTGTTCATACATTCACAGAATCACAGAATCACAGAATCACCCGGGTTGGAAGGGACCTCAAGGATCATGTAGTTCCAACCCCCCTGCCTAGCAGGGCCACCAAACACACACATTCAGATCAGGCTGCCCAGGACCCCGTCCAACCTGGCCTTAAACACATCCAAGGACGGGGCATCCACAACCTCCCTGGGCAGCCCGTTCCAGGGCCTAACCACTCTCCTTGTAAAGAACTTCCCCCTAACATCCAACCTAAATCTTCCCTCCTTCAACTTGGATCCATTTCCCCTAGTCCTGCTGTTGTCAGCCCTTTTGAAGAGTTTACTCCCCTCCTGGGTGTAGGTTCCCTTCAGGTATTGATAGGCTGCAATGAGGTCACCCCGCAGCCTTCTCTTCTCCAGGCTGAACAAGCCCAACTCCCTCAGCCTGTCCTCATAACTCCCTCAGCCTGTCCTCATAACTCCCTCAGCCTGTCCTCATTGGCATTGAGTGTTGACTGATGGGTACAGTTTAGCCTACAACTCTACACACATGTAACTATTTTAATGTGGGATGGAGGTAAAAGCCACTCTTCCAATTTTAAAGAGCTAATGGAAGAACATCAGTGTTTCTCCAGTGACCGAATGTAAAGAGATATCAGGGTAAATAGATGAGTTATAGCGTACATATATTGTAAACAGCAATTTTTTTGTCCAGTGGATCCCCTGTGAATCTGCCATCAGTAAGACAGACAAACTGTTTCTAAAATGCCAGGCAAGTGCTTTGCATGTTAGAATGTCCACATTTAAAAAACATGCCTTGTCCTGCCTTATAGCTACACTGCTCATTAACTGGCTTACTGTAGTTATACAATTAAGATCATTTACTATCTGGCATAATGTCAAGTGACATTTAAAACCTTTTGTCTTTGAATATTCTCTATTTAAGGGCTAAAAGAATACAAGACAGTAGTCTCATTTAAAAGAAAAAAGGTTTTTTTGGTTCTAATTTTTAAAAATAAATGAAAGATTCACTCTATTCTGGAAAACTTGCATTATGTTCATAAAAATGAACAATTTTACTCCATTTCTGGTCACTCAGAAATGTTTTACTAGTTTGATGAAATTAATATAAGCAGAGTACTTCTAATCTGAACTTTACAACAGACATTGCTTAAGAGAAAACACATGAATTTTAATGATTTGCAAGCTAAATAAATAAATTAAGCAGCAAAGAATATGATACAGCTATTTAACCTAAGCTGGTTAATGTACGTAATACTTAGAGGTGACATAATGCAGTACACAATACTGAGCATGTGCAAGACAACTTTCAGGATTTAGGCTCACGATACCTTGAATTTTTATTCAACAAGTTTAAATTTTAACATTTCCAGAAAAATCTCCTTATCTGTTTGTGTTACAGTCTATAGAACAATTGAATTTAAAAAAGGAAAAAAAAAAAAAAGTCATTTTTAAAGGAATTATAGAAAAAAATATAATACCTAAACCTCTGGTGTACAGTTCAAGATATGTGACAGCTCACAGAACAGACAGATTACCTGAAGGATATTTTTCATGATGGATCTATTTTATCAGGGAACTGAACTCATGACCCAAGTATTGGAAAGTGTCAGGTTTACCTATTAAGCCACTGAAAAATCTTATTTGCTCTCAGTAGAAGTCCTCGTAAACTCAGCTGGGAAAGCTTTCAGCCAAAGGGCGTTAACCTTGAAAGGGCAAAAGATTAAACTTAGGATACTATTAAATGGAAAAATCAATGACATCAAGTAAGCAGAAAAAGAAACTCTCAAATGAAGGTAAATAATTGGCCAAATTCATCCCCCGTGTATATCTGTTTTCTTTACTTGAAACACATTCGGGCTAGTCTTGTCTCTTTGTGTAGAAGAACACAGAAGAGAAACATTTTAGTAAGAGTGCTGAGCAATATGAAATATCAAGAACTCCCTTGTGGAAGTAATGAGGCTAAAACTTTCTTAGAATACCTTGAATTGCAATGGATCCACAAAGATCATTAAGTCCAAATGCTTCATAACTGAAGCCTACTAAAAATATACTAGAAATCTCTATTTTAATTTGGAAAGGCATGAAGCAAGGGCTATGCAGCAAAGGTTGATGCAGATATCATAAGTTACTGATACTTGGATCTACAGGTCAAAGAACTTGCAAGAACAGAAGAAATTTGTAATTTGCTGCTAAGTAGTGCAAAAGGCCTTAAAAAAATAAAGGGACCATTCTAACTGTGACCCCTGTCAAATAAATTCAAGTCTTCTATAGTGCAAACAAAAACAAAACAAAGCAAAACAAACAAACAAAAACCCTTCATGTATATATATTTGGATTTAAAATAAAACTGCAAAATAATAGAATAAGAAAAAAAAGTAACAGCCGGGAAAAATGCTTACAGCAGGCACAGAGATTAAACATATATATAAAACAGCATGTAACACCCTTACTGCAAAATAAATTATGTAAGAAAATGAGAAAAGAATTCTCAAACTTTTAATTTTACATAGTACTTGCAAAATAATGCACTTATGATAAGGATACAACTATAATCAATTAAAATAATGTTGCAAGAAGAAAGTAATTGTGTAATTGTACAAAAAAAATTGTCATTGGTTTACAGGCTGGTTCGGCCTGGTTCCGTGACCAGCGGGGCAGAGGGATCTGCGGATCCGCGCCTCCGGAAAAGGGAAACAGGGGACCCCAAAATAATTGAAAAGAGTGGCAAGAATTTGAGGTGGAACAAACTAATTTTACTAAATATAGTATCAGCAAAATATAATGAGAGAGAGAGAGTGTGTCTGAAAGGTGGATAGGCCTCACTACAAGCTGAGGTGAGAACTGCAGTCCAGTTGAGCTGATGGAGAAAAGCAGGCGAAGAAGAGCAGGCAAAGAAGAGAGCATCAGGTTACCTTGCCAGGAGTTATGTCTCCTTGCTGACTGCAAAGCCCCCTGGGGAAATGTAGTTCTTCTTCTCCGGACAGGCAGCCGGAACTTGAGCATCAGCAGTCAAACCCCCAGTGCATTACATGATGTTATGGTGTGGAATACTGATAAACAAAAGTCACAAAACCATGACAAAAATTTAAGTTGAATTTAGGATACCTAAGACTATTTCATAAAAGTTCCCAAGACTAATATGTATTTTTGTACAGAACTATGAGAAATAAGAATAGTTTTTCAGTAAGCTGAAAGCAGTCAATCAAGCTTTTAAAAAAAACAGAAAGACATAGAATTACAAATAAATCCAAATGAATTATTTACACCAATAGTCTTACAGAGAAGGACTCAAATGTTCTCACATCAGGCGCACTTACCAAATGAAATGAAAAGGTGAGGTAAAGTTTCAGACTGAATTCTCAGTAAAATAGGCAAAATGACATTTTTAAATTAAATTAAGAAACTAAACAACATCAAGTCACCAGGGCCAACGGTATTACTGAAGTTCTTACTAAAGAATTGTAAAAAATCTGAAATTTATTATTGCTGAAGTATCAACTGCAGATACAATCTATTACTTAAAATGTTTGCTGTGATAAAGGACTACAGCATTCAGATAGTCCTCCAGAAGAACATCATATCTGACACTGGAAAACTCTAGTTTGTAGATTTTGCATACATCTTGGAAACTGGCACAAAATCTGAATTTGTAAAATCAGGATATGAATGATATTTTTAAGAAGACACAACTTCTTAACAATAATATGTTTCCCAAGTCTCTTAATAGTTTCTAAGTGGTCAACAAAGGCAAATAAAGGCGATCAGGTTAGTACTTTGATTTTCAGAATGCATTTTGAAAGATTACTAACTTGTCACATTCTGAGGCAAATAAAAGAGCTCTGTGATAAGAAAAATCCTTTTATGTATTAATAACTTATTAAAATAGGATAAAATATACTAATAAATGACAATTTTTCAGTTGATGGTTACATTACAGAATTCTTCATTATCTGCTTGTTACAAATTTTTCAGTTTACTTGCAAATGATGGAGATAAAGGAAATAAATAAGTTTTGTAAATGGTAGAAAAATATTAATAGCAAATTTGAAACTGACTGCAAAGATGTAGAGAAGAATTTCATGGTACTGTTTGATTAAGCCACAGAATAAACAAAAATTTGTATCCGCTAAGTAATGTACAGAGGAGAAATAACATTCCAGTGATCTATGCAGTGACACAGAAGATCAGTTTCTATTGTAGAGAAAAGCAAGACTGAAGTGAATAATTCTATCAGGATTTTCTTTCAGTGCTACACAACAATCACTGAGGAAAAAAGAAATATAGAGAGAAACAGCAACAACAAAGAGCAGAGCAGGGAGCAATGCAGAATATTATACCAGATTACTGTACAAATAATTGGCATGTTTGTGTAGTGGGTGCTTTCCAGTGTATGATTCTGTGTGTCCAGTCTTGAAAATGATCTAGTAGAAATTAGCAAGGAGACAGAATATGATGATGAGCTGAAGAAGTGACTGCCAACTATTCAGCCTGGAACATAATAGTGGATGTCATCAATAAAACCTTGAATGTTTTGATAAAACCAGGCTTGTTAGAGATGAACCTGGGGGAGTGGTAATGGGATTAGGGATGAGGTGAGGGGCTCAGCTGAAGTGAATCTACAGCAGTGCATACAGCATGGGCAACAAACAAGAAGAGTTGGGAGCCATTGTGTGGCAGGCTAACTATGACCTAGTTGAAATTACGGAAATGTGGTGGGATCGCTCCCATGACTGGAGTGCTGCAATGGATGGCTACAAACTCTTCAGGAAGGATAGGAAGGAGGGGTGGTGGCATGGTTCTGTATATTAGAGAGTGCTTTGATGTTACTGAGCTTGTGGCTCGGGATGATAAGGTTGAATCCCTATCGGTGAAGACCAGGAGAAGGGCTGACAAGGCAGACATCCTGGTGGGCATCTGCTATAGACCATCAAACCAGGATGAAGAGACAGATGAAGTTCTAAGAGCAGCTGGTGGAAGCTGCGCAATCCCTTGTCCTCATGGGGGACTTCAACTTCCCCAGCATATGCTGGGAATACAACACAGCACAGAAGAAGCAGTCTAGAAGGTTTCTGGAGTGTATGGAGGATAACTTTCTGATGCAGATGGTGAGAGAGCCCACAAGAGGAGCTGCCCTGCTAGATCTTCTATTCACAAATAGAGAAGGTCTGGTAGGAGATGTGGAGGTCGGGGGCTGTCTTGTACAGGGTGACCATGAAATGCTAGAGTTCTAAATTCTTGGTGGAGCCAGGAGGGGGAGCAGTAAAAATGCTACCTTGGACTTCCGGAAGACAGAGTTTGAATTGTTCAGAAGACTAGTAGGGGGAGTCCCCTGAGTTTTAGAGAGTAAAGGGGTCCAAGAAGGAAGTCTTCTACCTCCTGTGGAAGAAGGGATGGGCGACTCAGAAAGAGTACAGGGAAGTTATTAAGATGTATAGAGAGAAAATCAGAAAGGCAAAAGCCCAGCTTGAACTCAACCTGGCCACTGGGGTAAAAAGGAACAAGGAACTCTTTTACAAATACATCAACAGTAAGAGGAGGACTAAGGAGAATCTCCATTATTTACTGGATGTGGCTGTGAACGTGACCACTGAGGATAAGGAAAAGGCAAAGGTTCTGAATGCCTTCTTTACGTCTGTCTTTAAAGGTCAGACCAGTTATCCTCAGGGCACTCCACTCTGACCTGGTAGTCTCGGCTGGGGTGCAGACTAACCCCCCCACGATTCAGGAGGACACAGTCAGAGACATACTACTCCAGCTGGACTGTCATAAGTCAATGGATTGTCATAATGATGATCCGACAATGTCATAAGCCAGATGAGATTTACCTGAGAGTGCTGAGGGAACTGTCAGAAGTGATAGCCAAGCTGCTTGCCATTATCCATCAGCACTCCTTGAGAAATGCAGAATGCTGGAGGCTTGCCAGTGTGGCTCCTATCTACAAGAAGGGTTGTAAGGAGGACCTGGGGAACTACAGGCCTGTTAGTCTGACCTCAGTGCCAGGGAAAGGTTATGGAGCAGACTGGCTTGAGTGAGATCACGTGGCACGTGTGGGACAACCAGGGGATCAGGCCTAGACAGCATGGGTTCATGAAGGGCAGGTCCTTCTTGACCAACCTGATCTCCTTCTATGATCTAGTGACCTGTCTGGTAGACAAGGGAAAGGCTGTTGGTGTAGTCTACCTAGACTTCAGTAAAGCCTTTGACACTGTCTCCCACAGTATTCTCCTGAATTCACAGAACTCTCCAGAAGCTGGCAGCCCGTGGCTTGGACAGGTGCACTCTTGGCTGGATAAGGAATTGGCTGGAAGGCTGGGCCCAGAGAGTGGTAGTGAATGGAGCTAAATCCAGATGGCAACCTGTCACGAGTGGTGTTCTTTAGGGGTCAGTGCTGGGACCTGTCCTCTTCAATATCTTTATGACCTGGATGAGGGCATCGAGTGCACCCTCAGTACGTTTGCGGATGACACCAAGTTGGCTGGAAGTGTCAATATGCCTGGGGTAACAAGGCTCTACAAAGACCCTGAACAGGCTGGATAGCTGGGCTGAAGCCAATGGGATGAGTTTCAACAAGGCCAAATGCTAGGTCTTGCACTTTGGCTGCAACTACTGCAGGCTACACTACAGGCTTGGGCTGGAGTGGCTGGAAGACTGTGTAGAGGAAATGGACCTGGGGGTATTGATTGATGCTCAGCTGAACATGAGCCAGCTGTGTGCCCAGGTGGCCAAGAAGGCCAACGACATCCTGGCTTGCATCAGAAATGGTGTTGCCAGCAGGAACAGGGCAGTGATTGTCCCCCTGTACTCAGCACTGGTGAGGCTGCACCTCTAATACTGCATCCAGTTTGGGCCCCTCGCTCCAAGGAAAACATTGAGGCCCTGGAGCAGGTTCAAAGGGCAACACAGCTGGTGAGGGGTCTGGAGCACAGGCCTTATGAGGAGCAGCTGAAAGAGTTGGGAATGTTCAGTCTGGAGAAGAGGAGGCTCAAGGGAGACCTTATTGCTCTCTATAACCACCTGAAGGAGGCTGTAGTGAGCTGGGGTTTGGCCTCTTCTCTCGTGTAACTGGTGATAGGACTAGAGGGAATGGCTTCAGACTGCACCAGGGGAGATTCATACTGGACATCAGGAAATACTGCTTCTCTGAAAGAGTGGTCAGGCACTGGCTGTCCAGGGAGGTGGTGGAGTCACCGATCCAGGAGGTGTTCAAGGAACATTTGGAAGTTGTGTTGAGGGATATGGTTCAGTGAGAACTATTGCTGATAGATGGATGGTTGGACTGGATGATCTTGAAGGTCTTTTCCAACCTTGGTGTTTCTGTGATTCTGTGATAATATTGAGTTTATTTGTTTATGTTTTTTCAACATAAAAATTGAAAAGTATCTGAAGAAGTTGTCACATAGTGGTCTAAAGTAAATTAAAAGATGACTTATGTATGTATTTTTTCCAAACAGCAAAGTTAAAAAAAAAAAAAAGTGAAAAGACATTTAAGCAAATAGAAAAAATATTCATCTGTCTCTGATCTACTTGCAATAGAAGATTCACAGTTCCCACATTACTGACAGATGAGACTCAAGAGACCATAGCAGAGAAAGTCTGTCATATATATCTGTTCTGTCTTATACTCATAGCTCAGATCCAACCAATCTAACTGTAGGCATTGAAGTTGACTTAAGTCATGTATATGTTTCTATGCAATAATGAAAAAGTAGAAGTTTAATTATGGCAATAACATACTACCCCTCTCATCCTAGCCAGAAATTATATGTGCTTTACTGTCATGCTGTAAAATGTTTAGCAAAAATAAAAGCTTCTTTCTTCTTCTCCTTCATTCTTCTTCTTCTTCTTTTCTTTTTTTTTCACAGCTCATCCTGTAAAAAACTAATGTCAGAGCAGCTAAGAGGAAAGTCAGTTACAGTACAGTGCTGGTAAGAGCAAGGTAGGAAATATCTTTGTTCTGTGCTGTCATCCAGTTCTTTATAGTACATAGCCTCAAATGCCTCAACCAGATTAAATGAATAAAGCATTCAACCGTTTTCCTAAATATTGACCAGACTGTGGTTTAGGATTACTTTGGAGTAGAATAATAATCTAAAAAAATCTACTTTGACTCCATGTGAATATTCAAACATAAATTTCAAACCAATACAATTGTATATAAGGGATTTATCATGATATCCTTGGAGTTGCCTGCACTGATCTGTTAGTTTTGGTGTGCAGGCAATATATGGTTAGGATACAATACAGTGTAAGAACAGTATTGTTTGCAGGAAAAAGATCAGACTGTCTTATTTTAAGAGGTAAGTGAAGACAAGTTTTGAGAGGCAGAATGGAAACCTTGGTTTTATTTTTCACTATAAAATTTTCAAATCATTTTTTTCTGATTATTTTATGGAGAAAATTACCTGTTCAGATTCAACTCCCTTCAGATGATATGCATAAATTTTGCCCAAGATTATTTCTACACTTATATCTAACTTCTGTGAACACCAGGGATTTGCAAGAATAGATTGCTATTTATCTGCAAATTAGCTTTATAAGAATTCAGATACCCTAATACCCAGTCATAAGCCATAAAAAATGTGCCATTGTATTTATCTCTCATCAAAGACATTACACCAGTTATCTAAAATATTCTGAATCATAAGACTTCTAGTTTGTAGTCAGTAATTGTCACAATTTTGGGGACTTATTTTCCTTTAAGAAAACAAGTAGCTCTATTTAATTCTTCTGCAACACAATTCTTCTACTATATTTTGTCAATTTGTATTTAATTCCACTGCAGCCTTTGATGTGACAGTATTAGGCATAAGCCAATGGCAAATGATAAGGAAGTGAGGTGAATGACCTCCCAGGTTAGGAGCTATTTAGATTATTCATTACTGGAAAAATCTGGCTAATTATAGTTGTCTGCTCATTTTGACAGCTCCATGAATTTAATGTAAACATAGCAATATGTAGCAACTGAATTTTAATTTGAAGCTACAATTCACACTTAGATATTCATGGAAGATGTATTTTTCAAAAGCTGGTGATTATTCATGATTGATTCACACAACTTAGTTTGAATTTTAGAATTTCAAATTTTTCTGGCTGATTTTCATGCTGCTATCTGTACCACTGTGAATTGATGAAGTAATTTTGCATTTGTGTACATGGCATGCATGCTGTATGATGAATCTAACAGATTTCACTCTCCCTCCAGTATGATTTCACATTGGCAACTAGGAGAGTGTTTGTAGGAATATGAATATCTGTCCTTAAATTTGAAAAATAAAAAATAAATTAGGAAGTCAACAAATGAAAGTCTTCAGAAAATCTTGATCAAAAACTTACTGATCTAATGTGATATTCAGAGAAAACTGCAGGATGTCTACTGGATAATTGAGCAGAAATAAAGCTTCCAAAATGACTTATCTAGATGTTTCACTGCCAATGGATACCTGACTACAAAGGTACTTCAAAACTAAGAATACTTCTTTTTGAGTGTAAAGAGTTATAAGAACCCCAGAAAGGTTTCCAGATTTCAGAAAGGAAGAAAAAAAGTAGTGTATCTTAAATTGGGAATGCAGAAAGTTATTTCATCACCATACTTTGGATCATAAGACCAGTTAGATTTCATTAAAAATTATTAGAGTGGTTTTTAATACTATCATTGTAAGATATTATTCTGTTAACGTCTGTGTCTCAAAGCTTGCTGGGGACACAGATGGACTTGCACAAATCCAGGCAAGTCCTGGGCAAAGGCTGTGAGATCCTTTGTCTGGGGGGCGCAGATGCACAAGGCCAGGGGCAACGAGAGTGAGGTGAGCTGCAGCTCAATAGCTGTGAAGTGCTCCTTTGTGTGGATTTACCTCAGGATGATGGCCATCTCAGCGGGTACTCAGTGACTCTTGCTCGAGGCCCGTCCTTGTCACGTGGGAAGGAGAACAAAGAGGATAAAAGTGGAACTGAACACCACGAGGAGAGGTTTCTGGCAGCAGATTCGTCATGAAGAAGATCGAGGATTCCTGACTGTCAGATACTTCGTGAGGTGACACATGCATGCTGTCGAACTCTCCTGGGCCTGCTGCCTGAACTCCGCTGCTTCCTCCAGGATTGGCTCCACGACTGCCTCTTGCTACCCGCTTGCTGCCCAAGGCCGCCACGCTGCTGCTCCCCGCCCCCCGCTGCGTCTGCCTCGGACCTTGAAACACCGTGCAACAGGACGCTGCTGGATCCTGGTGGTGAGTATCCCCGCTTTACGCAATTCTTGCATCTTTCCCATCTTTTCTGTCGCCCTCCTTCCCTTCCCCGTCTCCCTGATTAGGTTTTGTAATAAACTGGTCGGACCAGCGTATGAACCGTTGTTTCTTAATCTCAGGCCGGGTATACAGATATTAAAAGAACCTCATCTCCCTCCTATAAATTGGAGCGAGACAATCATACACAATGTTTCATGGTAATTAAGAGGATACCTTTAAGATTACAGGCGTATCAGTTAGAGCTGTAGTGCTTTTACATGTTTGGCAGCACAGCAAAATGTTTCATCTATAGAACTGTGTTTATAAAGGTCACTGAAATGTTAACCTTCATGACCTTTAAAAACCTCAGACCTCCGCCAAACAGTAAGAGATGTTCAGTGACCAATTTACTCCATAAATTTTCAATATACTGAGTGTACTCCTACAAGCATAGCTTATCTAACATTATGCTAGTACACATCTTCAGTGTGGCTGACCTATACGATTAAAACTTATGGTTTCTCTTGAAACTTGGGTAAAGGAGCATGATGATGTGGAACGCTCACAGTGTGGATTTACATTTGAAATTATGAGATCATAGCAGAGATCGCAGCAATCATGCACATATGGATTTCAGTGACAGAGACAACCAAGTAAAAGATAATAAGAAAATAAGTTATTAGAAATACTCTTAGCTATATCTTGACATTGGGCACTGATCATTTTGTATTATTTCCAACAAGTAGGAATCATCACATCCTTGAGAATTATGTGAGTGCAAAGAGATTACAGAATGCAATAAAGTCAGTATAGCTTCCCTAGAAAAGTCTAAGTTAAGGAAGAACTCTGTCACTTCTTGCTGAGATTTTTTGCAGAACAGAAACAGATGCAGTCTTTGAAAATGGATAAAGTATTTTAAGTTCAAAACTGGAGTTTGTGCATTAATTTTTCCAGTAAAAGCCAAAAGTGTTGTCATTTCCTAGGGGAAAAAATCTTGACTGTCTTCATTCTTCAGAGCTTTTGAGCCAACAGCAAATATTCTTAGCCTAGAATGTAGAGCACTTTTACTAGCAGTATCACAACTCAGAAAGTATTTGCTAATCAAAGCAAGCTCTTAAGCTAAACACTTAAAAGTAAAAAAGATCTCGTTTGTCTCAATTCTTATGAGGTCTCCATGAAAGACAGAGTTGCTAAATGCTTCTCTAGCATTCTCTTTACAAAGAATACCCTCACTGCTGCATGTTCCAGAACTAGTTGCAAATTGTTCCAACAAGAGCTAGCTTCATGCCACCTTTTCTGTGGAGTTGATTTTACATAAACATTATGAGTAGGCCAGACATGAATATAAGAGTTGAACCCATGGAAGTTTCCCAGTGGCTTATGTGGTAGGTTGAAAATGTTTTGTGCCATCTGCCTCTAAATCTTGACTGTGTCATCTCATCTGTCTCATTTCATCTGACTGTCTCTGACATGTGCAAAGAAGCAGGACTAGCCAGTAATGAGGGATTGTAGAATAATTTCCTGCCCATTCTAATTTTCAATATCCATGATTTCGGATAACTAAAGACAGTTATTGAAGAAGAACTCAAACCTCTTTATCCTGCAGTTCAATTTTGCTGATTTTTATCTACCTTGGATTTTGTTTTCGTCTGTTGTACCAATTAATGATCATAGAATCATAAATATTGGAAAAGACCTCTATGATCATCAAGTCCAACTGTCAACCCATTACCACCATGCCACTAACCATGTCCCTCAGTACCTCATTTCCATGTTTCTTAAATACCTCCAGGGATGGTGACTCAATTCACTGAACAGCCTGTTCCAGTACATCACCACTCTTTCTGAGAATAAATTTTTCAAAATATCCAATCTGAATGTCCCCTTGTGCAACTTGAAGCCATTACCTCTCATCCTATTGCTAGTTACCTGGGAGAAGAGACTGATCCCTACGCCCACCTTGCTACAACCTCTTTTCAGGTATTTAACAGCTGTACAGTAGCTCAGAGTCCTTGGAAAGATTTTCCTATTTATTACTTCGAAACTACTTACCAAATAACTTTGCAGACAGCTGTATCCAGCAGCAGAGGCAATGCTGAAGTTTCTCCATTCCACAGCTGTGTTTTGCAACTTTTTTTCCCTCTCTCTCTGCTAGAGTTGTCAGCCAGTAGTTGTGTAACTTGAATAGCTGGGTTAATTAGCATGAACCATCCTAATATGAACAATATTCAGCTAAAAAAAAAAAAAAAAAAAAGCTATTTGATACATTTTATTGAGTATTAAAATAATTAAAAATCTCTTCAAACTCTGTGCCAAAAAAAGTCTTTTTTTTTTTTTTCTGGATTTTCTAATTAGACATAGAACAAGATACTGTAAAAAAAAACTCACACCTCATGCAGACATTGTAAGTGCTGCTACACTTTTCACTTGTTAGTCACATGAGAAAGTTTTAGTCTACATAAGAATTCCCAATTAAAATGAAAATCTAAAATACTGAGGGAATGCACAACTATTTAAGGAAAGAACAAACAGCTAAAAAATACACTCCAGAAAAAATAATGTGTTGTGTACTGTAACAAGATGGAAAGCATAACAAAATAGCAAAGCAGCAAGATCCCATACTACAGTGAGTAAGGATCCACTCAGATGGGGAGTGAGTACAGAAATAAGAGAAAGGCCTGTAAGGTCCTCAGGTAGGCAATGATCTCTAGATGATATCCTCTCACTTCTACTGCCAATCTTTACCTGAGGTGTGGGAAGGGGCAAATCCTGGCTCCACTTCTTCCTGTCACTGAGTTGGCCCTGCCTTTCTACCAGATCATCAATCACTGGTTCAAGCCATAATGTAGAGTTTTCACTACACACAATTCACTATATTACTAAATATCCTTAATGCTATTTCTCCTATTTAAAACTTATTTTATTTTAACTTATCTTTATATATCTTTGACATACTAAATAACGGTTCTGGGTTTTCTTTTTGGTTGCTTTTGTCTTCTTTTTCTGTTTCCAAGGGTGGTAGTAGTGATTTTCAGAACAATTACATAAAATAAACAGGCGTTATTCATGGAAGTGGCATCGGTTTCAAATACTTTTAGAATTTTTTAATATAGGTAAGATATTCTTTAGTTAGTGTATTTATATCTATCTCATACCATGGTCATAATCACGTAATGATACACAATAGTCTGCAGGTCAGACTCATGCCCTGCACTTCCTATGAATCTTGGGCAGGTGTGTTATATAACTGATTTGATGTCAAGCCATTGACAATGTAAGCACCTCAACTCAAAGGAGCTGTGTCCATGAATGAATGCATGTTTTAATGGAACATTTTGGAACCACAGTAGCTTAAGTTATGCCAAGCAGTAGGGAAAAACAAAAGCAGTTAACGTCATCTGACAGTATTATTATCTTTACAGTATCTTTGCTTTTGTTTGTGCAGAGCTAGGCTGTCAAATATATATATCACATGAAAAAGGTAGCCCCCTTCATCCACAGCTGCTCCATGACACCTGCAGTGAAAGGTCATGTGAGGATTACTGCAGAATCTGAATTTGGAATAGAAACTGTTAGTAGCTGATAAGAATGATCTTTACGTATGCAGTGAATTTGTATTATCCACAACAGAAGCAAGCATTTAAAATGAAACAAACAACATATTGTGCAGTTTCCTCCTGTTGGCTATATCAAATAGAAGTTCATTACTATCTAGAAAATTAAGGTTTTGAGCTAACAGATATTCTGCCATACCTGCATGGCTTGTGAACATTTTCAAGTTGGGTAGTATTGTAATAGAGTCCATCTGTACAGTAATCAATGGATAACCAGGCTATCGCCAAAAGTAGTAAAGCTATGATACAAATCTTTAAATGGCTGACATTCTGTGCTCAGTTTTAAAAGCCATTTAGTGATGGATAAGATTATCAACATTTTCCGAATAAGGCTAGAATGACCTTTATATTTCTGGATTGAATGGATTAATTTCTACTATTTTATTCTGGCTCTCATTAACAGTTGAGTGGCCTTGATAAGCTCCTATTTAAGTAGGTCACAACTTAAAAAGAGGACAGATACAGAAACAGTGGTAAGTAAAAGGATTTTCAAAAGTCTCTTACATAGATGAGTTTCCAACATGATTAATTTAAAAAGTCAGCTTTCTGCTGCCTGTAGTTGGATTCAATAATAGTCTCATATCTGTAGATATGATTTTAGGATCCTGTATTGGAAAAACTTGGTCTTAATGATGCTATTGGGATGTTATTATTAGATTACAATTTAGCCAATACTCACCTTGTAAGAACCCTGCAAACTTAAGGAAAACCTAATTACCAGAGAAATCAGGTTTATGACTTCAAGAGAATAATTAAAAAGAGCAGATAAACTCATGAAAAACCAAGATCCTATTTTCATGTAAATGCTGCTACTTAAAATGAGTGAGGAGAAAATGACCTGGAAAAATTGCAGAAAGACAGAATTGTTTTTAATAGCTCGTCTCCCAGAGTATGCTGTGACCTGTCTTATGATCTTTAGTTTCTTTTTTCTTTTCATGCAGTTATTATAAAAAAAGAGGCAGTATCTATTTTGGAAAACTGGAACAAATAGCCTTCCCTTCTCCCAACAATATTAGCAAGCAGAGCTTTGGTACAGATCAGGAATATTCCTCATTCAGCAAGTTATATAATCCTTCAAACATTAGAAGGGAATCTTTCCTCATCGAACATTCTTTCTTTTCTTCTTAGAGAGTCACATCAGTAATTTAAACAGGGCTGTCAAGTTAATGAAAGAAAATGTAGTGGCATCAATAGGACACCTGGATTGTTGGAAAAAAAATGCATTGGTTGTTCCCAATTCAGACCTCAGGTTGAAACTGTGTGAGCAGAGCTCAGAACTTTCTATGGCTGCATTGCACTGAGGGAGATCAGAGGCCTGGGACGAATTCCAGGAAATCTCCCTTTCAGTTGAGAAAAGCAAAGATCACTGGGAAAAGTAGTTCACTGTATTGATTATATAATATTAGCATATGGAGCATTGTTTCCTTTCATGGGTTACATCTGTTTCTACCTCTTGAATAAGTAATGCAGAATTTAGGAGGGAAAACACTTATCTGAGTAACAAGCCTTCTATATTTCTTTTTTTGATAGTGATTCAACCCACCTTTAGTCAGTGAGGAAGAAGAGAATGGTCGTATAAGCGTACCATTTTCCTTCACTTAGGTACATCTAACTTCAGGTGACAGGAACATAGAGAACAGTGATAACAATATTTACAGAAGTTCATTTATTTCTGACTGGATGCCAGACTTGCAGTTATTTATTAAGCAAAACTATTCAGATTTCACCAAGTTTTAAAATATTTTTGTTCTGAGAATTATACTAAAAGGATTGTAAATTTTCACATTGTTCGTTTATATTTTTATATTTATTAAAATGTGGAATATAATAATGTTAATATTCACTCTTGAAGATTTTTTTAAATTACTTGTAGACTTTCATTAATTTCCAACTGCAAGGCACAAAACATAGTTTTATAATAAACATGTGCTCACACAGACAAAAATACTGCTATTATCTATGGCTGTCAAAACTTTTTTTGTTTGTTTGTTTGTTCTGTTTTTCACTTTCTTCTACAATGCAAAATCCTATTTTGTGGAGTCATTTCAGTGAACTATTGAATTATTCTGAAAATTTACCTGCTTTTATGCTTATGATATCAGCTGATTTGAAAAATAAATTTAAAATCATTTTACCTTCCAAAACTAATGAGTGGTTGAAAGTTTAGTCTGTTGATCTCTATTTCTTTTGGGAGAGGGGGTGGAAAAAAAAAAAATGCCATAGAAAGGTTACATTTATTTCCAAACAAAAATGCTTCAGAACTTTTCTTCAGTTCTTACATTTTTTTAAACAGGAATACAATAAACTACATAGCTAAAATTGTGCATAGGGCATTGGTAAAAGTCTAAAACACTGTTTTTGGAGGTATTTTTTATTTGTTTTTATACTGAGTTCTGAATTCAGAGTACTTAGGAAGAATGAGTTATCAAAACAAGTTGGAAAGGAATTCAAACATACACATTATGAAAGCCTTAATATGGCATAATGGTTCCCAGAACTTATTGGAAAGCAATACTTTATGAATTTAGGGTAAATATGATTTCAAAAAATATTTATTTTTTATTTAAATATACAAACTCATTGGACAAAATATTTTGAGTTGAAGCTTTTACCTGTATCATATGCAGATTGGCTCATAATATTGTTCATCAACCAGAGAGAAAATACAGTTCCTTTGGGAAAGATTGAAAGATGCAAACGCTGTCAGGTCTAGAACACACACAGACATTATAATATCATGATGCTGAATCAATTCATCCGGATGTTTTACTGTTTGCTATTCTTTCCCAGACCTTCTGAACATAAAAGCTGATTCAATATGATCAAGACAAGAAACTTGTACTAGTATCCTGTTAAAACTGTGGAGATCAAGCTCAGGTCAGGCTAGTGTTAAACACAGACAGATCCAGTCAAGGGCTTATATTCCTTAGTATCTGTTTTACAATTTCTCCAACTTTTATTTCTCCAGCACAGTGTTATCCCAAACAAAAATAACCTATTTCTTCTCATTATCCTTCTTGGTTCCTTTTTTTCTATATCTATACTTATTCTATTATTTCTGATATTCTTAAAGTTTTCATATTGATTCCAGCATTTCTGACATTTTGATTGTTGTTCTGGTAATTCTGTTACTTTCATTATTAATAATTAATAATTTAATATTAATAATAATATTGTTACTTTCATTCTCCTGGGCTTATATAGTATTATTGAGATGACCATATGAGGATTATTGACTTTACAAGACTGTACTACACAAAAAGTCCCCAGTATGCCCTCATTTATACTTTGAGATAGTTATATAAACAGTCTGGTTGGAGCTAGCACTTTTTAAGATCTGGACTCTAAAACATTTTGATCTATAGTTGTTAAGCTCTTTATTTTTTAAAAGCAAATTGTACATTTCAGTGATGTCAGAAAAGTGGTTAGAGCAGTCCAAATAGTTTTCTACAGACACTGAAAATGACAAGGTCAAACTGAACCATAAATGGGACTGTCTCTCAAAGATACCAAACTTGTTGAAGTTGCTCTGATCCTGAAAATGCAAAATTGCTTCTGACAGATTCTTGGTGATACCAGGCAAGTATTCAAAGGTAGGCCAAGAGTCATACATAGAAGAGTTGAACTCACCCAACTGATGAAGGGGATCTATGGCTATGTAACACTCCTTTCCAGGAAGCAGCCTGGGCCCAAGAGACACTCTTAGTGACTGGCCCTTTTATGGTCCCAGGGAGGCTCCATGCTGGGTCCATCATTTTTGGTCACATTGTGAGTGCAGGCACAAACAATTTGCCTGTGCTCTGTGGGCTAGCCACACACTTTCACCAGGTGCTCAATCACTGGTTTAAGCTCTGATCTAAAAGTTCCCCTACAGATGTGAGTCCTGTTGAGCAGAAGGTAAAACCAAAATGGACCATATCTCCTGTTATTGATAGCCCTTCCACAGCCTAGCCTTTCAGGCTTGATTTGAAAGGATCAAAGACTGGTCCAGAACAAATCTTAAGTCAGTAACATATCAACTGCAACAGGATTACTTTGTATTTATTTTCTCTCTTCCTCACCTCTTTTTCTTTATGACTTCTAATATTTTGTTTAAGTACCGAATCTAAAATAGTTTAACTGTTTGTTTATTAATTTTAACAGCAGCCCAAAGTGCTCACTTCTACTCTTGTATGCAAATACAGAAAAATACAACATTTTGTAATAGGCATGCTCTAACATGTTCAGTTTCACACTGAAATTGAATAAACACAATAAACACTTTTTCAAATCATTTGAAACAATCCTGCTCAATATCCTTCACTCAATTGAAGAGGTATTTATATGATGGATGGACGATATGGTGATTAAGGAATTGGCTGGATGGTCATACTCAGAGTTACAATCCATGGTTCAGTGTCCAGATGGAGACTGGTGATGACTGACTTTTCTCTGAGGTTGGTAATGGTACTGGGACTGTTTTGTTGGTGACATGGACGGGGGGTTTTAGAATGCCTTCAACAACCTTGTCAACTATGCCAAGTTGAGTGATGTGGTTGATGTGCTGGGGGGAAGTGATACCACAGGGACCTGGACAGACTTGAGAGATGGGCTCATGAGGTTAAATAAGCTATGTGGTAAAAGACACCGTACCTAGGCTGGGGCAATCCCAAACATAATGAAATCTGGGTGATGGGTACATAGATAGCAGTCTTGTGGAGAAGGGCTTGGGAGTACTGTTGAAGAAAAGTTTGTCATGAGCCAGTGATACGAGCTTGTAGCCTAGAAAGCCAACTGTATATTGGACTGAATCAAAAAAAGTGTAGCTACCAAGTCAAAGGAGGTGATCCTCCTGTACTACTCCACTCTTGTGAGTCCTCACTTGCAGTACTGCTTTCAGCTCTGGGACCCACAGCATAAGGAAGACACTGTCTTGTTAGTGCGAGTCCAGAGGATGTCTACAGAGATGATTAGGGACTGGAGCTCATCTTCTGTGAACAAAGGCTGAGAAAGTTGGGGTTATTTAGCCTAGAAATGAGAAGGCTCTAGGGAAACCTTTTAGCGGCCTTCCAGTATTTAAAGGCGGACTATTAGAAATGATGGAGATACTCTTTATCAGAGAGTGTAGTGACATTATAAGGGGTAATGGTTTTAAATTAAAGGAAGAATAGACTTAGACTAGGTGTAAGGAAGAATTTCTTCACTGAGAGGATGATGATGCACAGAAACAGTAGGCCCGAGATGTTGGGAATATCCCATCTCTTTCAAGGCCAGGTAGGATGGGAATCTGGGTAACATAATCTAGTGGGTGTCATCCCATCCACAGCAGAGGGGTTGGGATTTGATAATCTTTAAGAACCCTTCTAAGTGAAGCCATTCTATGATTCTATGAAAATTAAAAAAAAATAATTAATTGCTGTGCTTGTTAGAAAATAAAATCCTTTGCAGAGAATCCTAGAACTTATTGCTACTTTAGGTAAATAAGATACATTACATGAGTTCTGATTAAAATACTTTATAGTAACCTATATCTAACTATCAAGTATGTTTCGCAATACTCACTTTTTCTACTGCAAAGGACACTCCCATAAGCACTGCTGAGATAGGGAGAGAGAAAGGGGTGCATCTAGGCTCCGCTGCTCTAAGCAATCATGTGCTCAAATACTTGTTCAGGATGTGACCTAGGAATTCCACTGCAGTTACAAAAAAATAAAGTTTAATATTCCATATTTAATACAGCATTAACAAGCACCAATACGAGTTAATGAAAATTCCAGTTGTTTTATGTTTCAGAATTTCAAGTATTCTTCATCTCATCTAACAAAGTTTTGACCTACTAGCTTTTCACATGTACTTGGGTGAGATCTGAATAAATATTTAAGGTTTTCAATTCCTAATGTTAAGAAGATCAAGGAGTCTCCCTATTTTATCATGCTCCATTTTCCATTGATCCAAATCTAGTTATGTTAATTTGCAAAGTATTCTATTACTACATAATATCATATAAAATATTTGATACAAGTTACTCAAGCAGGAATATCTATTAGGGATTCTAAGGCATAGTGTGTGAAGTTTCAGATATTTTAAATGAATAAATTTGCTCAAAGATTTCTATGAACATCTGAACATGTTAGTGATTTATTGTGTCCTTGGAAAGACAAAAGTGTAACTTGTTTGAAACAATGTCTTTTTCTTTAAAAAAAATTATAATGGAGCATAATATTAATCATGTTATACTCAGCAATTGTTAGCTTTGTTGGTATTTTGCCTATCAACAATCTTTGAGCCTTCGAAGAGATGACATTATATACCATTGATTGTGGTTGTTGCCATTTGTAACTGACAAATTGCAAAGTTAGAATTAATCATTTGATTGATTGAGGTTTGTTTTAGCAATGGAATTTCAAACTGGTTTGTTTCTATTTTCCTTTGAATTGTTTTGTTTTAATTTATAAACAGGTTTCATGTCAGTAGAGATTATTTACAATTTAATATTGACTCTCCTCAGTTTTTATTTTTATCTGTATTCCGTTCTCTTTTCCTACCTAATTGTTCTTTTCTTTGTTCTCTTAAATGTATGAAACTGAAACTAAATATAATACAGTGAATACAGTGAACTGTCCATAAAAATTAAGACATTATCAAGAATGTTGTTACTTCCTCAGTGCTTAGTTGAGAATCTTGTTTTTCAGTGTCTGATGTTTTAACTCTCCAATAGCTTCTCATTCTATAGTTAGACCATATCAAATCCTTCTCAGGGAAAGGAGAGAAACTTGTTCTTTGTCCAACAAACAACGGAGTAATTGATCGTTCTTTTGAATAGATCTTCTCTCTAATGAGATTACTTAAAAATGTTTATACAAAGATATATAGGCAGAGATTCAGTGGTAATAAATGTTGTGTGGGTATTCAGATAGCCAGAAGTCACAAAAGAAAAACAAAAGATATTGAAAGCTTCAAACGGAAGATAGTTTCCACCCAGAAACTACTGCAGGTGTCCAAAAGTCCTTCCTCAAACCAAATATAAATAAAGATCAAATACACCTTTTTTGTTCAAAACACAATTGAGGCACAAATTTCAGAGGCAAATTGACCATGTTGCCTAATAAACTGGAATTGGGACAGATGTCACTGGAGGTACCAGGAAGACAAATTGCTTTCTTTCATTTCCTCAAGCACTTTATGTTTAGGTTTACCATTTCAGATACGCATTTTCAGTATTAGTTTATGACCGGGCACTGAGTAAACATCATTTTGGCTTCCCTCTGAAGGTCTGCCTAGTGCTCTGTACAGGCCTGGCACAAGTAATGTGAGAATGATGGGCAGATCCTTAATAAGGCTTCAGAATTAGAAATAGGTAGACTTTCCACTGCCTTTTTATCCAGGTAAATTTGCATATACAGATTTTTCTTTTTTTTTCACCTTTTGTTTGAAAGGAAAATAGAAAAAAAAAAACACCAGGCATATTCTGAATGAAGACATTCAGCTCACAGTTTGGCCTCCTACCCAATTACCATTCAGCTGCTGTAGTTGAGAAAAAGTTTTTATTCTGTACAGGTTAAGAAGAAGGAGAACACTTAGTATATTTAAAAATTAGCTGATACCTTATGCTAGAATTTACCTGGTGGGCTTCAATAATACAGCACAGCAGAGCTGGATTTGGAAAAGACCTTTGAGACTCAGTCTAGAGCTTCTGGAAATATAATAGGCTTGAAACTGAAGTGTAAATTGAACTGGGGGGCAGGGAGGAACATTGATCAAATGTAAACAACAGATAAAATAAAATTCTGTATACCTGTAGATGGTATTTTGGATACAAATCAAAGTTTGTTTTGTAAGGGGTAGTATTATCACTTGGAATTGCATGTTTTTGATGCTTTTATGTAACTCAGTACTATTGATTCAGAAAATATATCAGTTCCATACTGATAATTCTATGTAAGTATACATAAGTCAGTATACAGTAAGTTAGTATATAAGGTAGTATAAGTAAGTATACAGTGAGTTTGATAAGGAGGAAATACACATTAAATTTGAGGATCTGCTATCAAAATCATAGAATTATTGAACCATAGAAATACTTAGTTTGGAAGGGAACTTAAAGATCATCAAGCTCCAACCCCTGCTGTGGGCTGGGTTGCTACCCACCAGACGGGGCTGCCCCATCCAGGGCCCCATCCAGCCTGGCCTTGAGATCCTTTAGGGATGGGGCGTCCACAGCTTCTCTGGGCAGCCTTTGTGTGCCAGTGCCTCACTATCCTCACTCTGGATAAAGAATTTCTTCCTACCATCTAATCTAAATTTCCTCTTTTAGTTTAAAGACATTCCCCCTTGTACTATCACTGTCAGACTGTGTAAAAAGTCAGTCTCTCTTCTGTTCACAAGTTTCCTTCAAGTATTGGAAGGCTGCAATGAGGTTTCCCCTGAGCCTTCTCTCCAACCTAAACAAGCCCAACCGCCTCAGCTTTTCTTCATAGAATCACCGAATCACCAAGGTTGGAAAAGACCTGCAAGAACTTCCAGTCCAACTGTCTATCACTAATAGTTCTTGCTAAACCATGTCCCTCAACACGACATCTAAAAATTCCTTGAACACCTCAAGGGTTGGTGACTCCATCACCTCTCTGGGCACCCCATTACTGTGCCAGACCATTCTTTCAGAAAAGTAGTATTTCTTAATGTCCTACCTGAATCTCCCTGGTGCAACTTGAGGCCATTCCCTCTAGTCCGAGAAGAGGTGCTCCAACTCTTTGGTCATCTTCATGATCTTCCTGTGGAAAACTATGCTTTAGACCTTTAACATTAGAAGATTCAGTCCTGAGTAAGAGAAAACATTTCCTATAATTGTAAGATATTTATTCCAGTATTATAAAGAATGGATTTTCTTAAGCATGGAACTTTTTGCTTGAACTTAAGAATTAATTGGTAGTAATAATGAATACTAATCTTTATCCCTTCCTATAGAATCCAGTGACATTTTATACACAGAACAATTTAGAAAATGTGCTGGGAAATTCTAGAAAAAAAAAAAAAAAAAAGCCATTTCTCTTCAGTAATGCCTTTACTGAGAAAAGATAAGGTCTAGCAGATGAAAGGGTTGTTTTGCAAAATTCTTATAATAAATCAAAAACCTTGGAGTTGCACAAAGCCTTTGGCAACACTGAGTTTCCATATTTCCTGCATGAGCTTGTAGATATAGTCAGTGTTACCAGAGAAGTTGACAAAGATGCATCACACACAGTTAACCTTGTAGGTATGATTGGAATGAACTGTGCTTAGCACTTTGTTGTAGCTCCATCACCTCCAGAGAATTACAGGCAACTAAACCTTTTTCTTCTATAGAAATACAAGAAATATCTGGTTATTTTATGACACTGCTAAGTGAAATGCACATCAATTTAAAATTGTGCTTCATTTTCCATCCTTCGTGGTGCTTTGAGATTCAAGGACAAAAAGGAAACTGGTTTGCTGCCAGTAACTGAGCAGCTTAAGAAATTTTCTGAAACAGGCACCTATAAAATTCTCATTGCAATAAATGGAGCTCCTTTCCAGACTTAAAACTTTTTCTCAGTAAAAAAATGCTAACCTCTGCTACCCTCACAATATGTCATCATGCCTCACTACTAGCACTTCTCTTGTAATAAACTGGAGTGGAAAGATTTGGTAATAAAATAATAACAAGTTCTGAAATGTTTTAAAACAATTTGTCTAATTAGTTCTAAGGAATGTCCTTCCTATGTAGCATTGAATTTGCTATGCACAAAGACACCTTCTACCTTATCATGTAATTTATTATTGTAGCTTGATGGAAATATTGGGAGGTATTACTTAAGGTAATGCTGCTATTTACCTATAAACTTCAAGATGCAAATGGAGCAGACATTTAAGTCTTCTAACGAAAGATCTCTGACAGTATTATCTCAGATCTGATGAAAAGGTATCAGAGGTCAGACGTACGATATGCGTCTTCTGGAGAAAGCAATCTAGAATAATGATGCAAAATGGTGTGACAGTAGCTTAGGAATTAGAGCCAGGATTTTAAGTATGCCTGCCTTCCACTCCCAGTTCCATGCTCTAATGTCTTGAAGGAGTCGTCACTGTTTTTCATTATCAAGTATGTACAACTTTGTATACTAAATCAAATACAGTACATTTTTGAAAGATTTGAGTACTAAGGCCAAAAACGCTTTGAAGCTTGAAAACTTTGTCTTTCTGATAAATTGGTTACCAAGCAACATTGTATTGATTAGAAGTCTATTTTTTTGGCACAGAAGTTATGAAATGTTGTGCTCAGTTTGTGTATAGGATGAAATGTTATAAGCAATCTTCTGCATTTCATATGCTTATGTTCAGGACAGTAGTACTGAGGGTGGGCATTCTTAAAAGAACTATTGTACTTCCTTGCATGGATGGAGGTCACATTTCATAAATCGATTCTTGTGTATAGCAAGATGATTTGTGATTGAACTTTCCATATAAATGTAAATAGTTCAGTTGTTGTTATCGTTATCTCTATAAGGCATCTGTAAGGAAGCAACACTCATCTTCTAGATTTTGCTAAACTCAGAAAAAGCATAAATTCAGACATAGACCACATGTGTGGACCAAAGAAATGTCAGAGGAAAAGATGAGAGGAGTTATCAACCACACAATGTCAATCTCACACACATTTTTATGAATGCATATCCCATTCAGTCTGTTAGTTTAGATGGAAAAGGTAACAATGAAGGGTTAGCTATGTTCTGAAATATCACTTGAAAGGTACTATTTCAACCACAAACTTATTTGTATGAACATGTTATGAATATGTTTGTCACATAAAACAGACAACATCAAAATTCAGGCTTAGCAGTGAAAATTGCTGGATAGTCACAATAATGAATGCAGCAGGTAAACAATACGACAGCTGCTCCCAAAAGAGTGAACAGTAAATTTTATACTAGTTCCAAGAATAATCTGATAGTTTAGTTGATCATGACGTATATCTGGCACTTTTTATCCTTCAGATTGATTTTGGATCTAGAAATGTTATCTCAGAGTCCACTAACTTAAGAAACAATTTTACAGTAAGTGTGGTATTTAATTTAATGTAGAAATCATTTAAATTCACAATTCACAATAATTATTATAACCATGCTTTAATGGCTTGTCAAATTTCTTTAAGAATGTAATATATATTTTTAAGCTTAAAAATTGATGGTAAAAACATTAAAGTTCCCTTCAATTGGAAATGTTTTTGATTTATATTAGGAATTTTAGCTTTCTTTCTGCTTTTTTTTTTTTTCCTTTCCACCCCCAACTCAGCAAAAACCTTCTCCTTGAAAACTGCAACATCCATTTTGACTGCAATACATTTACTTGGGCCTCTACTTCCTGTGGTGCAACTATACTTGATGGTCACCAACAACAGTGTGGTGTTTCAGTCAGATGGAGCAGAGTATGATAATCACTAAAGAGCATGATAAGCACTAAAGTCTATACAGAAGATTATATCACGAAGAACTGGGAATTTCTGGGTGATCTTGTCAGCATCAGTATTGGGATGTCACTTGGACTATTCATTTCAATTTTGCCTTTGATAACTGGATAACTTTACAGTCAAGAACGTGCCTGCCACAGTTACAGACCACATACAACTATACTCTTCCTTACAGACCACATACGACTCTACTCTTCCTCATTTGTTTGAGTCTATTCCCTTGTGCAGAAGCATCTATGTGAAGTTCAAACTCTTACAGCACCACTGAGTCCAGATAAGTTGGCCATTGATAAGCTTTTTCTCCAGTTGATTCTCTGGACTTCTTTAACTGCAAGATTTTATATTCTGAGGGAAGACAGTAGCTGGGCAGATTAAGTGAAACCATAATGTAAGAATAAGAAGACTTTTGAGCAAAGGAATTAGATCTACATACATATTAATATCACCTAAAATGTTCTTGGTTGTTTTCAGACACCTGAACAGCCCTTCCAGCTTCAGAAAATCCTGGGCTCTGGGGTCTGGGAGTCAGTCTGGTTTCAAGCTTAAATGACCGTGCAACTTACAACCAGTCCAGCTGATTTCTCTTGAACCTCTAGTAAAACAGTCCAGTGAAGTCAGCAGTGGATCAGAGAAAACAAATAAATAACTTCTGATTAGTCCTAATTTGTGTAGATGTCTATTTACCTTAAGTCACTGAGTCATTACTTTGCCTCTGTCTCTGTTCCCTAATAACCTTCATGACATTTTAATCAAAGAGCTAACTAGTGATTAGGCTGCACAGAAAACAACTTCACTTCTTTAATTGGTACTACAAAATTATTATTAATAAATTAATAAAACATTATTTGTTATTACAAATTATTTATTATTTATTATTTATTAACAAATATATTTATTCTTATAATTCATAGCATGTGAGCAATGGAGAAAAATATTTTCTTATGAAAATATCTTGCAAATACTGACTCGGGAACTCCTACTTATATTTTAATTTAAACAAACAACCAAAAAACCCCAACCAAAACAGCACTAAAAGCTCAATTAGGTGAGGTATTTGCCTACAAGCCTAGTTTTTGCTTAAATTTTGGACCAAGCTTTGATATGCACACTGATGGTACTATTAGAGTGTCAGTGCATAATGAAAATCAATGTATCTGCCACATTTTTGTTACTGTAAAGAAAGTTAATCATCAGCCATGTAGTCTGTGGAAAAGCACTAATACGTGGAATGGAAAAAAACATCAGCATGGTGTGTTTATTGTCATTGGCAGCAACTAAAAATAGAACTGATTTATGAATCCGACCTCTTTCTCATGCTATCTTTTTAAAGAATAAACATTTTACTGCTATAATAGGCATTCTGTAATGCAGGTATTCTGGTAGATGTCGTGTTCATGCAGAGAAATAATACATGTGACAAGAACATGATAGGGGAATTTCCTAGAACATCCTGGTTCTGAATGTCGTTGTCCATCTGTACTTTATGTTTTCCAGGTATTTTTATCTCTTTATTCACAGTAGTGTTGAACGCTGTGCTTAATCTAAAAATACCAAGGAAAATCATTGTCTAATATTGTGAAGTATGAAATACTAAACTTAGCATTTCCTGTCTGTGAGCATGCACTTACGAGAAACTTCTAATAACCTGAAGAAATTATTTAAGAAAATTTAGAATTTGTGGAAGGAAGTAGTAAATATATTTAACTACTTTGTTAGGCTTCCATGGAATGTTTGTTTATGGTGAAAGCAGAGATGTATTGATATTTTTCTGTATGTATCTTCCTTACAACCAGTTAGAAATGTAGAATATTTTTTCACCAAATGAATATGCATACATTTATAAGGAAATATTAGTATTATATTAAAGTCATAACGAACACATATATAAAACTACTAGGACTGTTTAATAAAAGTGTAAAATAATTTCACACGCACTGTTAATTAAAACCAGAATTAAAAATGTTTAACTAAACAGTTTTCCCAGTAGAATCTTCATAACTGAAATCACCTGAAATCAATCTGAATGATATAGCATAGATAAATTTTATAAATAAAAATGAATCATAGTTAATAATAGAATCACAGAGTCTCTAGATTTGGAAGGGACCCCCAAAGGTCGTCTAGGCCCACTCCCCTGCAATGAAAATGGACATCCACAGCTCAGTCAGATGCTCAGAGCCTGGTCCAGCACGATCTTTCAAGCCTCCAAGGACTGGGCATCCACCACACTTCTGAGCAACCTGTTTCAGTGCCTCACCACCCTTATTGTAAAATACTCTTTCCTTATATCCAATCTAAAACCATTCTCTTTAAGTTTGAAACCATTTCCCCTTGTCCTGTCACAACAGACCCTGCTAAAGTGTCTGCCGCCTTCTTTCATGTAACTCCCCTATGGATCCTGAAAGGCCACTATCAGACCTCCCCAGAGTCTTCTCTTCTCCAGGCTGAACAGCCCCAGCTCTCTCAGCCTGTCCTAGCAGAGGAGGTGTTCCATCCCGTGTATTGTTTCTGTGACCCTTCTTTGGATGCACTCCAGCAGGTTCATGTCTCTCCTATACTGAGGACTCCGCATTTGGACAAAATACTCCAGGTGAAGCCCCACTGCATAGAGTACAGCGGCAGAATCAACTGCCTTGCCCTGCTAGCCATGATGCTTTTGATGCAGCCCAAGATACATTTGGTTTTCTGGGCTGTGAAGGCACTTGGCTAATTCAGATCCAGCTTACCATCCTTCAGTACCTCCAGGTCCTAAAGTTATAGATTTATTTTCATATTTATTTTCCTGAAACCTCTTCTCTCTCCCTTCCTCTCCCCTCCCTTCTTTCTTAAATTTACATGTGCATTTCAGGCATCTTTTGCCCAAAATGCATGCAGCGTCTGCTCTCAAGAAAATATGAATAGAGTATGCAGGTTATGGCATATTTGGTGACTTGAATAAATAAATAAACACATTTGTGGACTTGTGGGAATAAAATAGCACAAATTAGAATTTTGTATTTGGTATCAAACTACAGACATAGATTCATAGGATGGGTTGGGTTAGAAGAGAACTTAAAGCTCACCTAGATCCAAACCTTGTGGTGTGCTGGGTCCGACCTACCAGCTCAGGCTTCCCAGGGTCCCATCCAACCTGGCCTTGAACACCTCCAGGGATGGGGCACCCACAGTTTCTCTGAGGAAGGAAGTTTTTACAACATTCTTTTCTCTTCTCCATTCCACCTAGCAGAGTGTTGGCTTCTGCAGTCATAGCAGAGCTCCAAGAAGCAGCTTTCAGTTGATATGCCAAAACAGCACTCTTTCCTCTGGATTGCTAGAAAGAAGATTTTAAGGCAAATGTAAGAAAATATTTTAGCCTTACAGCTAAAAACCTATATAATCTCAGATACTCTCCTGAATAATGTGTTTTAGGGGGGAAATATTCTCCTGAATAATGTGTGCAGGGGGGAAAGCTTTCTAATTCCATTTAAAGGAAATAATAAAACACAGTCTTCTAATGTTTTCTTTTCATCTCTTTCCTCACCCTTCTCCCCCCACCAGAATCAAATTCAGAGAGACACACATCTTTAAGTCAAGTTTCTGAGCTCAAATTTTTTCTGCCAAAATGCTCCTATGTTCAAAGTTGGTTAGCATCAGAAGCTTCTGAGAATAGATCTGTGCTGACCATTGCTGTTACATAAGCTTCAGAACTTCTTTAAGGACAGCCCATCAAGAATGCAATTTGACAAGCTGAGTTGTACCAGCTCATACATGAATGATTTCAAAATAAATTCTATATGACCATTTGTACACAGTAGAAGAGCACATATTTATGGAATTCCTTATGTATTCATTTATTTTGCAAATGCACTATTTCCTGCTGTATTTTAAGAAGTTTAGTATTTATTTAGTGGGAGACGCTGACCAGCTGAGGGAAAAACCTTTGCAAGGAAGATGCATGAAATTTTGTAGCTTTTAATTGAATATCTCTGACTTCATTAAAACCACTTTTTCATGACTTCTTATTAACCTCGTACTGATTTTCTTTAAGTTTTTTTTTCCTCAAGTTCATGTGCTACTAAAGGAATTTTTTTCACATTTTGATGTGTATGTGGACACATTCACAGTACATGAAAATGACTAGTAAACATTTTCAGAATGTCTTGTATATGTGACAAAATAAATAAATAAACAACTCCCTAACATACCATACTTCAAATATTTGCATAGCCATCTGCAAATGTACAAACTCCTACTTTCATAAATGAAACATTTCCTTGTGAGATGCTAGACCTTTTTCTTTATTACCAATTAGAGATTTATCCTGAACTTCCCTATAGTTTTCCTCTACCTGCTGAACAAAAGAGTTCTTTGTGTTCATTTATTTCCCAGTTACTCTTTTTCTGTTTCAATTTTCCTTATGCACATACTAATACTTTAGTATTTCATGAATTATAGTTTCACTGTACTGCTCAACGAGGTAAGAAAAATCTTTACATTTTCTTCATAAGGTCTTGGGTGACTACTATTTATATAGTTTGGAAGAGAACTGTAAATTAGCTGGATAATGCCTGTAAATTCTCTCTATGGTCAATAGATACAAATAGGCTTTTCCGGAGTTGCCTGAAGTGAGCATTGTGGTCACTTCACTACTTTTTTATTCAACATAATAATGCCTTGTTTAGCTCTCTTTTGAAATAGTTATAGTCAAGAGCTAATGCACTGCTAATCTTATATTTTGCAACATTTTAATTAAATTAGTATTTTATTAGCAAAATGTTAAAGGGAAGCATTGTTGTGTCTTTTCTCAAGCTAGATGCTTGTGTAACACACACAGCAATCAAATTGAAACAGTAGCCAGAACACCAACAGCTACAAAAAAAATGGCTGATTCCCTGCAAAGATGAGCTTAAGGTACTTTTCATCATGTGACTAAGAAGGCAGGTAAATCTTAAGCATATAAAATACAGCATCTAATCTGATGAACATTTGTTTGTGCTCCTGGAGCAATTTTCCTGTGGAAAACACATTGGTTTGTAATGTCAAAACACAGTTACAGAGCGCCTGAAGAATGCAACAATTTTCTCAGTAATGGATGCATAGTAAATGCTGGGCTGACAAAACATGACCAAATGCGTTTTATCAAGACATAATGCTATTCATTAATGGGTTTGAAATCTTTTGTAGCTTTGGCAATAGCAATGGTATTTGGCATTACCATTACCAACAATAGTAAACTACATCAGTTTTTGCAGGAATAATCAGCATTTGTATTTCTGCAAAGCCATTTCTTTGGTGGTAGAAAATCTTGTCAAGCTGGAAGAAACAATTAGCAGCTCCAGACCAGCTGATGTGTTCATAATGAAGCAGAGCTCTGGTTCCTAAACTACATATTAATTATGAGGTGCTACCAGAAGACAACAAGAGCAGGGATCTCAATATTTCATTGGGTGAAGACTTTTGCAGTGCACTGTTTTATTTCTAAAGCATTATGGATTAAAGATGAAGATTTACTTACATCAGATATTATAGTTCATATTAATGTTATAATTCATATAACCAAATGTTATTGGTGGGAGTTGGACTACACGGCCTTTAAAGGTCACTTCCATCTCAAGTGATCCTATGAGTCTATGATACTTTATACTTCTACATCAAACCATGCATTGCTAAAGGTTTGAAGTTTAATATTTTCTCTATAGATGGAATCAAATTCCATGCTAACCTGAAATATAATTAGTTTTCCTGATATTCATATAGTTATGTTCTGTTAAGTGTTGTTATTACTGTATAAACTAAAGCAGAAAATAAATGTATTTCTGAGATTTTTACTTGAATGATTTAATTATTTGCTGTGGTCATGAATTCACACTTTCTGCAATGATAAGTTATTTATATTTCCCAGAAGAAAAAGTGCCCTATTAATACAATAATTAAAATCTAATTTTGTGATGAAAAAAAAAAAAAAAAAAAAAAAGGAAAAGATAATAATTAAGAAAATATGAGAAGCACTCTGGATTTTTATTCAAACTTTCTTTTCCCTTTTTTTTTTTCTTTTTTCCTGGCGGTTGGGCTGAGGACCAAAGGTAGCTCCCTTGAAGTCATAAAATGTAGGATAAAACAAACAAACAAACAGCTTCTATGGTTTGGTGCAGAATCAAGAGCCTGTAATTATTAAATGTATAGTCTTCCTATAAAAAGTGTCAGGAAATTTACTGTGGCAGTCCAAAGCAACCAGCAGACATAATGCACCAGTGTTAGGGATGTGAGGGAAATAATATTTCCCTCGGAGGCTTTAAGAAGGTTTCTTTGTTGAGAAGGAAACAATATATTTGAAGATAATCCAACACTGTTTTTCTTTCAAGCAACTTATTATGATCCGGTCCTGTCCTTTGACGCTAACAAAGGCAGGTTTTTTTATGTGATAACATGGTGTTTAGTGCTTCTACACTCCATGAAGCTCTGGCTTTAATTCCTGCTTTTCTCTGAAATTATCTCCACAGATTTTACCTCATCAGGCATTATCACAATCGCTGCTCAACACTGGCAACTACTAGCTCTTCTTTGTACAGGAGGAAAAGCAGGAGGTTCAGATTTTATCTTAAGGGTATTTTACTGTACGTAAATCTGTGAGACGGGAAAGGAGAGGAGAGGAGAGGAGAGGAGAGGAGAGGAGAGGAAAGGAGTGGCCAAAAAAGAATCTACCTAGTGTGGCAGTTGATACATAGCACAATACTAATTGGCACACTTTGAAGAGGAATCAGGTGGCTAATGTAGTTCTTATTGACTGTAAAACTACACTTTACAAGTTCATTAAATAGCAGTCCTAAAATTGCAGAGGGAAAAAAGTGCAGAATCTTCTGTTAAGTAAAATTGCAGAAAAAGCAGCTGCCCACCTGAAGATTTATATCAAATATATTTGTTGCATAATATACCAGAATTAAGTCCTAATTCTGCTGTTTCCAACAAAACTGAGTTTCCTATTTTTCATCACACTGGAAAAATTCTCTCTTTGGTTGCAGGACTTTGATGAGAAACTGAGCCAGACCACTAGCAGATGAATAAAAAACGTGATTCAAAATGTGGTACTTGTTTATGCATCATGATATAATATGGTGCAAGGGCCTCCAAGGTGTCATAGAATCAGAGAATGGTTAAGGTTGGAAGGGACTTCTAGAGGTCATCTTATCCAACATGCTGCTCAAGCAGGGTCCCTTAGATCACATGTCACCCTCCTAGCAAAGAAGGTTTTCCTTATATTTGGATGGAACTTTTTTGCTTCTGTTTGTGTATATTGTCTCTCATCCTATTGCTGAGCGCTCCTGAGAAGTGTGGTCACTTCCTCTTGATGCCTTCTGTTCAGATACTTACTCACATTGATCAGATCTCCTTTGAGCCTTCTCTTCTCCAGGCTGAACAGGCCCAGATCCCTCAGTCTTTCCTCATATGGAAGATGCTACAATCCCTAAAATCCAATTTTAGTAGCTGTTCTCTGGGCTTGTTCTAGGTGCAACAGATCTCCATGCACTGGACACACTACTCCAGGCAAGGCCTCGCTAGGGTAGAGTAGAGAAGCAGTATCACCTCTTCAGCACACTGACAATGGTTTTCTTAAGGATGCCATTTGCCTACAGGCCACAGGGACGCACTGTTGGATCATGGTCAACTTTACCACCATGTCATCTAAGTCCTTCTCTTTAGAGTTACTTTCCAACAGGTCAGACCCCAGCCTGTACTGTTGCATGGGGTTATCCCTCCCTAAGTGCAGGACTTTCCACTTGCCTTGGTTGAACTTCAAGATATTCTCTCTGCTTATCTCGCTAGTTTATCAAGATCCTTCTGAATGGTAGCACAGCAGTCTGGGGTATCAGCCTCTACTCTCAGTCTTGCATTATCAGCTAACTTGCCGAGGAGGCACTCTGTCTTTTCATACAGGTCACTGATGAATATGTTAAACAATGCTGGACCAAGTACTGATCTCCAGCAGACACCATTAGCTACAGGCCTCCAACTCAGTTCTTTGCCACTAATCACAACACTCTGAGACCTGCCATTCAACCACTTCTCAATCCACCTCACTTTCTACTCCTCCAGCCCACAGGTAGCAGTTTTTAAAACAACATATACTTTCTGGATTGTGCTGTGACATGCTGCTGTATCAATTTCAGGATCTCTTCACTGTGTTGCCTCGTAGACCTACTCTAGTTGAAATTTATCTTTGGCATAACTGATTAATATTAAAATGCACTGTTACCCAGACAGTGATTTTCACAATACATCAAACCACTGCCTTTAATCAGTGTTTTTTGTTTTCAGTGCTGCCTGAGCATTTACACTCAGCTTCCACTCTTTGTCCCAGGGCATTCCTCATAGTATTTTGGTCTCTCACATGGGAGGGAGGCAAAGCAGAGAATCAGTCTAGGACTGATCTTGTTGCACACTGGTTATTAGCCAACTGCAAGATCCACTTACTCAGACTCTTCTTTAAATGAGGCCTGATGATGGCCAAGTTTTTCGTGCTTTCCCCTTAAGCTGAGCCTTTCTCATCCACTTACAGAATGCATTTACCTCTATTTAAAATTTAATTGGAAATTAACACAAGTTAAATGGACAGATGGGTAATGAGATAGTGTGACAGGTGGGCAAAAATACTGCACAACTGAGTACAAAAGAGAGCTAGAAGGTAATTTGACAGTTGGCAGTTTTTCTTCTGGTTACATTCATCGTTTAACTGTCTCTTGCAGTATAGCTAGTGATTCTAGATACTGAAGTCCCCCATATCTCCCAGAGTGTTGTGCTTAGATGCTACAATATTGTCCTTTAAGCAGATAAATGTAATTAATTTCTTTACAAAGAAAAAGGAGAGAAAGAGAAGGTCATGTGGAGAAAACTTGAAAAAAAGCTTAAACATGTTTGGAAAATTTCAAAAGAGCTTACAACTCATTGATAAATTTTGATAAGAACACTGATCCTCTTGATTTGTTGACTATGAGAGGTGCCTAGGGATATCTCTGTATAACAGTCCATTTCAGGTTGCAGAAATTCAGCTTATTAGGTCCTCTGGAAAATAGATTTTAAGTAATCAGTCTTGAGAACCTGCCAACTCTTTCCTTTTTACTGTATAAGCATCATTCTATTTTGGCTTTTAGTCCATCCTCTTTCTGGCATTCTCTTTTATGATACAAAGAGACCCACAATATGTCACAACAGGAAAGAGAAAGTTCTTTTTAAGAAAGAAAAAAAAAATCCTAAACTACACTAAAAAAAAAAAAAAAGGAAAGAAAAAAAAAAAGAAAGAAAAGAATTATTGTATCAATTTAAAATGTTTTAATGTAAGAATACTGTGTAGTGAAATATCAAAATACAAGGGCTGCTCTGAAAGAAATGTTTGCTATTTTATTATGTTGTCCCACTATGTTAGAGGCAGCTGTTGATGGTGTAGCACTAGAGGTTGAACCTTTCCACCAATATTCCATTACATTTTTTGCCATGAAACAGGTGGCTGCAGAGGCGCAGTCAGACAAAATGGCATCTGACATGGAAACACATACGAAGCAAAGGTATGGAACTGAATTCCTTTATGTAGAAAAAACTGCACCCACTGATGTTCATCTACATTTGCTGAATGTTTATGAAGATCAGCTTGTGGATGTGAACAAAATTAGGCAGAGGGAGGTGTGTTTAAGCAGTGAAAGCAGCACCATGACTGACAGGCCATGTTCTGAATGGCCATGCATAGCTGTCGCTTCATGAAATGAGGAGGACCTCAGTCAGCTCATCTATGCAATTTGAACACACCTGAGAAAGTAGTATTTGGTTGTGATTTTCCTGCAATTTTCCTACTACCTATAAAAGTATCTAAGTACAATTAAGATGGACATTCAAATACTAAAGAGTCCCTTTCACTTGTGAAAGATCTCAGCATCCTAGCTATATAGTTTGTGACATAAAGTTAACCCAGTATCTTTAATTTCTAACAGTAAAAATACTGCAACATTGAAATACTAAGCACCTGCTTCACAGATTCTGACATCCAGAATCTGCAGTTAGATATTTAGTCACTGGAACATCCCACAAAATGCCCTGGGGTTCTGATTCCCTTAGTTGGCAAATTAGTTACTGATCTGGAAGACAGTGGATTAAACCCAGCATTTGTACTTGAGTTGCTGGATGAACAGACAAATAGATAATAAGCAGAAGAGAATGCTAGGTCTGAACTACACTCTTTTGGAAGGCCAAGTAGATGTCTGGAGGGATGTCTCTAACCATTGTACTTGATATACATGTTCTACTCTTCCAATGAAAAGTTTCTACTAAATTTCCCTTCGTGTCCTATTTTTCTGCATATATTGTCCCAAATCTGGCAGGTGAGGAGGCTTGTAGGACAGTAAGAGAGAAAAGTTTCTCGTCTTCTATAAGCACTTTTTCCATCTGCTCCTGTGATAATTAAAATCCAAATTCAGGTGAATGCACGAGGTTGGTTTTGAGTGGTTGAATAGAAAGAGAAAACATAGCCTTAATGACTCCAATGGACTCAAAGCAATATTTAGATTTCTTTTTTTTTTTTTTTTAGTATAACAGTTTCGTTCTGCGTTGATGAAAGGCTCCCTAAACGCTGTTCAGGAACAGGAAGAAAATGAAGTTTCACCTTCAAATATGTGTCACGCTTACTAATTTTTAAGGAATTTTCTTTTAATCTTCTTTCGGATAACAGAAGGCCATGTGAGTAGGCATGGAAATAAAAAGGAATAAAGGGAAGAAATTCACTACTTTTCTCTCAAAAGTTCAAAAGAAAGATAGAAAAAGTTGTTTTTTCCAGTTTGCAGATGATACCGATCTGTCCTAGTTACATCTCATCTTCAAACAACAAGAATAGACAGCTAAAGGAACATTTTTCTTGGAGAAGAGAGAAAAAGGGTAACTTTTAATATAAATACTGGTAATTCTTCTTTTTACACCTCAGATCTTCTGCCCAAAACTGTAAAAGAATCATTAATAGTGGAACTGTATGGAAATTAGAGTCTACTAGATCAGACTTTCTCATAACAGTTCAGTTTATTGTGCTTTCAGAAAGAGAAAAGTGTTTATTATAAAAGCAGCATTTCAACACTGTTTTAATATGGATGGGAATAGCTTTAGCCTACAGTTTGGCTGGCACAACAGCACTAGGAAGATCTGCATACTGGGCAGATAGAATCAACATATGTCATGATTTGGTTCCTTTCTGTCTGTCTCTGTCCCTTGGTAACTTCTCTCTCTTTATCTTTTTTTAAAAAAAAAAAAGGTCAGAATTTTAGGTTGAAATTTCTTATACAGCCTTGGACCTGAACTTATTCTTTACCTACCTTCTCAATATTTCATTCATAAGTATGAAATAATTGCTTAACCTCCTCTACCACCCCAGTTTAACACTGAATTCCCAGTTTTAAAGCCTGTTCAAGGCTATTCCAAAGGTAATAGGAATTAATGTTTTCCTTATTCAAAATAACTTCGAAAGTTTGATCATTATTTTTCATACATATGCATGTCCTTATCGTTTTATCACATCTATCTCTCTCAAATTAGTTAAGGTTAAGTGTCTTTTAATTTCAGTTAGAAGTTTAAGTATTTACATGTAAAAACAATGGCTGGAGAAAAAAAAATAGGAAAAAATAGTGCTCTTTTCTAATGTTACATTCATTATATCATATTTTTATCACCTACAATTTCTCTTTTAAATTTTAATGCATTTTTTAATGTTTCAATTCATTAAAAAAAGGGTTGCAAATGTAATTTTTGAATCAATTATGTCACCATATGTAATGAATGAGCCCCAAGTGACTGTAACATAATCATAGACAATGCCCTGAGAGAAAGTTAAACACAGGAAAAACCCTGGTGTCCTTTTCCTTAATCTGGCCAATTCTTAACCACTCCAAAAATGTCCATTACAATTCCCTAGAAACAATCAAGTCACAAGAAGAGGCCTTGATATCACTTCCTTTGATTTGACTGGTCACTGGTGTCTTAATCAATCCTAGAACTGGAGCCAACTAAAAACCATAAATGACAAATTTTCTTTCCCCTCTCCAAGTTTCTAAGGCAAGGCTTACTTGAATTTACCATAAAAGCGCACTGCTTAGGTAGATGTAATTGTGAGAGGACTGTCACATATGGGACAACATTTTTATGGAAATATCCCATTAAAAATGATGCCTTTCCTTTTTATATATGGACAGTGAATGTCATTTCACCTTAATCTAACTGAGGGTATTTGCAAACCTTGGTCACTCCAACCTCCGCACAGGTGGAATGTGACATTCTGATTCTTAATTTTAGAAGTCAGGGATGAGGACATCTATATCTAACTCAACCATAGAGACTACTACTTTCAGTATCCATACAGATTAGAGTGTAATTGAACGGACCCAAATCAAATGTTTTCACCATGCTAACATAACATCTCGGAAGTGTCTTTCTTTATGTATGTATGGTTGTTGACTATAAAAGGACTTCAGATTAGTAGCTTAGATGTGGAAGTCTACATTGAGGACACGTAATGCAAAGTGAGATGAAACTTCTCCCGTGTGTCAGTTTAACAAAACAGACTTTCAAATATGAAGCACATTTATTTTTCTTCCATAACTCAAATCATTTTTTAAAAAGAGTAATAAAGATACGATCCTGTATGTACAAGACTGAAGACATAAAAGAATCAAAGTTTTGACAGAAAGTAAACTTGTAAGCAATTCATACAGAAACTCTATTTGAAATATCTTAGTGTGAATGCAGATGGGGAAGTTTTGTTAGTTCTCTTCTGGAATAATAGGTTTAATGTAGTTCAAAAGAGAGAGAATAGAATAGTAGATAGTGTTTTCAAACTCTCAAAGTGCCAAATTACAGTTTGTAAGAAGACCTCGTGGCAAATCTTAAAAATAAATAAATACAAAATAAAATGTCAGGACAGAAGCAGATAACATAACCTGAGGATTTGACATGATATTATGCAAGAAGCAGATGATTTTCTTTGAATCCTACAATCTTGTACTGTTCAGTCTTAGACAATATTTGGAGCAACAGAATCCAGAAAGAAGAGATGAAAAAATAAACATGTGCTTTCTCATGTTCGTGTCTATGAAGATAAGTAGGCAAGAAAATTTTTTACTATACAAGTTTGGAGAGCCTGAAACTATAATTCTAAAGCTGAACTCTGACACTCATACATGCTTAAAATAGTTATTAACACTGAAATATTTCCATTTGACTGTTAATTTTAAAAGGGATTTTGCTGTTGAGAAAATACACACACAAAAAGCCATCACAGTCAATGGTTGTGTGCATAGAGACTACACAGGAGACAAGTTCTGTTACTTTCAAAAAGTAATGCTGTCCTTGAAAGTTATTCTGTTCTGACATTTTATGCAGCCAGAACTGGGTTTGCAGAGAATTTGACAACTGCACTTTGTAGTTCCCAATTGAAACAGCATTTGTGAATTCCCATATTTAAATCCAGTTTCTGTTTTGGTTATGTTTTATACAGCTTGAACTTCAGAATTCTACTTCTGTAGAGCTCTTAATTTAATGGAATATGAATTCTCCTGAAGCATTAAGGATTTAAACTACAATTAACCCAGACAGAATGCTGTTTTCAAAATTTGTTTTCCAATGGGCTGGTTGGAATTTCAAAAGTAATATTACCATATTCATGTCTAAATCCCCCATGGAGCACTTACACCATTGCTAGCTATAACTTTATCATCCCTAATTTATACAACAGGGTTTTGTATACTTATTAGGTACTTAAAATACACACATTTTGGGGAATATTTTCAAAAAGCCAAATATATTGCTCCCACAGCATTAGAATGATTTTCATTTTCCTGTGTATTTGTCCCAAATCCTTCCTGATATTTTAAGGGACTTAAAACCATTTCAAAGTTGGCAGACACTACTGGTATATATATAATATATATATATATTCTTGCCTTATCTCATAATCTCTCAATTCCTTTGTGTCAGGTGTCATACTTTCCACAGAGTGTCACCACCCCAATGATACTAATGGTAAACCTTGGAGATTACAGAAGAAATAATCAAACCAACATCTGCCAAAACTTGTACAATTTACATGAAATCCCATCTTCCATAACATTTTCCCCTAGGTGACCTTTGGAATCAGGAAGTAAAAACATTTCTATTAGGTTTCGAACAGATGACAAAGGAACACAAACTTCTGGCAGAAAACTGCTGGCTCACAACAATATTTTTCACTAAAAAATTTGTTTTTAAAATTTACTATTTTATTTTCTTGACTGAAGGAGATGAAGGTCCACTACAGACAATAGCAGCTCTTCAGGTGCAATAAAGACATTGGGCTGTTTCTTTACACATAATAATTTAGAATTTCCAACTCTAAATTTGAAAAAGAAATAAGTTCTTATTCATACTAGTTAACTAGAGTTTAATTTACACATCTTAGATTTAAACCCTTAGCTATTTAAGATGAAGAACTCCTCGAACATTTTCTTTTTAACCCTTCTGACAGCTGCAGTATTTAATATCCAAATAATGAACAGCTCTTTCCTCTGTGGATTTGAAATTCTGTTGTCGTTTCATAAAAGAATTAGATTTAATTAGATACCAGCTGTAATGGGCTTTCCTTTATGAGTAAGTACCCAACAATGTGCTAACTGTCTGACAATGTATCCAGCCTCTAATAACTTCCACTATCAGTTTGTTAAAATCTCAAAGGACCCAATGTTCAACCAGGCCCCAGTATGCTGAAGAGATTTTCTTGTGTGACTGATAGTTGCAAGACATGAAACAAAATTTCACACATTTAGATGCAAATCACACCGCTCAGATACCAGCTATGTAGAATATGAATAAGAATCCATCTGTAATTGGGAACCAAAAGCAGACTTTCTTGATGATACTGACCTGTCAGTAACTCTGTCTCTTCAACTGTTTGTGAGGTCGTCTTCCTTTTCAAAAATGAAAAGCCATTATTGCTCCATAAGGCTCAGTTCCCTGAAGTAGAAGCCCTGCTGTAGAACAGTACCTAACATCACGTTTACTGTTTTCACAAGAAAACAACGTGGAAATTGAGATCTTTCTCTTCTGATCATACCATGACTCTAGAAAGACAGATCTATGGCATACAGCTTTATACAGCAGCATTTAATTCTTGTTGTGTCACCTGAGCAGACAGCATGATGCAGATTATTTCTAAATAATTTTCATTCATTTAGGGGCAGATAACCCAGTAAAAGAAGCTATTGAAAACACTTACACCTATAATACCAGCTTTCTTAGCAAAGAGCATGGATGACACTATCAATTTAAAGTAAATTTTGAGATTACATTTTACATGTCTTTTTTCCTTTCTTTTTGTTCTCCTGAATTTTCAGAGAATAAAATTAAAGATGTTCTTTTATCAGCTTCAGAAACTTGTTAAAATTTAATGTCCAGTACATATCCAGTTCTAGTGACAAAATTGCAAGCTTTAAATTCCCAAATTCTTCTCTAATTTCTGAGAAGTTTTATTTTATATGCCTGAGAAAAATACTGTGCATATGAATGAAATCAAAAATTCAAAACAGAAACATACTTGTTTTAAAATGTACATTTTTGGAGAAAGTATTAGGAGTGAAGGAATATCTTGTAATACATAATTTTTTTTAGACATTCTATAACAAGAACTTCATGACCTGGTAATGTCCAATTTTGATAATTATGTTCTGTACGCTTGAAAATAATTTCAATCTAAAACACAGTGTGGAATTAGATTAAATAAATTCTGTCTACATGCATAAGCATTAATTCAACTCTACAGGCATTTAAAAATATGAAAATAATACAAAAAGCTAAATTGAAATCATTAGTGGAAATGCATTGTCTGCTGTGTTCTTTCAGGCTATTTCCTGGTAAGACAAGGAAAAGAACAAAATCCTGTTGACGCTATTCAAAATATTGTCTTAGCTTACTCTGCAAGAAACTGAAAACAATGTCATTGATTTTGCTTTGATTCTCAGAAATGTGTCTGGGTTTCTTTTCAAGCTCTGTTTCTTAAACCACTTCTCTTCAGTCACTGACTGTTCTGTCATGGTCACCTTTCTGAAGACCAGAAAGTTTTGCTGCTTCTTCCTCTATTTGAGCAAATCACATACAGTTCTTGATAAACACAGAAAATTTAACAGTAGTAGATTTACATTTTTTTTTTTTTAATTTATGAGAGAATTTCTATGATCCTTTCAATTCCACTTCAAGAGGTCACTGTTGAAATGGATAAGGCTTTTATATTGCTGTCAATCTTTCATACCTTTGAATTTATAATTGCAAAGCAATTATTTCTATCTCGATTAACTATTTTCATGAAGCAGTTGTTTACATCTTTAACAATAATTATAAGCTTTGAGAGTCCAGTGTATGGAATCTCCTTTTAAGAAGGAATTTGTGAAATGTTATATTTATTTTGAAGACATATTTAAAATTAGAAGGTGGGATTCTTTTGTTTCCATGTAAGCCAATGAATAGAGACAAATAGGCAGAGAATTGTATACAATGTCAATGAAAATTATTTGTGAGCTGGCTGAGGTTACTAGTGCACAAGACTAAAAATTGTCTTCGGGGTTTGGAATAACATAATATAACAGATCTCCCATAAGAGTTTGAATATACATACAAATGTGTAGACAGATATATACTATGTTTTGAAAATCTGAGACAGAAATGATATTTTCTGAGATCTTATCTTCAAAATGCATTTGCCCAGGCAGGAGTAGCAAGTAATTTCTGAGTGCTCAAGAGCTCCAAATCCAAAAATGATGACATTCCTGAAACAAAAACTTTTAAATAGACAAAAGTTCATCTCCAAAGGAAATGTACTCAAATTGGGCTGAGTGTATAGGATCATTTAGCTAGGGGCTCAGACAAACAGCTGTGGCTGAATTTGGATTGGAACGATTATTCACCTGATACAAAGTTTTTCAACTCCCTAGCGAAATTCTGTACATGAAGAAGACTAGTAATGCCAAGCGTTCTCTCTGCCATTTCCTACCTAAAATGCTCCGATCCTTCTTTTCCACATTACTAGAACAGTGGCTGACACCTGACCAAAACAAGTCTACTCACTGCAATATTAATGGACAGGAACATGTTGTTATAAAAGATATTCTTCTTTTGGTATATTATAAATTCATTCATCATAGTAACATGCAGAGAGAAAATAAATAAACTGATTAAATTCCTATATAAATAACTGCCTGTTCATCTCAATTTAATACATGGACATCATAATTCTAAGTCTCATAACCAATATCTTAAGATCACACTTCCCAACAAGTTTTTCAATTTCACTTCAGTTTGTGAAAAATTCTGAAGATCATCATTATAGTCTACTATCATACCACTAATGAAAGTTACCACAAATCTGAAACATCCTCTTGTTTCTCCCTTGAAATTTAACTCCCAGTAAGCACCTATTCACATCCTGTGTTTCTGTCTTCTAAAAAATTCCAAAGCATTGTAGAAATTCCATTAGTAACAGCAGTGTAATACTGTGAAATACCCTGCTCCAGGATTATAAGATATTTACAATTGCAACAAAAACCTCCAAACTAACTGAATTCATTATCTTATTTTTCAGAATGATTGGATATAAAATGTGTCTGAATGCTCAGAAGAGTGATCCTGAGCTGCTTCATCATGAAGAAATTCTTCCTTACATCTAATCTAAACCTGTTTATTTTATGTTTTGTTAAATATTGGAAACCTCTTTCTGTCTCTCCAAAGCTGCCTCTTCTCCAGGATAAATAACTCCATCTCTCTCATCCTTGCCTTGTGGGAGAGGTGTTTCTAGATCTATGATTATCTTCATGGCCCTCCTCTGAGACTTTTTGCAGCCCAGAATGTGGCTGGCTATTTGGGCTGCAAGTGCACGTTGCTGACTCATTTGAAGCTATTCATCAACCACAACTAGAAAAGCCATATAAGAAATAACTCAAGATTTGTCTTTCTAAACATTTGACATAGTAGATAAATACTTATCAGATAATTATGAGTTGATCTGAACTTCTTATTTTTGTTTCTATTTCATAGCTTCTCAATATTTACACAGTTTTTTTTTTTAATTTATTTTCTCTAATGTTTTTAAAGTTTTAACAAGGTAAAAAGCATTTGATAACCAAGTGATAAATCTTCCAAGTAAAATGAAAAGATCAGCTAGCATCTCTGTGTTATTTTAGGTATTAAACAAAATGTAAGATGTCTATACTATGTCTATGTATATTTTGTCTTAGAATATTTAAAGTTTTCTCACAATCCTGGAAAATAATTTGTATAAAAACTTAAAATTAACTATATATATGAATTAACTGTATATGCATAAAAAGATTTTAGAAGTTGAGAAAAAAGGTTAGAGAACATGGATACATTTTATTTCTAGACAAAGTATGCGCTTTCATTTGATAAAAAACATAGATTTTCTTCACTTTACTCAGTGCTATGACTACAGCAAAACTCAGCTTTTGTTCATGCTGGATAAAAATCCACATCTTCTAATTGCAATATGAAAAATATAAATCAGTCTTTCAAAGAAATTGAGATGTGTCTGTCCTTTTGTGGACTAAGGAACAGAGCTGTGGTTTGGATAGCAGGAAATCTATTTTCAGCTTTCTGCTCTGTTTGGGGGAAGTAAAGTAAGGATACAAAACTGATGATACTGATCAGAACCTGATGGCAAACTGCAGATCTTTTTTGGTAATGGTGACTTTACTAAATAAATTATTATTCTAGTTCTGCGAAGTACCTTTCAATTCTTCATTAAACTGGGAAAACACCACAGGTGTTTTTGAGTTTGCACTGAGAGTTATATTAGAGTCAGCACATACTAATAACAACTAAAACTGAAAATATTTTCAGTATACCTATCCCAACTCTTTTGCAACTCAGTAATCAGTGTAATCAAGCAGCAACATCCAAAGTCTTGTTCTTTATGATAAAAAACAAGCTTTTCACTGGAAAACATCAAGCAAGTAGGAAGAAGATTTTGAAAAATTTCACCTGGTTACAGTTGCTTAGGAAATGTGAAGCTCAATGTTAACAGACATTCATCATGGAAATATAGCACTAGCTAATAAAGTGCAAAGCGATCTCAAACAATAAAAAATACAATAAAAATAAAATGAAAATAAAAAAAATAAATGCTTTGGTTATTGACCAAGTGTAATTCTTTGAAAAGTTTCTTCCAGTCAACCAAAGCTTCTGAAATAATACAGTAGTTTAGCACTGTTATACTACAACAGTAATACTGGGAGACTATATATTCAATTTCTTACTGATTTGAAAATAAGTGAAAATAATGGCACTTACGGTGTATTTGGCAAAGGAAACCATTATTCCATTTCAGTGTTTGACATAATACATCTTGATTAAGTTCCAAAACAGAATATAATACAGATAAGCTTGCAAGTTCTGGATTAATTATATTCTCATATTTTAAGACTTTGAATCCATTATCTTAAAACAGAAGCTTTGCCTATTTCCAAATTTAAGCCTCCTTTTCTGTAGAATACCCATGCCGATAAATGGATTTGAAGAGTCTTACTTCAGCACAGAAATGCTCAGCGGAGGCCTCATGGTGTCTTGCAGCATGAGAGCAGAGGGGCAGTGTCGATTTCTGCACTCTCGTGACAGTGATAGGATCCAAGGGAATGCCTGTGTAAGGGGAGGGTCAGGTTGGATATCAAGAAAAGGTTCTGGACCAAAAGGTGATCAGGCACTGGAACAGGACTGTTGTCATGTCCTCAAGCTGCTGAAGCCTAAAAAATGTTTGGACTATGCTCTCAGACATAGGGTTATAAATTTGAGTGGTTCTAAGTGGAGCCAGGAGTTGGATTCTGGGATCCTTGTGGTTTCCTTCCTACCTGAGTTGTTCTATGATTCATTGACTGTTTTGAGGTTCTCTGAATTATTTAAAAGTACAAATGGAAAGAAGGAATACCTGCAAGGTAAGCCTTTACTTACAATAAAATGAATTACAATCCTTTAAAAGATGCTTCTCATGATACTTAAAGTCAGTATAAAAAGAAGTTTGAAACATTTGTAGAGCTTCCTTTAGACAATCTTTACCTAGATAAAGTGAAAATATTTGGTGTCCTCATAAGAAGCTTGTTTTGCACCTATGCATAGTGACTGGCTGCCACAGGGAACAGGTTTGAGTTCTTTCCAAAATACAAGCATTTTCTTCGTTGTATTAATTCTGAAAAAATCATAGTTCATTTTGTCCTAAAGCAAAATTTCTAGAGTTCTCTACCTAAAAGTTGCTAAGATTGTTTATGAGTGCCATGGCTTTATGTTTTTTGTTATTGGTATTCCACATAATAACATCATGTAGTGCACTGCGCTTTAAGGAGTTAATGCTCCAGTTCTGTGGGTTGATATTTCTGGGTACCTGGTTCTCAGAAGAAATAAATACCCCAGAAGACTTCACAGTTCTGTCCCCATTTTTCTTTTCGAGGGAAAGATAAAACTGCTTGGAAGTCACAAGATTACTCCTTCTTTTTCTGCTTATCTCTGCAGAGTGTTCCACAGCCATCTTGCCTTCAGCATTAAAGAAAGGCCGTCAGTTTTGCGCACTCATTTTATTTTATTCATTAGCTTCAATTCCAATGATTATACTGTGTTATCACGCATTCTGCTGTAGATTAGTTTCCTCCCTTATCTCACTGCCACTGTTTTGCTTTTAGGCCTATCTCCCTACCTTACCCCTATCCTCAACCCCTCCCCCAGGGTGGTGGTCCCTCCATCCCATTTGTCACAGAATTGAACCAAAATGACCCAAAACCATTGACAATGAGTTTTTATACGTACATACATAGATATAAAACAAAGTGTATATAATCAATGTAGGACAGTTATTGTATATTTGGCTGTTGTCATGCGAGTACTTCTTGCACAAACCTACTTTTAGTTCCCATAAAGTTTTAATAAAATCAAGGCACAAACTGATATGTGTCTGTGCACGTCTGTTTGTGTGTATATATATGCACATATATATGGCAGCTATTAAGTACAAGGTTAGTCCACTGTTTTTAAAAATAAGCATAGATGTACAGCAGCGAGTTACAAAGCTATTCGCTTCTAAATTACTTTTTCAAGTTCTACCCTGATTAGCAGGGATTGTGCTTACAGGCATTGCAGTCTGATAACTCCCAAGGTGTTGAGAATTATTTCCAGTGTATCTGTATTACATGGGTAAACTATAACACAGGCAACCTACGTTAATAACTTCCTGTTACAATTTTCACTTGAGAAGCCAAGAAACTTCCCTAGAATAACATGTTTTCAAAACTCAGATTTAAAACTATATCAGTTCTTCATTGTTTATGGAAGACAAGGTAATAATTGGCATTCTGTAATTCAGATGCTGCTGCTTTGGCTGCGGCCTATATTCTACCTCCCCATTAGAACACAAACTTCTTAGTCCTCTGAATTTTAATTGCCTATCCCCATTCCTCCACTATATTTTCTTTACTCATTTTTTCTTGTTGTTTCTTTCGACATTGACAGAAAGACATCAGTAAAAACTTGGGTGGGCAAGCTAATCTGTTTTCAGAAATAAACCCATACAGCATAACTGCTCCTCAGCTTTGTTCTGCTCATGAAGAAACAAAAGTGTTTCTGGCAGGATCTTGACAACATCAAGCAAAGTATTCACAGATAGGACAGGAGTCATATACAGAAAATCACCCAAACAATGAAAGGAATCTCCAGCTATACAACATTTCTTCATAAAAAACAACATATGTCTAAGGGATGCTGTCTCTTCAGTGGCTGGCATGTATATGAGCCCAGGATTGCTCCACCTTGGGTCCATCCTTTCTGGTCATCTGAGGAGCACAGGTGCAAAATGTTTGCCTGTGCTCCCTGGGCCAAACACACCCCTTCACCAGGTGCTCAGTCACCAGTAGTTATGACCTAATTGTTCTCCTACAAGGCTTATCTGCTGTTATAAATAAATAAGAAGCAAAAAAAAAAATCAATTAAAAATTATATCGTATGATTTCTAAGACATTTCTTTTTTTTCTCCTATTAGACTATATCAGGTGAAATTTCCTGAAATGTTGTTTTGTGCGTGAGATAGTCTGCGGGATAGTCTGGAGAATTGCAACCAAATAGTTAAAATACTGCAAATTTGAAAATAGAGTTTTAAAACAAAAAATGTCAAGCATCACAAATTCTTTACTCCTACTTATCTTTGTCCTCTACCTTTACAGTAGTGTGCACATTAATGTAACTTGAGGAACAAACGCTTGGTTTGCTTTATTAAATGTTTTTTGTTTCCTTAAGGGTATAATAAACCAGTTTATTAATTAGCATGGTTGCCAAAAGAGAGATTTATGCTCCTTGACAAATGTAATTTGCTAAAACTTTTAAATTGAATACAAGTGCTATAGTCTTGTTTGAGCAACGTTATCTTCTGTTCCATCTTGTCTTAAAATAAGGGTGATATTTTTTTCTTACTGCAGTGGGGAATTAGGCATGTTTCTTAATATGGAATGTCTTTTTGTTGCTTGTGTCGTTCATCTGCAGGCTACAAGGAGTTGAGGGAAATTAAGGAGAAATGGAGGGTTCATTTGCACAGGGAAATTAAATGCTGTAAAGTGGACTTTGTGCAGTGCACCATCAGTTCTGTTTCTCACTTCTCAGAGAGGAGATCTAACTTGTAGCTATCAAAATAGTTCTTAAAGCACTTTGAAACTTTTAGGTATCTCTGGGATCCCTATCACATCAGCAACCTGCATAAATATTCCACTGAAGTGACCAAATGTCTTAGAGAAAAAGTATCATGGTACTTACAAAGAAGGACTTCACTAACCTTTTCTAACTAGTGCTACCCTAATGAATATAGCCACAATATCTGGAAGCATGTGATGGGAAATGAATATGCCCATGTAGTACTGAGTACATGTGGGTTTCTCTCTAAAAGCAATACAAAAGCCACTCCAAAATTAGCCCAGGGTGGTATTGTAGGTAGAAATACAAACTAGACCTATTAGCCTTGCACTCTCTGTATACTGATTCCCGTATAGCATGTCTGAACTTAATGAAAGTATGTGGTAAAATAGGTTTCTGATTTAAAAATTTGACGTAACCCACTATTTATTGAGAGCAAATCTGTATAATGTAGAATTACAGCATTTGCAATGCTATTCATAATTAACCCACCTTTTCTGATAAGCCAGTAGCCTACTCAATAGCTATTTCATAGCTGTCTTCTTATGTAGTAACAGCTGACTTGCAGTATTGTGATTTAGCTACAGAAATATTATATTTTTGAAGGGTACTTTTATGAAAGATTTGAATAGTGGAGAACTTCTCTCCCTGTAATTAATAGATAAAGCCTGTACTACATACCCTTGAGGCTCAATGCTAAAAATCTCACATAAGCTATGTAACATCTCTTTGGAGAAAGAAAGATGCACTGAACTTTTATTTTCTCTCTGACTCCCCTTCATATTTATTGAAGAGATTCTCTTATGAGCATCTTCAAGGTTGCTGTTCTACCGTTTTTCACCCAGACATGCTCCAGTTGCTACTATCTTTGGGAACGCAGAATATAAAAGCAACAAAATTACTTAACTGCTGGCAATCTCAGGAGGTCATCTGGTCCAAACAGCAGGTCAGAACAAGTTTATTTAGATCAAGTTTATCAGCATCTTCTCTGTTCACATTCTGAATACCTTACAAGATATTCACAACATTTTTCTGGATATTTTAATTGAATATTCTGATTGTGCAGACATTTTCCTAATATCAAATTGGATTTTCTCTTGCTGCAACGTTTTTTCTGGTAGCTCTTACCTAATGATTGTGAACATCCAAGAAGAATCTGGCCTGCTCTTCTTCATATCCTATAAGCATATAGTTGTAGATAGCAATGAGATTTCCCCTTCACCTTCCAATTTTGGGATGGAAGAAATCCAATTTCCACAGCTTTTCTCCTAACGCTGTGTCCTATCCTTCTAACCTTCTTGGTAGCTCACTGTTGAGCTCATACCAGTAAATTATTAATTTTTCTGTATTGAAGAATGCAAAGCTAAACACAGTACTCGGGATGTTAACTAGTGAGTGCTCAGTAGTGGCAATTAATCACACTCTTCAGAATGTGATGTTTGCTTTTTACCAGTCATCATGAACCTGTATTGATTGTTGTGATTTTTTAAAGTGACAAAGCACAACCTTGTAATATCTGTTGGCTTCCTCAGAAGAATCAGATGCTTCCTTTCTCATCCCATGGCCCTGTAATATATCCAGTTTAGCTAACTGTTCTTTAACTGTTTTATCAGCTACAGTGGGAGATAGATCCTTTTTACTGTCAGTTTGTGATCCTGAGATGACTAAGGTCAGAACTTAACTGTTAGAAATGTGGGGGGAGGATTGTTTTCCACTTCCTCTGCCTCATGAAGCTTCAGGCCCACATTTTTCCTAACTTGCCTTTTGTAGTTAAGGTACTTTTAGCAGCTTTTTAATGGTTTTTCCCTATCTCCCTAGATTTGGATTTGCCTGAACTTTGCCTTCCCTTTTCATCAGTAATGGCCTTCTTGCATGGCTGATTTACTTTCTGTACATCAAAGCTGATTATTCTTGTACTTTGAGGAGTCTTTCTTTGAATACCAACCAGCTCTCCCGAGCATGTTTGTCCTTCAGAGCAGCACCCAATGAGGTCTTGAAAAACTGCAGAAGCTGAAACTGATTCTCCTGAAGGCCACATTTATGATTCTACTATTCATTTTGCTCACTTCTCTCAGGACCTTAAAATCCTATCTGGGGGCATTGGCACCAGCTGCAAACTCTGCTGTTATTCTTAATATCCTTAATAAGGAAGAATCAGAATATTTGCTAGTTCCTTTATAGAATCATAGAATCATTAAAGCTGAAAAGATCACTATTATCATCTAGTCCAGTCATCAATCCATCACCACCATGCCCACCAAAGCACATCCCTCAGTGCCACATCTACAAATTTCTTGAATACCTCCAGGAACACTGACACCACTATGTCCCTGCGCCGTCTGTTCCAATAACTCACCACTCTTTCTGAGAAAAAATTTTCCTAATATTTAACCTGAATTTTGAGTCCACTACCTCTCACTCTATTACTAGTATTACCTGGGAGAAAAGACTGACTCCATGTCACTGCAACCTCATTTCGGGCAGTTGTAGAGAACAAAAAGATCTCCCTTCAGCCTTCTCCAGACTGAACAATCCTAGTACCCTCAGCCGCTCCCCATCAGACCTGTGCTCCAGACCCCTCAGCACCTTCCTTATCCTTCTCTGGACACTTTCCAGTACCTCAGTGTCTTTGTTGTAGTGAGGGGCCCAAAAGGGAACACAGTAATTGAGTTGCAACTTCATCAGTGCTGAGTAAAGGGTTCAGTTAGGCTTTTGTCTTAGAAGACAATGATATTGTATTAGGCAGTCATTTTCAGAAGAATAATGTGCCTGTTTTTAAAATTAATTTTAGATGTATTTGCTCTCTCTTGACTCTCCAGAGAACACACCGTCTTTTAACAAAATGATGGTTCGTTTACATTTACTGTATCAGCAAAGCTGAAGAACATATGATATAAATGGGGAAAGATAAATCTAGAGACTTATAATCTAAGACTTTTCCACTAAGGTTTTAATTTCAGAGGAGGAGATAATATGTCTTTATGGTAATATCTCTCATTTGTTTTTGCTTCCAGGCATGCAATCTAGGCTTTCTCTTAGAGCACTATAAACTCTTTTCTACTCCAATAGTCTTACTATCAATTGCTGTTTTGAATGTTATACTCTTCCACAAAAGAAGAGAGGCAGCAATTGCTCTTAGAGCTTATTACAAAACTATCAGAAGTGTTCTTACTATAGAATTTGAGATTTTTTTTTTCATTTCTGATTCTTCTTCTAGCCACAACTATTACAACTTTAAGGCACATATTACCTGTACCACTGCAGGGTAGGTCAGTATGATTTGAGTAAGGCCAAGTCTACAGAACAGGATCTAGAAATAGATTTTGTTTAAGTTTACAAAGTTTACATAAGATATTTTTTGTTCAGTTTTGCGTAAGACAGATGTTAAGTACAATCTGACACTAGAGAATAAAAGAGAATTAAGGCTGCAATATTTTACTGTTGTTCACTGAGAAGAGTTTCAATACTTAAATACATCTTTGTATTAAGATTAATTAAATGATGATTGCACTAATTTACACTTAGGTCTTTACTGTGAATCCATGGACACCTGAAGAACAATTTATATGATTGTGTAAAAGTACAGCATTAGAGTAAAAGTTTATACACACGTCTCTTCTTTCTCGTACAGCAAAGAATAAATAATTGTTGATAAAATTTTGACAAGAGTTAATGAAATTTATATGAGGTTCTATTTCAGAGTATATTAATGTGTCACAGTGGAAGTGCTCTTTAAATATTCAAATCCTGAAAATGTATTCAAGAGCGTATGGTGCAAGTAAAAATAATTTTAACATCCAAAGTTAACGAGGAGGTTGTGTGCTATGGCACTCTAACGGTAATGGGTACTGTACTTTCAGTACTACAAGAGATTCAGGTCCAATCTGCTTTCATAGGACACAGTTTCCACTAAAAGCCATATGCAAAACATGTCTTCTGAAGGGAAAGATGCAGAGAACTGTACCAGGAAGAAGCAAATAGAAGCATGGCAGAATGAAAGCATCATTGTAGTGGTTTCCCAACATCCTGAGCTATTCCTTTCAGGGGTTGCAAACCCAGTTATTCTCCTGACATCTAAAAGAGCAAAACAGCACATGCACTGAAAAACTAGGAGTGTTCTTTTAATTGACTAGTGGGAGTGCTGAGTCATTTCTAATCACAGAATGGGTAGGTAAAATATCTACCAAATTCACAAGCCAAGTGATATCCTTTCCAAACTATCTTCATGAACGTCTTTACAGTCTATCGCAGAAAACAGCTTCTTCTCTATCCTCTCAAGTGTCATAATCAGTGTTCTTAGATCTTATTTACAAGTTCTTTCAAACTGCTGTAAAATGCTTCTCTATTTTGTTTTAAGATATTGCGCACCACAATGAATTTTCAAATTATTTAGGTTCTATAGAGGACTAAAAGCATTTTTCACATAATTCACAAGTTTAGTTATAAACTTAAGACCACCATAAAGATGATAAGAGGACAAAGCTGCAAAGTCAATGAGTGGGCTGTGAAGCTATGGGCATGTGTGAGCATATGTCATACTGATTTTAATTGGTAGAAAATGGAGAGTTCAAATCCTGTCCCAAAGTATATCAGGGTGTTTGGAGATAGTTTCTATCTGAGCAGAAAATACATTCCAGGCATACAGCCAAGACAGGGAATGGCAGAAGAGAGAACCAAGGGGGAACTGAAAATAAGAAACTCTGTCAAAGTGCAGAGTCCAAGAGAGGAGAGTTTAATTAGTAGCAAGATATTATGTAAACACGTGGATGGAATTGGTGAATGTTCAGAATTAAGCTTCTCATCAAAAAGTGAATAGAAAGTGACAGTTAGAATGTGAACAGCTGCTGAACGGGCAGCTAGAGATAAGAAAAAAAGCATCTAGATAGAGAAGATAAGCATTAAAAAGGAAGTTAAAAAACAATAACCAGTAAGGGAACTATAATTGGTTTCTTAATATTTTTTTTTACTGCCTTGCTGCTGGGAGCTGTTTTACTTCATGGAGAGAGATAGTGAAACCCACACTCTCCAAAATTTTACTGAAGGAAAAGATAAGTGCAGAAAAGACGAGTCCTGTGATCAGATGTGGAAAGGCATAAGTCCATTCAAATCTAGCAACTGTTGCAAGCACAGAGTAGAAGAAAATGAGATGTTTAACTGCTTTCAATAACAAGAATATTTGTGCAAATTTAGCCCTTTGAATGTCTTTTGGCTTTCAAGCACTTGGACCATAGATTCATTGGAGCCTCCTATGTATGTCAGCCTACTGCTGTATCACTGTAGTAAACAGATCTATCCAATTCTTTGTCACATTGAGAATTTTATTTACCTAAACTGCAGTTCACCTTTAGACTTTGTGAAAAATCCATTATATGAATTAACAATGGTAGTAATACAGTTGAGCATAGGCAGTGAATATGGAGTGTAAATCACATGAATATTTTATCTTGGAGTAGTGATTAATCCAAATGAAGTGAATAAGAAAAATCTTCCTTTTTTCTCTCTTTAATGGCCCTAAATGTGCCATAATTTCTTGGTAGGTGTACCAAGGTATATGTGATATACTCTAGGTATACATATAGTGTCCCAAAATTTTTTTCAAAGTAAAACTAAAGCATTATCCCTGGGAGAAACTACTGCCAAAACTTCTGAGGACAATCAGACAGTCCGGGGAATTGTACAGTCTCTCCACCCCTGGAGATTTTCTAGACCCAATTGGAAATAACCTGGATTGTCTGGTCTGACTTCAAAGCCTGAGCATTTGGATGGATAATAAGTCCATAGGGCTAGATGGGATCCACCTCAGGTCACTGAAGGAACTGGTGGAAGTGATTGACAAGCTGCTTTCCATCATATATCAGCATTCCAGTTAAACAGAGGAGGTCCCAGACCATTGGAGACTTGCCCATGTGACACCCTTCTACAAGACAGGTCGGAAGGATTATCCAGAGAACTACAAGCCTGTCAGACTGACATCTGTACTAGGGACAGTAGTGTAGCAGAACATCTCTTGTGCAATTCCAGGACATGTGCAGGACAACCAGGAGATAAGGTCTAGTCAGTATGGGTTCATGAAAGGCAGGTCCTGCCTAACCAACCTCATCTCATCTCCTTCTATGACCAGGTGACCTGATTAGTGGATGAGACAGGGAACATTCAGGTTGGATATCAGGAAAAATGTATTCACAGAGTGAGTGGAAAGGCATTGGAACAAGCTGCACAGGGAGGTGGTAGGGTCTCTATTTCTGGAGGTTTTCAAGAAATGTGTATATGTAGCACTGATGGTCATGCATTAGTGGGCATGGTAGTGAGAAGTTGATGATTGAGCTAGATGATCTTAAAAGTCTTTTCAAACTTTAATGATTTTATAATTCTATGATAACAGACCTGCCAAGGTCCCTTCCAACCTAAATGAGACTTTTGCTGCCTCTTACAATATCAGGATACATTTAAATTTTTCAGATTTTCCTCAATGTGAAATACCATTTCACATCTACTGAGTAACTAAACCTACCTTCTGATATCTGTCAGTACTTTATCTCTCACCGGCTTCAGTTCTTTGCACCAGAATTCATATCACCTTCTCTCTTGCGTTTCTCTTCCTGGACTCAGACCAATGGATGTTCCTAGTTTTCTGGTACCAAGACTTTTCACTCTCAACTGCCATTAGTTACTCCTTAATCTAATGTCAGCACAGGCAGCTCAAGCACTTAAACCAAGAAGACTGCATCTAATTGATAGCTTGATAGTTTTTAGAGGAACACAGTTAGTATTTTATTATAGTCCCCAGCCCTTTGAGTAGCAGGAAGATGAGGCAGATTAATCTGAGGTGATTCATATAGGGATATCACAAATATGGCAGCTGAGCTTTTTATTAGAACTTCATAAGCTAGGAATTACTGCTCTTAAAAAAAGGATACTCCCTCACTTTTTTTTTTTTTTTAATTAGAACCAGTATGATCAAGACATAATTTGGAGCAGAATCATGAAGGCATATACCAAAACATTTTTGTCATAAAAGAGAAAAGTTTTGTATGACCTGACTGAATACCTCATTAATGGTTCATTCTGGATTTTATATTATTACGACCAGCTATGCTTCCAGACATTTAATCTGTCACAGAGAATTCTTTGTGCTTTTGCCTCCTAATGCTTATAGCTTCCTATCTCTAAATTACACTTCTTCAGAAAAACTCATGTAACATGGTTCAGATACAAAACAAATACAGATAAATCAAGAAAAAGTTCTAATTCGAATATGCCAATACTGAATACAGAATGAGATGATAAGATTAATCCAGGCATGTAAAATCTAACCCTGACAACAATTTCAACCCAAGGTGCTATTTTCCACTAACTACATGTAGTTCAGAATAAGAAATGAAATTACAGAAAATGAACATGGAGGAAGAGATGGCCCAAAAAAAGGTAATTCAAGAAAAATTAGTGTCTTGACAGAAAAAGAACACTGAAATAGGGAACAGTTTGGATGAGCTTGTTAATCTATTATTAGGTTTCCCAAAACGCGTTTGTTTGTAAGCACTCCAGAAATAGAACATAACTTATTTCCAGCTTCAAGTGACAGAGAATTTAAGTAAATACTCAAATAAGTATTTGACTCACAAGTTATTTTCAACTTCACTGCTCAGAACTTGGGTTACAAAGCTTCATTTAAGTTAGGGCTTGAACTGAGCATTTAATTAGTAGATAGCAATTTATTTGATGAATTTTGTTCTCTTCTGTGCATGAATTTTCTATGAAGAGTTTGATTTTTCTCTAACTTATGCAGTATTTGAAATTATTATTCAAATAATTTATTTGAACAATTCCTGGTTGATAAATTGTTTGAAAGGAGATAATTGGAAAAGATGTATGTTGAGCATACATTTCCCCAACAGGTCAGTCTTCTTTACTACTAAAAAATCTTTATTTTTTTGAAGTTAAAATATGGATTCAAACATACATATATATTTAAAAAAAAAAATTAATTGAGACTGGGAATTTCATGAGCATTTTATGAAACTCACAGGGAAGACTTACAACCCATCATAGTGTAACTCCAATCAGTTATTGAAAAATAATAGAAAAAATCTTATCCATGCACATCTGTGTATCTATTCTTTACAACTGAATACAAAAAATATCACCTCATAATATGATATTAAAGTATATTTGTGTAACTTCTGAGATATTTTAACTGTTTGAAGGTTTTTTAATTTTAAAAAAAAATATATATATATATATATATTTGAACTTGTAATTACATAATTGTAATCATGGCTGCTTTCTATTCGGTTTTTTAAATATAGACAAATGAAACAGCAATTGCTTCTAGAAAAGCATATCTTGCTTTGCAGAGTCCTGATTATAGCTCTCAAATTACCATAAATTTTGTTTCTCTATGTTCACAGTCCAGCACACCTCTCATTGAGACACAGGTCAGAATTGGTCTTGTGTCTTAATAAAAACTTCAAACCAGCTGTCTACACCTAATATCTCTCATACACTCCTTAATGCAAAAGGACAAAACAAGTTCAAAAGTGAGTTCTGTGCAAAATACATAGCCATGCCTTGTTTTTTCCAGAATTGTGAAGTCATGACACAGAAATCTGAATCAGTGTGGGATGAACAGATCTATCACAGATTTGTGAGTTAATAATTGAACTATTGAATGAAAACCCACATGAAAACAAACAAAAATCACAACATAACACTGACAGAAATGTTTCAGAAGGTGCAATTCTTTATTACTTTTTCCTCGATATCTGATAAATCAAGTCCTTATCTCCAAGAAAAGGTCCTTGATTCTATATTTTAATCTGGCAGAGATTTCTTTCTGTGCTTCATTAACAGCCTCACCAAGATTGCCATATACTCGGAGCACTCCTTTTCACAACTTTGCTTAGAACTTCTTTTAGTGAAGTAACATTAAAACATGCTACTTTCTATAACAACTAAAAATTACATGTAAAGCTAAGTACTAAAGCACTTAAGGTGCTAAAGCATCTAAGCTCTAAAGAACCAGACATTTACCTCTTGCTCCATTCCTGTAAAAATTATACTAAAAATCTGTGTGGTTTGTATTATTATAACAAAGTTTAAATGCTATATCTTATTTTTATGTTAGCATTTTCTATCAATTTGAAATAGCAAAAATGATTTCAGGATTTTCTTATCATTAACATAATTCCCTCTTTAGACTTTATCCCACAAAAGAATCAGAAAGATGTTTTAGTATTGTCACACTGTTTAAACAAGTCATTGTAAGTGCTCTACTTCATTCCATATAGAAGCCACACCACAGTTTTTTAGTATGGGAAATCAAGGAACTCAACAACTGCATAAATTCTTCAGTACTTTTCTACTTCACACTGCTCACCACTCTGGTAAAATCAGCATGGCAGTTACTTTCCTACTGTATCAAAGCCTTCTTCTACAAATTAATGTTCAGAATTTTCAATAATTTTAGTTATTTTTCTACTCTCAGAATCTTGTAAAGCCTTTTCTGATTTGGCTCTGTGCTATTGATGCAACTGACAAAAATAGCAAAACTGAATGAGAAGATAGTTTGGAGGGGAAAAAAAAAGGTGTAAAAATGTTCAGAAACTGTCCTTTTCTAATGATTAAGACACATCTGAACCATATCTTTATATAAGACCTGAATGGCATTTCTTTAAAATTTCATTATCCTTTTCAGTGCAGTATTCTGAAGTGTAGAAACAGCAGTAGTTTAGCATAAATCGTTGATGAATTATTTCTTCCTGCTTCAAGTTTATATCTTAAAAGGGAGTCTAGCTTCTGGAGTCCACTATGTTCAAATAATTCAAGCAATTATCTGCATTGACAAAGTTTAGCAGTATCAAAAATCAATTTTCCAGAGAAGATAATCTAGCTTGGTAAATCAGTCAGTGAGAAAGTCAATGAAAGGCCCTTAGAATTAGGTATGCATAATATTAATCTCGATGTAGATTAAGCACATTCTATAAGTACAAAAAGAAAATAGCCTCTGGACAGGACAGATGGCAATATCTTTTGATGCAAATTACTGAAAGAAAAAAAATGTCTACCTTAATGTTTTTAAGTGAATAATCCTAAACACTAAATGCTTTGACTTCTTTTTAAAAAAGAGATTTTCACCTCTCAAGAAACTGATTGCAGAGGTTTGTCTTAACTACTAGAGGAATTACAAGGTCTGCCAGATTTCTGTCTTTCTTTATCTTTTTACTTAATCTTTTTCACTGAGGTCAGTCCAGACTTTTAAACATCATTATTTTGAAACAAGAAAAAAAGTATATGAAGACATGAAACCACAAAGATATTACAGAGAACAAACGTCCTCAATTTTGTTATATTTATCCATATATTAAGATGCATACTAAGAAAAAAAAAAGGTGATTACCAGGCACATTGTGTCATGACTGTGGGATTATGTGGAAATAAGCCATTCTTAATGTGAAATTTGATCTGTATCTCTCAGAAGAGTGTCATTTGTGTTAATACACTGTGAAATCTGACCAGATTAAGGCATAAACAGGTTTGATTTTGGTGTCTTTGTCTTGCCTTTGACAAGAATTAACTTTAGAGAATTGTTTCACATGCTGACTTTTGACTTCATGCGTGCCAAACTGATAAATGTTTAGCAGACTATCAAAGAATGAATTTTGCTTTTTGTGAGAATTCAAACCAGTCTCTGGGAAGTGGTGTACTCAGTGGTAAAACAAAGGAAACCTGTTTGAGGGGCATACGAGCCTGAAGGTTTCCTGATGTAAACCAGTCCACAAAAGTGGACTGGACTGGAAAACAAACGGCTTTACTTGCTTATATTTTCCCTATATGTTGGGCACATCCAGGACTGGAAAACATGTGACAGTAATTTGGTAACACTTCTCAGTAGAGAGCTTGGATGATTTACAGATTGTTGTACTTCCTCAATAGAAAATAGAAGGTCAAGTCTATCATTCTTGTATGTGGATTTAAGTCTTTGAGTGATTTACGGTGAATTTTTTTTCTTGTTCCTCAGTTTCTTGAAGAGTAAGATTTTCTTCTAGGCAATATGATGCTAAGTCAAACGTACAAACACAAGGTTTCCTTTTGAGGAAGAAGAAATACTTTCAATTATGCTTGAAGCAGATGATTTGCTTGTAATTTGCAATAGAATATGATCTGTGATTTATTTCAGATTGTTGATCATGGACTTGCACTTCACACATTCAAAACTTAGCTGAATCTCATAATTTTTCCCTAATTCCTCAATAATTCTAATGCTTTTGTGAGACTTCTGTTATATAAAGTTATGTATAAGTATATAACTTTATATATATAATACATATATTATATATAAAAAGTTATAACTTTTTTGTTTGTATGCATATATGTATTATATATATAAAGTTATATATAAATGTATGTATATATACTGTGAATTTAAGGCACACAGATTTTTCTTTTGTTTGAACCCAAAATACCAGGGTCAAACATGTCAAGTTACTGTGATAAAGAGAACAAGGTCACCACTTCCATTTTTGCCTTCACATTTCCAGAATATCAGCAACCTCTTACTCTAGTGCCTTGACCTGGACCTTCTTTGCCCTTGTCCAAAGTGGAATTAAAACTACAGGTGAGAGTCATTTTATATGGATATGTATAATCCTACAAAGCACAAAAAAAAAATGCAAATTCAGTGACAAAGTTTGAGCTTTGGGGAACCTTTTTTACCCTCCCCATGTAAAAAACTGAAGTTTAAACAAGCTCTAGTTTGCTTATTATATAAAGAATTTCTTAAGTTTTCTACATAATTATTATATATACAAAATAAACTCATTATAAACTCCTCCAGCCCATGGATTAGTATAATTTGATTATTTACTTGTTCAACCTAAATAATTTAATTGTTGCTAAATGGATTTGATTCTACAGAAATTTAAAGTGATGTCATATTTAGAAGATTTCTACCGATTTATCTAGATCAGATCTCTAACAGATTTTATTAGGTTGGTATAACTCTTTAATACAGACATGCTCAGAGATATATGTGTATAGAAATCAGAGGAAAGTAGTATTGAGAAATATGTTTTGCACTCAATTATAATTCATTTATCTGCATATATTTCTTGTGAATTTCACCCTTGGCTCACACCAGATGACAAAGTGGATATTTGCTCAGATTAAAATTATATTTATGATTCTTTTCTCTTCCAAGGGAAGGATCTACTTCCTAAATAAATCACTGAGGTGTTTTTAAAGGAATGGAAATGGACTGGGCCTTAGGTGATTTATAGAATATATAAAAATTAAATTACATGTGAAATTGTAAGTGAAAGGCATCTACAGATGTCTGAAAAACACAAGGTTACCCAACAATCATGCCAGTTTACTGATCTCCTTGTCAAAGACACTTATTGCCCTTTGTGAAAAAAGTTCCACTATGCCTACCTGTCTGGGTTCAGCTCATTATTAAGGTTGCATTTTAGAGCTCATAATGTAGGTGAGAGGGAAACACGAGGCAGCATCTCATAGTACTGTGCAGACCAGTCACCAGAGTGTTCACTATCCTAGGTGTACTCATTATTTTGCATGTGCATAATAAAAAAGTCCATCTGATCTCTCAAACAGTTCTAGGAAAGGGATCCTTGAGATCTGTGACTTTCAACCACAGGTTGACATTATAATGTGATGTTTGGATAAAAATATTTTCGGATTGCAAGATTCTAAGTTAAGAGAAAACTAATAGTAAAACATAGCAAAATTAAAGAGATTCTTCAGAAATCAAAATAGCATCAGAAATCCTAACATTATAAAACAAAAATATGTGTTTTTTAACTTGTGTTCCACTTTGAGGTGGTTAAATCTATTGAAATTCTATCTCTGTATGGCTGAATTTCTTCTGCTCCTTCCTGAAATGATTTGGGATCACTCAAGCTATAGAAGATCTTTCTTTTTCTTCTCATTTCCATGTAAGTAAGACTGAGATGAACACAAAAAATGGCAGAGACATATACTGTTCACCTCATGACCTTTCCCAGCTGACAGCTTCCTTTGAAACTGTTCCCAGCACTGCTGGTTATGACCTTTAAACAAACTTTGAAAAACAAAACAAAACAAACAAAAAAAGCAGGTAATGTCTACACTTCCACAAGAGCTACTGCCCTCTATGTAGCTTTTATTCTGATAAAGATACAAGATAAGTACAAAACAACAGTAAAACAGTCAGAAGGTAGAGCTTGCTTTAGGCTGAAACACCTGCAGCATCTCCTTGTTTATTTTTCAAAATATTTTTTCTTGCTTCATCTGGAAACAATGATTCAGAAACAAAACATAAATAAAATATTAATAGGTCACAGAGTCTGTCAGAAGCCAGTCTCTTATCCTGCAAAATAGCTTTTGTCCAGTGTTTGCTATTGATGTCTGCTGTGTGCATGGTCCACGTGTTTGAGAGCCCCACTGGCTCACAAGAGCAGAGCAGCAGGCTCATCAGAATAAGAGTATGACTTACATAAAGGCACAAGCCAAACAAAGCTGCTTGATATAATTTCAAGCTTACAGGAACTGAAAATCATACTTTTAGATTTATAGATGAAGTTTCTGGAGGGCTACTCTGAAAGTAATGCCTCCTATTTTATTATGTTGTCCTGCAACATAATTGTCCTGCAATGTCAGAGGTGGATGTTGGTGGTAGACCATAGAGGTTGAACCTTTCCACCAATATTCCATCATATTTTGTTGCTGTGCAACAGATGGTGGTGGAGGGGCAGTCTGGCAAACTGGATTCTGACATGGAAGAGTGTATGAAGCAAAGACATGTCACTGAATTTCTCCATGTGAAGAAGATTGCACCCACAGATATTCATCGATGCTTTCTGAATGCTTACATAGACCAAACAGTGCATGTGAGCACAGTGAGGCAGTGGATGGTGTGTGTCAGCAGTGCTGACAGCAACACTGACTCACCTCCAATGGTGCTGACCTTTATGAACATGGCATTCAGGCTTTTGTTCATCTGATGAAAATGCATAGCTAATGGTGGTGAATATGTTGAATAATTAAGTTTTGTAGCTGAGAATTTGCTCTATCAAATGGTGTTATTGTGCTCTGTGTATCTGCCATAATTTCCATGCAAATAAATAGGAGGAATTACATTTGGAGCAACCTGTATAAAGAATTCATCATATTTTAAGAAGTTATGAAAAAATTGTCTTTCCAACATGTCATCATTATTATTTCATTGCTATTTTTATTATGCATTTGTGAATAAAAGATGTAATTATAAAATATTTTGGATGAAGTACAAAAGTGTCCACAAGTATTTGAATAATGGACACAGTCTTCTGAATATTTGCAATGGATTTATCCATTTGTAGCCTCAGAAACAGCTATAGGGTTTATGTAATGATGCTTCCTGTAGTAATTACAAAAATTTTTTTGCCTTTTCAAGGAAGCATGTAAAGAAAAAATGTTGGTTCCTATTACAAACATCAGACTAACTCTATAGTAAATTACTTGCTTATTTGTCTACATGTGCCAATTTTCACATCATGTAGACTCTTCAAAAAGTTAATTGATATCATTCTGGAACAACTTATTGCATAATTTTCTAACCTAAGCTCTCAGAATCAAAATTTGCTATCTATGAATATCTCTGAGCTTTACATATCTACATCTCACTATTCTTCTGGATGGCTAATAATGAAGTATAACATAATTTTTAATGGCTGAAGTTAGTACATATATAATATTCGTCTGTTAAAAATATTTTGCTTATACCAAGGAATATTTTGGGACTGCAAAACCAAGCACACAAACATTCATGCACACTGCTTGTCATTGCTCCTAATATCAATTACATAGATAAAATAGATATTTCAGTAAGACTTTGGATATATTAGTGCACATTATAAGTGTTTATATTTGCATATTAGAAGCAGAAGTTAAAATCTGGCATTTCTTACTCAAACACTTGTATAATTTATGTTAAAAATTAAATTTAGGTGTTATTAGTATTCAACCAAGATACAATGTAGTGTTTATACAATGTTTATACAATGCAGAAAGAACACTCTAACAGATTGCAGTCATACATACAAAACATATGTATTTTATTTGATCTTCCTGCAAAGAAAAATTCCTACTCACAAAGTCTAAAAATACGAACTCATTATCACCCTAAAACTTTGAGATCAAAGAAACACTGTATCTTGGGCCTTTCAGGCTTTTATGTAAATAACTGCTAAACTTCTCATATCTTTATAATGAATTGGACTGTTATCCTTTAGACTAAAGAAAAATCTCCACTAAATCTTATATGATCATCTAAACCCCTCAAAATACTTAGATAGAGCCCAGAGGAACTCCTCACACAGGCATTACTGAGGTTATTAATGTATTGATTGTTGTAGTTAAGTTTCAGAACTTAATACTGCAGAAAGGAGCAGAGCAAAGCAATGAGGTTTTCAAAAGTTGCAGATAAGAGCAGGAATTAATAGCTGAATTTTTAAACATTTCCATTTAAGTCACAAAAATAAGAAGAATCGTTAAACAGAATTTCACAAGTTGAAATTTAAGGAAAGCCCTAACATCTTAAGAAAGGCACATTGAATAAAGATGCTGATTTGACCTTAACTTTGCTTAGTCATTCTGTCACAGAAGATCAACATCATAGTCATTACAGTATTTTCTCTTATATGCTTATTTGATACCTAAAGACACATATTGTTCCCACATGGACCAAAACAGGCTGTCTCATCTACTGCTTTATTTCCCCAGCATTGGTTTTGTTTAAATACACAGTACCAGGGGGATGCTTCCCAAGTTAATGTGTAGACACAAGCACTTTAAAATGCAGCTACTACTCTGTTAGTTGCTCACTAATAAAACTTTCCAACATACGGGACCAATTTCCTTTGCATCATTTAAGGCAACAGAATGTTTTTATATGCAAACAACACGAAGGGTAATCTACATGCAAGGTAATCCTCAAGGTCAGTTGATTGCATGAATATTCTGTAACAGCACAAAGGTATCCAACTCAAAATCAGCCAAGATCTTTCTGATGTACATTCTGTGCTCGCAGACATTAAATATGATGGCCATTTGTAGGGAAGGAGAAAGTGCTGAAAACACAGAGGTTTTGATTCCTGAAGTTTTAAATTTGTTCTAATTTGTGAGATAATTTCTGAATTTGTTTGCAAAGTATAAAGTAGTTTGTTCTGTCATCAAAGCAGGATCTAATGGAACAGCTTTAGGAAAGATGTGATATGTTCTACAAAGCTCAAATGCTAAGTCCTTAGAAATAAAATGACATAGTATCACCACCTTGGACAATCAAAATGTGAAATAAACAGATAGTTTTATTTCCAAAACTGTCTTGCATTCAAGACAGTGAATATATTTCATCTCTGCAATGAGTGAAAGCATATTTTCATCTCTGTAAATGAATTGAGATATGTTTTGCCTTTCTTTGACTGATTTGCCATTTTCCTTTGTTCAGTACTATCTAACTGAGCTTACATTTTCCAAAAGTTAAATCATCTTCACTTAAAATGCCTTCATGGTTTTTTTTTCTAGTTTGAGGTATATTTTTCTTTATACAGGAAAGTAAGAGGAGTAGGCATTTAACACTGAGTGATTCTCAATTCCCTTTTTGAGGAGTAAGATTAGTTTATGCAATTCAGAAGCTTTGAACAATAGAGTATCTTAAAAATCAGAAAACATAAGATTCATGTGTGCAAGTGTACTGCTATGATACCCGAGGGAAGATTTTAAGCAAGAAATCTGGTATGTGAATCTTGAGAGAAATTTATTTTCTCACTACTCCAATTTCTGCTACTTTGTCTTTCCCATCACAGTTCTCTGTCCCACAGAGCAAAACATCACCCTTAACAGACCACTTTGTTACTAGATAACAGCATGTGCAATTTAAAATCAATCAGGACTATGTCTGTCCATGCTCCTTTTCCTTCTACAAATTGTCATGGGCAAAAATCTAGTTGAATGATGGCAGCAGCTTGCAAGGAATGAGGAACAAGTTTCTTTAATGATAAAACTGAGACAACCAGTTTAAAACAGATGAAGAAGTTCCCTATGTAGGTCTGAAACTTAAGAATTCCAGCAGTGGATGCAGATCCACAGGCATGTTTGCTGAAGGCAAATGACCTTTGACAGCATCCTCAGAGCATGTTCTTTTGCAACAGAAACTTTTTCATTAGTGATAAGTCACTTTCGGAGGATGAAAGTGTTCAAGATGACATTCCCATGAGCCTCTTTGTGTTCACAAAAAGCAGCATTAGTCATTGCTCTTTCCTGTTTAGCACTGTATCACGCACAATGACCATTCCTCCTCATACGTGTTCCCACTTTCTCCTTGTACTACAGCTATCTGAATTTTAGTCTTTACAGAGAAAATGATATTTGAAATTATTGCAGTGGACAGGCAGTCTGGATGCCTAAATAGACAGGTAATTGCTGGCTTGCTGCGAGTACAAGGAAGAAGATATGCAAGGAAGTAGTAGAAGGGTAACAGAAGTGAAGTCAAGTGAAATCCAAGACTGCTGTTTCTTTAAAATATATATATATCAAAAGAAACAGAGTATTCACCCAAGTTGTAGGCCATCTACATACGCCTATCTACTTTGGTACACATCTACATTTAGACCAGTATTTCCTATATGTTAGGTAAGTAATTGCAATTGTTATCACCGGCTGTCACAAACTAGGTTTTACTCACACTTTGAATGAAGATTCCACATTTTTACCCTCAAGATCAGTTTTGGTTTTGAAAATGTGATGCATTCATACATTCCTTGAAACTTCTTCCAATGATTATCCATATTTGCACACTGCATTTGACAGTCTCACAAATACTAGTGAAGGATTCCAACTTAAGTTGCAATCATAGAATGGAATGAATCATAGAAGGGTTTGGTTTGTAAGGGAGTTTTTAAGTCATCTAGTTCCAACCCCACTCCTATAGGAAGGGACACATCCCTCTGGACCAGGTTGTTCAAAGCTCCATCCACCCTGGCCTTGAATACTGCAGAAAAGGGGCATCCACAACCTCACTGGGCAACCTGTTCCATTGTCTCACTACTCTCACAGTAAAGAATTTCTTCCTAATATCTAGTCTAAATCTACCTTCTTCCAGTTTAAAACCGTTTCCCCCCCTCCTGTTGCTACCTGCCCTTATAAAGTGTCCCTCCCCAGCTTTTCTGTAGGCCGCCTTCAGGTACTGGAAGACTGCTAAAAAGTAGTGCCAGAGCTTCTCTCTGGGCTGAAGAGCCCCACCTCTCTCAGCCTAACCTCATAGGGGAGGTTCTCCAGCCCCCAATCATCTTCACGGCCCTCCTCTGGACCCTCTCCAACAACTCTATGTCCTTCTTGTGTTGGGGGCTCCAGAACTGGATGCATTACTCCAGGTAAGATCTCACGAGAGCAGACAGGCAGAGTTCTCTCCCTTGACCTGCTGATCACACTTCTCTTGATGCATCTGGGATACGGTTGGCCTTCTGGGCTGCAAGTGCACACTGCCAGCCCATGTTGAATCCTTCATCAGTTGACACCCTCAAATCCTTCTCCTCAGGGCTACTCTCAAGCCATTCTCTGCCCAACTTGTATCTGTACCTGAGATTGCCCCAACCCAGAGTTAAAAGATGTAAAACTGTAATTCTAGACATTGACTTGTCTTAATAGTGACAGACTTGTCAGAGAACGGCATGAACCTTTTAACTGTAATTCTCAAGGCTGCACGTGTTCCCACATAACATAAGAAACCTTTGGTCTCACAATTGTAAATACCTCCTATATATATCTGGAAGCTGAAATAAACAAATAGAATAAAACACTCTTGCTAAAAATAAATTTTTTGAATGGTATTTGAAGTTATATAACATAAATGACTTTGCATTTTGTATTCCATTTGTGTAATGTTACAGTAGAGAAAGTGGTGATGTGTAAGGGTAATTGTTATAGGCTTGACAAAAAACTGTGACATTGTGTTGGGTACTGCATCATGATCTGGATAATGTTACAGCAAAATCGAGACTGGAACTGTTTGCAAATTTGATAATAAAGTCCAGGAGAATGCAAGGTAGGCAGTAGTCTGCTAAGGTTATTTTTTCATTACAGGGCCCAGAATGATTGTAACCCATTACTTTTCAACTGTCAACAAATGGGGCAAACATTTCTTTTGCTTTTTGCACTGGCCCATATTAATGGTAATGTCACTGAGTTACACTGAGTTTAGCTCAAGCAGGAGAAATATATTTGTTTAGTTGAAGTTTTCAGTACCAATGTGGATGAAGTAAAAATGATGGTTTATTATGATGATCAGTTTTTCTTCAGTTTGTTCTTTCAAACAGTAGTAATATGGATGTAAACATATACTCAGCATTTGCATGTATTCTTCTTGTGCTTTAATCCAGCAGATGGCTAAGTACCACACAGTCATTTGCCCACTCTCCTCCTCCCATTAGGATGGATGGAGGAGAGAATCAGAAAAAAGAAGTAGAACTCCTGAGTTGAGGTAAAACTATTTACTAAGATAGAGAAAAGGAAAAGGATAGTAGTTATGGATATATATATATGTAAGGATGTATGTAACTACTGCACCAGCAATTGCTCATCACCTCCTGATATCCAGCTAGCCCAAAAAGCAGCAGAAGAGATAAAGAACTCCCACTCCCTTCAAAACTCCTTCCACTTGATGTCATATGTTACAGAAATCCTTTTAGCCAGTTTAAGTCAGGCATCCAAATTCTGTTCCCTTCCAGCTACTTGAGACTTTTCATGAGAATCAACATGTGCTCTGTGCAACACTGCTTAGCACAACTGTAAACATTGGTGTATTATCAACATTGTTTTTCTCCTAGAATCAATTAATAAGTATCATACCAGATACTTTGAAGAAAACAATTCCATCCCAGCTGAAATTCAGACAGTTCTTTGTATAGCAAAGATATCCTCAAAAGTCAGATAATGTCTCATAAAAATCCTTGTGCAGATTTATGTTTTGTCTCTATGTATTTTGTGATAACACTGGTTGGTATATCTTTGTAAACCCTACTCTACAGCATCCTTGAATCATTTGTTCTATGAATGTAACTGAATCCGCAACAGTGTTGACTTTGTCTTGGTAGAGCCTTTACTCTCTGTAGAATCCCTACTTTCATTATTGGAGTTCAGAACATGTATAATATTGTTCAAGACTGTAGGAACTGTAGAAAGTTTTCAAATATCATTTACATCAAACTTTCTATAGTATATAATGTAATTTCTTTTCTTAAGAATATTACAGAGGCAAAATATTTTTCTGTGAAGCAAGTGTCTATAAAAAAACTAGCAAGAGGCTTTTTCTGAGTCAGAACTTCAATTCTCCAGTCAGCAGGATTTGGACGGTGCATAGTAAATGTGCAATGAAACCTCGAAGTAAACAAAAAGAAAGAAACAAAATATTGACTATTTGCTCATTAATGGGGAAGATATTCTGTTCAGTGAATGTAAGAAAAGTTCTCTGAAAATTACAGTTTTCCATTTTGCAGCTTTGTTCTGTATCATATTACATTTGCAAAAAACAGCCACATTAAGCTGGTACAAACAATCTTAATTTAGGCAATCTTCTTATGTTCTCTTTTGACTGTTGTCTGCATGTCATGGCAATATCCTCTGCTTGAAGGCTCAGAATAAGGCACAAGACTGCAGACAGAAGAAAAGATAAAATAGGCCCTGAAATCCATCTTCTGAAATAGACACGTCTATGATTATTTATATGGTCCATTGATAGAACATAGGCTTCAAAAACACTTGAAGAATTCTGAAGAATTCTACTTCAGATTAAGGTTTAAATTAACTGAAGAAGAAATATACAGAGCACAAATGCAGTAAAGAGTTTACATCAAGAATGAGACAGAGATATGACTATTATGGATATTATATGACTATCCTCATGCTTCAAACATCTCACTACAGCATGTGAAATCTCTGTTCAAATAACGGATGTATTTTTTAAAAGAGGCAGTTAGAGAGTTCCAGTCTATCAGTCCGTACACTCCATGACACTGGAGTTAAAGGTGTGGCACAGTACAGAAAATATAGAGACAGAATTTGCCCTTTCTGATTGTATTCTGACCATTTTGATATGTGAAATAACCCCACAGTTCTATTTACCTACATTTATTTTGGTAGAAAGGGTTTTTGTTTTCCTATTTCTTTGTTTGCTTTTTAAAAAAAATTTGGGATGTTATAATAGCTAGCTGAGGAAAAAAAAAGCAAACACCCATGCTATATGATATTATGATACTTCCATAATAGAATCAAAACACAAAATTAGAGCATATTTTTCCTTCTTCTTGTGGCTGAAGGGCATAAATGCTGCTCTGTTTCTAGAGCACATTATCTTGCAAGGCAGAATATGAATCCAGTCAGAACATCATTCCAGTATTACCTCTGTCCTGTAAATTAAATTTGACCAAAGTATCCCTAGTTAGCAATTAAATGAATCCTAGAATCATAGAACTGCAAGGTTGGAAATGACCTGCAAGTTCATCTAGTCCAGCCACCTTCCCATTACCATTGCTACCACAACTGCTAAACCACATCTCGTAGCTCCTCATCCAGGCGCCTCTTGAACACTGCCAGGGACAGCGACTCCACCACCTCCCTGGGCAGCCATTCCAGTGTCAATACCACTCTGGAAGAAAAAGTTCTTCCTTGTGTCTAACCTGAACTCCTCTGGTACAACTTGCGCCCTTTTCCTTGGGTCCTGTTTGTAGCCTGGGAGAAGAGGCCAAACCCCTCCTCATCACAACCTCCCTTCAGGAAGTTGTAGAGAGCAATGAGGTCTCCCCTGAGCCTCCTCTTCTCCAGACCGAACAATCCCAGCTCCCTCAGCTGCTCCTCATAAGGCCCATACTCCAGACCCCTCACCAGTTTCACTGCCCTTCTCTGGACACGTTCCAGGGCCTCAATGTCTTTTTTGTAGTGAGGGGCCCAAAACTGAATGCAATACTCGAGGTGTGGCCTCACCAGTGCGAGTACAGAGGGGCTGATCACCTCCCTGCTCCTGCTGGCCAAACTGTTTCTAATGCAGGCCAGGATGCCCTTGTTCCTCTTGGCCACCTGAGCACACTGTTGGCTCATGTTCAGCTGAGCATCAACCAAACACCCCCAGGTCTCTTTCCTCTTCACAATCATCCAGCCCCTCATCCCCAAGCCTATAGCACTGCATGGGGTTATTGTGCCCAAAATGCAGTACCTGGCACTTGCTTTTGTTGAACCTCATTCCATTCACCTCAGCCCAGTGGTCCAGCTTATCTACATTCCTCTGAAGGATCTCCCTATCCTCAGGCAGATCGATACTACCTCCCAACTTGGTGTCATCTGCAAACTTACTGAGGGTACACTCAATCCCTTCATCTACCTGGACCTGAGCAAGGCCTTTGACATGGTCCCCCACCACATCCTCATCTCCAAATTGGAGGGAAGTGGATTTGATGGGTGGACGACCCGATGGATAAGCAATTGGTTGAAAGGCCGCAGACAGAGGGTGGTGGTCAATGGCTCTATGTCCAGGTGGAGGCCGGTAACAGGTGGTGTCCCCCAAGGGTCTGTCTTGGGACCGGTGCTCTTTAACATCTTTATTAATGACATCGATGAGGGAATTGAGTGCACCCTCAGCAAGTTTGCTGACGACACCAAGCTGAGTGGTGCGGTTGATACGGTGGAAGGAAGGGATGCCATTCAGAGGGACCTCGACAGGCTGGAAAGCTGGGCTCGGGTGAACCTAATGAGGTTCAACACGGCAAAGTGCAAGGTTTTGCATTTGGGCCGGAAGAACCCCAGGCACCCGTACAGGCTGGGAGGAGTGGTCCTTGAGAGCAGCTCGGCAGAGAAGGACCTGGGGGTCCTGATGGACGAGAGATTTAACATGAGCCAGCAGTGTGCTCTGGCAGCTTGAAAGGCAAATGGGATCCTGGGCTCCATCAGGAGAGGGGTGGTCAACAGGGACAGGGAGGTGATTGTCCCTCTCTACTCGGCTCTTGTGAGGCCCCATCTGGAGTACTGTGTCCAGGTGTGGAGCCCTCGGTACAAGAAAGACATGGAGATTTTGGAAAGGGTCCAGAGGAGGGCAACTAAGATGATCAGGGGGCTGGAGCACCTCCCCTATGAGGACAGGCTGAGGGAGTTGGGCTTGTTCAGCCTGGAGAAGAGAAGGCTGCGGGGTGACCTCATTGCAGCCTATCAATACCTGAAGGGAACCTACACCCAGGAGGGGAGTAAACTCTTCAAAAGGGCTGACAATAGCAGGACTAGGGGAAATGGATCCAAGTTGAAGGAGGAAAGATTTAGGTTGGATGTTAGGGGGAAGTTCTTTACAAGGAGAGTGGTTAGGCCCTGGAACGGGCTGCCCAGGGAGGTTGTGGATGCCCCGTCCTTGGACGTGTTCAAGGCCAGGTTGGACGGGGTCCTGGGCAACCTGATCTGAATGTGTGTGTTTGGTGGCCCTGCTAGGCAGGGGGGTTGGAACTACATGATCCTTGAGGTCCCTTCCAACCCGGGTGATTCTGTGATTCTGTGATTCATCTAGGTCATCAATAAAGATATTAAACAAGATGGACCCCAGTACTGACCTTTGGGGGACACCACTTGTAACGGGTTTCCAGCTGGACATTGCTCCATTAACCACTATCCATTGGACACGGCCCTCTAGCCAGTTTCTTACCCAAAGAAAAGTATGCATGTCCAGGCCATGGGCAGCCAGTTTACAACTGTGTTTTCCGAAGATATGTCTTTCTATATTATGTTTTATGCCTACTGAAAAAATGTGATTTCCATTACCTGCGTTTTTTTCTTTTCAGTTAAACCATTAAAATGCATTATTCCATTACCAATTTATCTTCAATTCTGTGAGATAATTTAAGTCAGTTTTGCAAAATGTGAAAGAGGTGTTGGCTCCTATATGTTTTAAAATGTGTATGGAGATCACCAGGTTCTGCTAAAATAAATTGTTTATACACAAGGGTAAATAGGCCAATAAGTAATCAGGCTCCACATCTTTAATCTCAGTTTAGCTGCAAAATTTTAATATTTTTATATTCTCAGGATAAATTTTATTTCAAATTGCATATATACATGTCTTACCTATGCTTTGATTATTCAGTCCCAGTTGCTAATCTATTACATGAAATAAAATAGAAAGTGGATATTTTTTAAGAGGTGAGGAATGCTAGGTGAGTTACTGCTGAAAACTGCACTGTAGACAACTCACCCACAGGTGACTTTATCTCATACAGATATGCATCTGCTCACTTCTCCCTGGAAGGCAGCCACTGGCTTGGATCCCTACAGAGGCAGAGATTGCTGAGGCTGGGAAGGCAGGTCACTACACCCAGGAGGCTCTGAAGGAGAAAGCTGAACCAGTCTGCCTAGAGGACTGATAATTACCGAGGAAGCAACATCCTATATTGCTAAATGTTTCTTGCTGCCCTCCGGGAAAGTCGGCACCAGAGGTTTGTCGAAGATAAATGGTTGTTAAGATCTGCCTGCAGTGGGACTTAGCATGTGGAGGTCAATATCAAGCAGGTGATTTTATATGTACGCATAAAATCCCTTTTGAGAAGGCCATCAGGCAGGCTGATGTCTGAACAGATATTTTGTTTCTCTCTGCTAACTCAGCATGAATGGAAGATCATTACACGGTGAGTACAGATATTTTACTCACATTTAAAGACAACTCATAACAAAGATAAGAGTAGTAAAAATTAATTTCCTCCTCTAGTAACTCAAGGTATTGTATCAAAAATAACAATCAAGATTTGAATTATAGAAAACTTACAAAGCACAAGTGAAAAAAAAAAATCAATAAAATGTATATTCTAACAAAATATGCAGTTTATTACAACACTGGGAACTATATTGCTTTTCTCTGGATAGAAGACATTTTCAGAATTTTTTATCAGCATATTTCTATCTCAAAATAAATTGTGGCTATAAATTATTTACATTGTGTTTTGTCAAGAGACAGATATACACTGGAAGCAAACTGTATATATGTGTACAGACATGTTCATACTGCTAAAGTAGAAGAGGAATATCATGACAAAATAGTTACTTAAGGTAAGTTTGGAGACATTGGCTAAATAACCGATGAGCAGCCTTTTGTGGGCACATCTTGAGGGAGATAATCATCCAGAGAACCTTCATTCCCACAGATGCTGCTCATGTCTCCAAAGTAAGCGCAGGAATGCCATGCTAGCAGAAGAAGAGGATAAAGAAAAGCACCTGCACTCAAGAAGGGGTGTGCCCAATACTGGACACCTCATGGAGTGATACTTCCCTGCTGCCTGATTTTCCTAGTCTGGTAGAACCTGCAATACAAGTGAAATATTGGCTTTTGCTGTGGAAAAAAAAAAAAAACAACAATCAAAAGAAACCCCACATATCTTCATTTAGGTTTCCACAGAATTTTAGGCAGTGATCCTTCCCAACTTTTTCTTACATTTATGCCCAAGATACTTGCTGGTTTTGATAAAGTATATGTACATTAATACTGATTCCATTAACACAATATTTATCAAATATTTCTTGGATGAATATTTTTGTATTAATCAGCCAGCTTTTTAACAAATAAAGCACAACCTGGCATTGGCTTTAGCAGTGAGGTTGGATTAGCTGATCTCCAGTGGTCCCTCCCAACTCCTACAATTCTGTGATTCAATTCTGAAAAATTTGCCTAAATTATAAGCTGCTTTGTTTAGCAAAAATGATTTAAAGTATTTTTTTTATGATTTGCTAACTATTGTTTGTAAGTTATCTAAATTGTCATGTACTAGGAATGTAATTTTACAAGACTTTGACCAAATATCCCCAAAGAAATAAGCAGACACCTTTACTTCTCAATCTTGCTCCAAATTTGAGTCTCCTATTATTTTTGAGGTATGTTTAAGAATAGGCTAAGAGGAAACTAAAAAATTCAGAGGCCGTATAGATAACATGTCAGTTTCATTTTCAGTTTTCTAAGTGATTCTCCATAGGAATCTTCAGATATCTCTAGAGGGTTCACATAAATATTACTCTAACAGTTAGGTGCTTGCTAAAAACCTCAGGATGCTGTATTCAAAATGCTGTTTCTAAACTACAGATTTTCAGAATTCTGAGAGTCCTGATTTGACTTGACTTGGGCCTGTATTTCATCATCTCTCTTTTTCTTTTTTTCCTTGGAAATTAGGAAGCCTTCCTCAGTGGTGAAGACCAACATGTTTTCATGGGGATTGGATACTTTTGAACTGTGATGTAGCATAGAGAATTACATTGATTTCCACACATTTGGGGAATATGATCTGTCTCTAAAAACTTCATATTTTTTCATTTGTATCTCTGCTACTGTTTTTTAATGATACAAATACAATAAGTAACTGAAGTCTCAGAGCAACCCCAGCCTGAACAGACTGAAACTGTAACATGACAGACAGAATTCCCTGACTTAAATGTTGAATAAAACTCAAAACATAAATTTATGGTATGTAATACATGAAGTACAATTTACCATTATTTCAGCTTCTAAACTCAGTTTGACCCTGCATACATGTTATTTAGGAAGCAAAGGAAAGATAGACAACTTAAAAATTCGTTGTTTGGAATATTACCTCTATGAACTGATAACAAGCAATTAATAAATCCTATAGACTTTAGTGTGCTGGTGATCAAACCTGACTCCAGAGACCAACATAACTAAAAGTCTACACAGTGAATATATTCTAGCTGCAGATAGTGCACTTTCCAATAATTTCTTATTACCTTTACTACAAAATTTTAACAGTCTGTTCTTCTAAGTGGCACAGGGAGACTGCATAATAGTTTAACAATTAAATGTACAAAGTCACTTGAGAAGAATATGGCTAATGTAGGAATCAGCTCTGATTTTGCAATTCTTGGCCTCTACTAGCCAATCGGGGTTTGTTACATAGGTCTAATGTGATTACAAACATTTTTCAAGGTATAATATCATCGTGTATCAAAAATATGTGTAGTCGGTATGGTACCATAATAATTAATATGGGTATGTCTCTTCCTCTGTATCCTAATCACAATACATCATTGGACTGGGTGTCCATGTCTAGATGTTAGCAGTTGGGAGGATGTCTCTATGGAAAGAGATTTCCCCATGCCAGACAGAGACAGATCTAGCCAGTTCCAGCAACCCCATCTCAGTATACAGCTGAGCTCAGCAGCCAAGCTTTTGTCACCTTAAAAGAAATGTGCTACAGAAGGTGCAAAATACTACACGGGCAGTGAGAAGTGAGGAAGAAAAAGAGTGAGAAGCAGCCCTGCAAGCACCAAGGTCAGAGAAGGACAGGAAGGAGGTGTTCCAGGCACTGGAGCAGAGATTCCCCTGCAGTTCAGGGAGAGCACTGGAGCACATGAACATGCCCTGAAGGAACTGCAGCCCATGTGGATGAGCTCACGCTGGAGCAGATTTTTTCAGGACTGCAGCTTGTTGAGGGGACCCATGCTGGAGCAGAGTAAAAGTGTGAGGAGGAAAGAATTGCAGAAAGCAGCTGTTAGGGAATGATCAGAGTTAGTATTTCTGATCCTTCTGAGGATGTGCAGGACTGGGGAGCAGTGGGAAGGTAGAAGAGTTGGGAATGAAGAAATTCAGTTAACTCTGGGAAAAGCTGGATATGTGGGGGACCTTATTTTTTTTCTTGTTTCTCACTATCCAGCTCTTTTAATTGTCAACAACTTCACTTGTCACTTCTGTCCTGTTTGTGGTAGTAATTGATAAAGTGAGCTCCTTTATCGTTATCTTGACTAACAGTATTTCCTCCCACCCCATCCTATTGAGGAGGATAGTTAGCAATTGAAAGCAAGATTCCCTGAAAGTGTGCTGTGTGCAGCTTGATAAAACTGTATATTGTAGTGCATTAACATTGTTTGGGATTCTCCCACTCAATTGTAAGTGGCTACTACAGTTCTTGACTACCCTCATTTTCCTTCTACATAGCATAACCTTTTCAGCCAATCTGCACATAATTACCAAGTAGTCCAAGACTCCTAACATCAGTGGCAGGGCTGATTCAGCATGTCACATTGCCGAACCTGCTAAATCACTGAGCAGTGCAACAGAGAGATGAAATCTTTCTCAACACTTTTGATAACATGTCCTTTCGGTGACAGACACTACGAAGGGACCAAGAAGCTCACTGTGACAGATGTAACAAGGAGCAGCATCTCTGACATGAAGACTTGGGAAAGAAAAAAAAAAAAAAAACAGAGAAGGCAAAGACTGAGGTCAGAACTAAATCTATTAAATTCTATTATAAAATTATAGCATTCTACACTCCTTTCCTACCTTGAAGGCTGAGGAATCCGTACACCTTATTGTGGTTGGCAGGAAAACTACCAGAATCTTGTCTAAGTCAGTTAACCCATTTATGACCCTATAGAACTATGTACTGAGGATGTACATGGTGGTTGTAATGGTTACGAAAGAATACTTTAAGAACAGACTAAACACTTAGCAGTAATGTAAGTAGATAAATTGCATTAGGAAGATCATTTGTCATAAAATCAAGAAATATACATTAATCCCTCAGCAAAACTTGGGTTAACTGAATGTTTTCACCAGCCATATTTTAAAAGCCTCATGTCAAACTGGAAAAACACAAAGAACTTTGTTTTTTCCCGTGATATGAAGCTATGTATCTAACTATGGGGAAATATTAGTAGGGAAGCTGAACTTAATGGAATGATTTTTGGAAGAAGCATCTCAATTCACGCTGTTCGGGGTCTGTAAAGATGCTGATGACAGCTTTCCATTTACCTCTACAGATTGTCATCAGAGTTAACAAAATAAGTTTCTCAAAGGAGTCTTGTGGACAGCAGCACTATTTCTAGCCTACCTGTTGCTGAGCACAACTGAACGCTGCATGACTCAGGACTGTTCTTCTCCTGAAATACATAATCACAAAAAAATAACAGAGAAATATGTAGTTATGTCAGAGTATATATATGTAGAAATATGTTCTCCTATGTTTAAGTAAACAGCAATTCAGAGCAATTCAGAAACAGTCACAGCTTACTCTGTTGCTCTGCACCTCTCTATATCCTATTTTTTCTTCCAAAAATTCCAGTAGAACCACTAGTTTATGTTGGGCTGTAGGTCTTTCATGTTTTAAAATTGTGGACTGTGATGAAATGAGACACAAGCAAGTATATAATTCTACAATGATTCTCTTTTTTTTTCTCAGCTTTGTTCCTCATATTTGGTTTGTGTGTTCATACACTTCTCTCAGTAGTGCATATTTTGCTCATAATACTGCTTTAGCTTTCCTGCTTCATTGTTTGTCTGTGAGAGAAAAGGAAGAAGTAACAACGAGCTTGGGCTTGCATTAGGATAATGAGTTACCAATTATTACTATAATGTACAATTGTTCAAAACAGACTAATCAAATGTTCAGTCTTCCTGAAACATAGTACAAATCTAAAAATGTTAACATGTGATGTCTTGTAGGTGCCCTGAAGTTCCCCTTCATAGGGGACTATGAACACAGGGATAGACATGGCATATACCGATATATAATACATCCTGTAATGCTCTAGATGACATCTCTTCTTGTTATTAACTATTAACATTAGCATCTTTTAAGAATCAGAGATCCCAATGATTTATAAGGTAGTCTGTCCAGCAGTTTTAAGAGTTAAAAATTCATCCGGGATGCTAACACTGATTAAAACTTTTTACTGAGGTTACGTTCAAATAATCATCTAAAGCCAAAATGAAACACATCATACATGAAAAGCCAAGATATGTTTTTAGAGCAATTGAAATTTTAACAGTTTAATTAAGAATTATTATTACTGTGGATTTTATTATTGAAGAAAAAGAAAACAAAGAACAGCATTGTGGAAAGTCTAACTAATAGTACTTGTTTCTGGTACCTACTTTCTCTTTTTATAGGCTTCTAGTGCTTCTGAGGGCATCTGAAAGCTTTGGTTGCAGGTTGGGCATGGGAATTAGGCTTTTCTCAAGTCTTTTGCTCAGAACATGAATAGAAAGGCACTGGAGATCTTAAAGTATATTTTCTACTATACTTAATGTTTCTCTTTAATGTATATCTGCATGTTACATCTGAATTTACTAGTTACATCCTGTCTTAAGAATGTTGGATACTATTTCTTTGTCCCGTTTGCACCCATAAAAATTATTTTGCTTTGTTCCTGCACCTCTGTTTCCTCAGATGATTGTAGGAAAGTTGTTACATCTCTACAGTCTCTAGTGTCATTTTATGTCTCACCTATCCTCTTGTAGTTTATCCTCAATGTCAAATTTTGTATTCTCACTATCGTACCATGACTGCATTTTTCTACAGTAAATCATTATTCCAGGGTCAGAACTCTTTCATTCTATGCTAAATACTTCAATCTACACAGAACAGATATAAAAATATAAAAATGTGTTTTTATCACAAACTTCTGCTAATATAAGCAAAACAAGAACTAATCAGGAAATAACTGCTCACTACGTGATCATTAGAAAATATCTGTTACATTTGAGGAAGCTAAAACAAGGCTAGTGGTAGGCCAATGTATTTTCAGACAACAAATGCAAAGCCTCATTACTGCTCCTGTGGTCTTTTACAAGTGATGGCAACACAGTTTTTGAAGGGAAATACTAGTAGCTACCAATTGTGTTGCCCTCAAAAAATACTGTGAGTATAATAGTGGAGACTTCTTTGACTTCAGCCTGTCCAATAAGTTATTTCTCTCCTTGTCCTTTAAATACCTTACATACCTTTAAATACCTTACATACATTCATTTTCTGAATGCTTATAGTGTCCTCTTCTCACTCTATCTGAGGTGCATGAATAGCCACATGAAGAATTAACTTTTATCTAAACAGCTTCATTTTTCCATGAGAAGCTATTTTTCCAAAAGTCTATCATGGCTGTAAAGTGCTAAAAGAGAGTCTTGGCAAAAGGTTCCTGATTATCCTCTAGCTTTTATGCATTCAAATGAAAATTGCAGTACTTGTTTTAATTTCTTTCCAGCCAATTATGAGCATGCCTAAACTCAGCTCTACACTGATTGAAGAAAAGCAAACAGCTGATTTAGCAGCACTTCCGTGCAAAGCAAAGATATTTGCTGAGAATGTAAATTATATAGGATTTGTGCTAAATCTAGAACAAGATGGCCAGAACCACAGATTGTGAATGTCTGTCTCCTTGTCACTTATTTTTCCTGAATTTGTTATACACATCTATGCAGGGAAGAAACTGCCTTTTGCCACATTAGGAGACTGATGAAAAAATGGGAAAATAATAAATTCTTCTGTAATTACTCCATCTAAGTTTACTGGAAGAAGAGATCTGTGAGAAAACTGAGAACCCAACTCAAACTTAGTCCTATCACCAAAGAGATTAGGATGCACCTTCTTCTCATGTAGCAATGACTCAGGAGCATGATCCTTCAAGTCCTTAGGTTGAATAGATCCTGAATTCTTAAGGTGAGCCTCTTTAGATCTTCCATTGGTTCTGCTGAAATCCTTATAAGAATATTTGAGCACTATTAAATCTATCTGAACTTGATGATACAGATGCAATTTCAGTTACTGTTAAATCATCCTCTTCTCTTTCTCATCTAGATGCTTCTTTTTAAAAAGGAAAGGCATTAAGCCCTAGTTTCAACAATTTTTATTTTAAAAATAAGCATTGATAGCAAAAAGTGTAATAGTTGTTCTACTCTAGTAAGTGTGACACTTAAAGTTTTCCTTATTATATTTATCAGTAGAAGCAATTCCATTGTTTGCATTTAGTTATATGTTTGACATTTTTTAAGACGGTAAACTTTATACTGTTTGTAATATTGTTCATAATGTTTCATAATATTTTTATGAACAATAAAATTGTTCATAATTTATTACGTTAGCATGTATGATCGTATCCATATTCAAGGAAAGTAACTGACAGAGAGAGAAGCAAATCTAAAGTGAATATGGTTGTCATTAATACGGAGTTTGAAGTGTGGATATGAGTGAGTGCTGGAGTTATCTGAGCACTTGCTGAATAGTTATTGAACTGCGATGTATCTATGGCATTAGAAATTCAATGGAAGAAAGAAAATAAATTAAAAAAAATCAATCCAGGCAAAAAATATAATAAAAGAAAATAGATGAGATTCTGATGTTCAGGAGATACAAAACAAAGACATGAAAATTAACTCCCTGCCCACAAAGCAGAACTTCCACATCTGTTAATTCAGACCAGATATTTACTTAGAGACCCCTAACCAATTCATATTTTATGTTTTTCATTTATACAACTCACATTCCTGTAGAATACAGTACTATTATCAAACTCCAATAAAAAGGCTACATGATTATTCCAAGTGACAATGGCAAAAATAATTATCATTAGATTGCTTCAGTTGCCTTTCCTAAAATTCCTAACAAGATTTTAAACAGCACCAAGAGACTGATTCTTGCAGCCAAATTGAGGGCAGAGCCAGAAATAATTGATGTTACATTGACAATGACAAATAAAAATTTTAAATTACAAGGGAAGATTTAAATTAATTTGAGGAGAAATTGGATGCTCTGGCAAGAGAGATCATATATTGTTGCTAGAAAATCTAAAACATCCCAGAAGAGAGTATTCAAAGTTAAAATAATGAATTTTGTCAAAATTTAAAGGTACCCTACTGAAATTAGTTAATTTGGAGAGTTGTGTAACTTTTTACATTTGTACAGAATAGTGGGAAAAGCCTCCTTCATTACTTTTTACTATTTTGCATTACTCACAGTATAGAGAAATATCTTGCTCTAATCTATAATTTCAGCAACATGGATGAATAGCTGGATAAAAGTAAATGTGTTACCAACAGGTACTGAGATCCTGCATTTACATTCTTTTTCCATATTTTCTAGGGTTTTTTTGTTTGCTTGCTTGCTTGTTTGCTGTTGTTGTTGTTGTTTTTCCTACATTTCCCCATTCCATTAACTTTTTTTCTGGTTAATGCAGCTTTCTAGTTCAAAAATAATGCTTTGCTGTTACTTTTATTCTGCAGAGTTAGCATGAGAACTGTTTCAGTACATCAGGAATAGACCGCTCCTCACAACTTTGAAAGTTGCACAGGAAGAAAAGATAACAATTTCCATTTCAGAAGATATATTTTAATTCTCCTTTCAGAAGATATCTTAAGAGCTGATGGAGAGGGAAGCTCTGGGATTTTTCACATCCAGGACATAGTAGCTTCCTAAGTCTCTTATCTTTCCAAAGTGAAACGGGGAGACTGGACATAATTTGAGTGATTGTCTTATGTTTTAGCAGTCCTTCCTTGCTGATGATACAACCAAGACAGTGCCAACTGAATGACATAGTCTGAACAAGAGAAGCGCACTTGAATTCCTCCATATAAAGAGCTGATGACTACACATAGTAACAAATGACCATGTCTAGGAATTTTAGATGGGTGAATTTAGTGTACACAAAAATAAATTATGTATAAAATGAACCACATATCAGGAAATGAAGGAATAGACATATGAGGTAAAATATAAATAAAGATAAATCTGGTATTATTTTGTTAATCTGGTATTATTTTGTTATACTACTTAAAATGACACAGAAGGGGTAGAATGTCCTAAATAATGTATGTTTTCAGAACTAGCAGAGAACTCAGAAAGTCTACAGAAATCAAGGGAGAGTAACTGCTTTGTGTTTTCACTAAAGATTCTGAAAATTTTCTTACTGACTTATGTGGTAATAAGCACAGAATAAGTTACAAGCATAAGGATAAAACATTGATGAATAACTTTTTAAATGGATACTTGTTTTTTTGTTTTTTTTTTTTGTTTTTTTGTTTTCTGTTTTTTTAAAGTAATATATATTTATAAAGAAAAATAATATGTTTTTCCAATTCTTAAAATGTTTATGTTATGTTCATAATTATACCTTTAATGCATGAAATCCAGAAAAGGTGACAATAAGAATCAATAATGATTGGAAATGGAAGAGTATTTGAATCAATTAAAAGTGAATGAATATTAGATTTAACAGAGTAGCAATGGATTTTCCATTCTATGCTATTTTTCAGATGAATCTCCATCTGGAGTTGAAATTAGAATTTTTTTATCTGTATACCTAATCAAGAGTTTTAAGACTGGAATTTCATCATATATACAGGTTATTGACAATGTGGTCAAAATCATGTCCTTTACCTCCACCCAGTGATATATGTTGTACTTGAGATAAGATTAAGATCCATTATAGTTAGATGATTTTTGCCTGGACTCATCTCTCACTTGGATCTTGCTCATTAATTGTAAAACATTAGTGATTATAGGCTTCCAGCATGAAGAGCATGGTACCACATGCATACATAGTAGGAGACCACACCTGTTCCAATAATCTTGTTACCCAAAGGAGTAGCTAATTAGATACAAGCCATTTTCAATCTATTATTTATTCAAAGTTGCTGATCAAATTTGAAGGCAGAAATGCATTGAATTCACAGGGAAAGTGCTCACTCACTCACTCATAATGATAATAATAACGTCAATCCTAGGAAACAATATGGCCAGGCCAGAAAGTCTTTGGAAATTCCCTATGAAGACTACATCCAATAGCTTCTCCTTGATGTGCACAGCAAAACAAATTCTGTGCTTGCTTTTGGCCTGTTTTCTTATAACTTCTGAATCACTGTCTAAATGCTCTTTGAGGGCACCTATGCCTGCACATTCTGGCCAAGGCTCAGGTGACTCCTTGAGAGCTTTGGCTGCATTTTTATTGACATGTGCATTCAAGCCTTTCTTTTACTTTTTCCTGAACTACATCAATCCTGGCCATTTCTCATTAATTTTGCCTTTTTCACACTGAGTGGCTACAGGATTTATCTCTACCTACTGGCAACAGTTTCAGTGATAACAAAAAGACACACAAAACAAATTCACTGGTGATGTGGCTAAGGCAACTGTCCAAGGATATAAAGCAGCACAGTGACTGACCCAAGAGATCCCAGATTTCCTGATTTTAAACTGTCACTGTCATACATGGCAGTGAAACTCAAAGATTGCAATAGACTCTTAATATACACGTTATTATAAAGCGTAAAATAAGAAGAAAGGCAAAGCAGTAAATACTTATGAAGACAGTCTGTGGCTATTTTGTGTCAAAAGTATAGATACATATTTAGTAAATAACCATTATAAATGATTTGGTAGTAATATGGAGAAATTTAAAGTTAGTTGAAAGAACAAGGAAATCTTGTAGGTAATCCCTGTTGACCTGTTTTTTCACAGTACTGTTTTGTTTTTTTTTACTACTTTACATTTTAATCAATTAAAATGATCATTATATATTGACGTAGCCACATTTCCATTGTGTAATTGTGAAGTACAATGTACCCAATAGTAGAGTTTATGAAATAGTTGCATTTTGTGCAATTAAATTCAAATGTAATTTATACTTTAAAAACAAAAAAAGTTGGAAAGGCATTTAGAATTTGAATGTGAAAATTGCACATATTATTCAGTATCTTGATACAGTATATCAGTATCATATTATTCATATCTTGGATAGCCATGCAGTAACTTCAAACTCCAAGAGAGATGAAGTCAATTCACAGAATGCTGGGATGAGTGAACGTAGGATCCTTATTTTTCAGCCTGCTGGCAAACTGGTGTTTAAGTAAATAAAGACTATTCAGATAGTTTCCTTATTGCTGAATCAAATCACAGGTCTTGAAAGACTGCTGTAAGTACTGATAGGACAGAATCAAGTTATCATCTAAATCCTGGTTGACTCAAAACATCATCTAGACAACTGAAAAAAAAAAAAATGTTATAATAAGAGTATAAGTATTAGCTATTTCTTTGCAGACAGTGTTAACTTCATAGAGGTATTCTAATTAATGAAAGGTTCACACGAAAATGTAGATTAACATAGGTTGACTTTACTTCAGTTCTTAATCAAATATCTTAAATTCTGAAGACATTTTAAATTACATTTCTTGACTCACTTAAATGCCTATGAAACTGATACTCTTTTGTCCATTGTATCTGTATCAAGAGCCAGATTTAAAGAACTAGGATCTATTTACAGTTAAGAAGCACAATAAGTAAACTCAAGTGTAGTGAACATAAAGCCTTCTATAGCACTGTTTCATCCAGCATGCAATTATAATTACAGAAGTGTGTCAAAATCACACAATATTCCACAACTTAAAATTCTTGAATTAAAAGCATGAGCCAATACTTTTCTTGCATAGAAATACATAGAGTACAATACATAGAGTAGAAGCCATACCTCTTGTAAAGAAAAGTGGGGTGACCTTTTCTTAAAACTTTTCACAGCTATGTTTTATTGAGCAGAACTGTCAAACTATCCCACTATGTTAGTACAGCTGTAATTGCATTTGGAAGCTGAATTCATCCCTCTGTCCAAGAAGATTCAAGACTGTGGTTTTAAATTTCTTTGGGGCAATGGAGTATTCAGGATGGAGTGTAGGAGTCACACAGGCGCTCTGTTTTCTACCAACTGCGTCTCTGTGCAGTAGAAAAATACAAAATTAGTGTGGAAGAATGAAATCCTGCAGGCAAGATCCTGCTTTCGCAATAATTAAGTTTTGCATTTCCAGTGAGATAAAATGGTGAATTTAAGTCTCTGCCTCCAGTTTTCTTCCGTCTGTTTATCTGGTGATTGTTTGTAAAATACTCAAGCAATTCTGAAGTAGAGACTGTAATCTAGGAATCACCAGACTGCAGTTGGATTTGTGCCGTCCCCCCTCCTTTATTTTTTTTATTTAATTTACCTGGATTATTTTCTTCATCATAATAAAACATGAACAGGAAAAGCATATGATCTATCCATTTTCTCCTCTATCTCTAACTAGATTAGCTTGAAGTGTGATAGAGCCAAGGCTCTCATAATTTTAAACTAATACAGATAATATTCCATGTCTAGGTATTGCAATGTTCAAGGTCCAGATGAGAATTAGCAGGAAACAAAATGTTAGCCCTTTCACAGTCAGGCAATTCTGGAAAGATATAAAAAATATCTAGATTTCTAGGGCTGTTTTTTTTTTAGGCCAAAGTTTGGCAAATCTGAAGTCTTAGCAGCCTTTCAAATTCAGTGATTGCAAAGAGCGTTTTCTCTTTGGCTGCATCAGTCTAGGAAGTACACCAGTGCCCTGCTTTACGTACTTAAGAACATCTTCAGATCTTATATTTTAAACATGAAGTACAAGATTTTAAAAGTATGATAAATCTGTACCTGGACTTCAGCCAGAAAGATAACTCTTCAAAAACATCTAGGAAAAAGGAAGAAACGGACAGATCTCAATCACAGTGTTAGTCACAGTGTAGCTATCATTGCTTAGATTGATATGAGAACAATCATTATACACATTGTACTGTAGTCTTCTATCTCAAAAATCTAATAAGAAATATGTGTGATCAATATACAGAACTGTTATCCAGATTGTCAAGCCTATTTTCCCTTCTATTCAGTTTTAGAAACAAAAAGCTTTCTGCATCCTCATCAAATTAAAAAAGCAAAAACAACAACAAAAAAACAAACCTAAAAAGCATTCTTTGAATAACTATAACCTAAAATATGAATGAAGAAAATCAACTGCAGCAAACATTTCATTTTTAAATAGATCTTAATAGAATTTTTTTTATTATATTGAAAATCTGTCAGATGTCATACACCTCTTTGTAGACTCTGAGTCATTATGTAAGAATCCAATCAGAGATGGAATTCAGCTGAAGATACTGAGGTGTCTAATTGCAGACATGTTAAAAATAGTCAACAGATAGCTAAGCAAGAGTCAATGGAACAGAAAAGACTCTCCCAGGCCTCTTTCACACTCCTGGTTCCTTTTCAGGGGGAAGAAAAACAAAAACAACCCAATTAAGAAAGGGAGAGATAATGAATTTACTACAGATGGTAAAGGAATGTAAGATATTGATTAAAAAAAGGAGCTACAGGTAATAAATCAAAGAAATGGGAGAGAAGGATTTTCTGATGGTGCCACTAATGTGTTGCCCAGAAGTAAAAGAGACCATTTTACCCCAAACACCCCAAATCAGAGATCATGTAGGGAGTACTGAAGACTCCTGGGTAGTCTGTCTCTTCTCAGCATATTCTTCTCCTGGAGAGCTGGAACTCACACAAGAACAGCTGACGCTGCCAGTAGCTAAGACCCAGGAAGTCCGAGACTGCCAGGAGCTATGAGCTCACCAGGAAATGCAGCTTTCCAGCCCTATGTTCCACCACTAAAGAACTCGTGTGTTGTCATGTTATGGAATTCTGGTTAAACCAGCACACATAAAGATATTCACAATGTGTTTTTCTAAACAATAATAAGATGGCTTTTTCTAGTGGTAGTTGTATATGTATTTTACATGGGAATTGAAGAGAAGATTAATTACTCTGAAGGCATAGTAAGAACTTTGTTCTTGCCCCCACTGAAGTCAGTGGGAATACTGCCATCATCTTCAATGAAAGCAGGTTGAGGTTTTAGATACTTGACACAGAGCATATTTTAAAGACACCTGTGCAAAGGCAACCACTGAGCAACCTTCTGTTGCTACTGTTCTACAGAATTTTCACTCTCTAATGGTACATTACTTTTATCTAAAAATATTGATTAAATTCATCATATATCGTATTTTCACATAGAATCACACTTTTGTCATTTTATCTCTACAAGGATTAAGACATTTGAGTAAATAACCTTATTGTGAGTTGTTCATGTTTTTTATTTTTATGTTCTTCATGAACGCAGTCACATTTACCATTAAAAGTTCAGATGAGAAGAAAATTTGTGATTCCATAAAATTATGACTGCTAAAGCAGCTTTTGGAAATTCTGCTACACTGGCCACTCCAAAAGTAATGTATTTATTGTAAAGTATTTATTTTAAAGTATTTATTTCCATGGAAAGAGAGCAGATTAAAAAAATGCACAATAACACTATTCGATACAGCAAATTCTCAGCTACAGAACATTGGTTTTTTTTTAACATATTCACTACCATTAACTATACATTTTCGCCAGTGATGAACAAGAACCTGCATACCGTGCTCGTAAAAACCTGCGTTTTCACATGGAACATGGCTTTCACATTGATGTCGCCACTGTTGAAATGCACCATCCACTGTTTCACTGTGCTGAAATCCATTATTTGGTTTCCAGAAATGTTCACTTTTAGCAAGCATCATTGAATGTCAGTGGGTGCAATTTTATTTTTCTGCATGGAGGAATTCAGAGACTCCCCTTTTATTCATATGCTCTTCCATGTCAGGCGCCATTTCGTCATACTGCCGTCTGCCTCTGCTGCCATCTGCTGCCTGGCAACAAAATTTAACAAAATATTGGTGGGAATGTTCAATCTCTATTGCCATCACACCAGCATCTGCCTCTGATGCTGTGGGTTAATGTAATAAAATAAGAGGCATTCATGTAATAAACTAAGAGGCATTACTTTTGTAGCATCCCACACATAGAAATAATTAAAGAACTTTAAGGTAACATTTATTTCCTACAGATTAGACAGTTTACGTGTATTCCATATCTGAAAAGGGACAATGACTTAACAGTAGTGAAAGACTATGTTTGTTATCATAGATGTTAGTATAATTCTGACTTTTAAGACACACACTTAGAAAACAGCTTTGCAGGCTGAAGGGTGTGGAGGCCCTGGTGCACACCAATTTGAAATGAGCCCGGAATGTATCCTTGCTACAAAAAAAGAAAAAAAAAAAACAAAACAGTATCCTGCACTTTGCTAAGTAAAGCATTGCCAACAAGTCATGGAAGGAAATCGTTCCTCTCTATTCAGCACTGGTGAAGCCACATCTAGAGTGATGTGCACCCCAGCAGAATACAGACACAGAGAGAGTTCAGTGAAGGACCACAGATATGGTGAAGGGACTGAAGCATCTCTCCTGTGAGGAGAGGTAAGAGATCCGGACCTGTAAAGCTTCAAGAAGCCTCAGGGGAGATTTACTAATGTATATCTGAACAGAATATGCAAAGAAGATGCAGCCAGGTGGTGCCTAGGGGCAGGACAAGAAGAATGAGCAAAAACGGGAACACGGGAAGTTCTGTCTGAACATCAGAAAATACTTTACTGGGAGAGTTATGGAGCACTGGAACATATTGTTCAGGGAAGCTTGGAATCTTTCTCTTTGTAGACATACAAAAGTCACCTGGATGTGGTCTCAGCCAAGTTGCTGTAGATGCCTCTCTTAAACAGATGTTTTGCAACATGATCTCAAGACAACCCACCCAACCTTAATCATTCTTCAAAATATGGACTAGTTCATCCCATTCTAATAAGAAAGAGTGAAAAATATTAGCCCTTCTCTGTCTTTTGGCATCAATGCTAGACAACAGTTCCTTGCACATTTTATTTATTAATGCAGATTTATTATGTGCCTTGCCACCTGTGTTCCCTGTTCTTCATTCTTCAAGAAACTTAGCAATAGAAGGCTAGAAACAGTGGAAGTGTTGCAAACAAGGGAAAATATTTCAGCATAAACTATTCCATATTACTATAAATGTCCCAGTCAAAGGAAAAGCTTCAGTTATAGATTGCATGCTCATAGACTGCAGAGTCAATCAGCTGAAAACAAAAAAGCATCTGTAGGAAATCAGGCTTTCTTAGTTTTGACACTGAATGTTTCACAGAAAAAAAGCACTGTCAGTGATGAAATTGTACCTACTCTCTTCTTTTTATAAAACACCTCAATGGCTATGTCATTTCCCCAGAGCAGGAGAGACATAGGGTCAATTCTGGTTTACGTCTCAGGGAATGCAAGCTTTCATCTCTCACCCTCATGACAAATGCAATGATCAACAAGATAATTTGTTTGGAAGAGCAGGGAGTGTTCATCTCTCTACAGAAAATAATTCAAGATTAACTGGGATAGAGAAAATAAAAAGAACAAGGAAATTAAGAAAATGAGAACATGACTTTTTCATTTATTAAATATTCCCTTTGAAATGAAGGAAGCTGTCATTATTAGACAATACATAAAGAACGTTAATCCATTTTATTCATGACAGTTGCATGTAAAACTAAAAAATGAAATTAAGAACAAAGACTGGAGCTCAGATATCTTTCCACCAATAGTTCTTCCGTTCTTATTGAAGCTTTTTTTTTTTTTACACAGTGGTACAACTTCAGCAGATAGGGTTGTAGATGCATGTACACACACAGCAAGACCCAGCATATAACACTAAATGCACAAAATATAGAATAACATCTAAATTTATTCTGCCAGGGAGGAGCAAGTTTCCACTGCTCCCAGAGGACAGCGAGCCAGGGTATAAAGGTGGTCCCATCCACATCCTCAGTGATGGTCCCCATCGCACAGGGTATGGATACAAAGTGCAAAGCTCTGCTCCAGTCAGGAGTATGCAGGATGAAGATGAAGGCAATTTTGGAAATCAGGCTGCAATGCAGGTCTAAAGTCTGTCTGGACATAGGCCTGCAGGCAGGAAGGAGGAAGCTACAACATACGTCCCAGAGTCCATCAGGAGATGACCTACCTACCCACATTAGTAGTTCTGGATTTAGCTATCAGAAAGCCACCTCAGTTCAATGAAGGCTTCAGAGTTCTATTGCAAGTAGGGAATTTTCCCTGAGGCAGTTGTGAACATTTCCTCCATGTCCCTCAATATCCATAGCAGGAAAACTTGAGTCATTTTTTAATCCTCTAGAATTATCCAGAGAAGTAACATGAGAAATTGGACTGATTTACAACCTTCCACACACACTTGTTTTTTCAGAGAACTACCACTGGGGATAATATCATACTAGCTTTCTTTCAAGGAAATCCCACAGCACAAAATGTTTTGTAAACTACTATGATTTTTTTTCCAAGAAAAGATAGACAAAAAAAATCTCTCAACTTTTGATAAAATATAACTGAAAATTCCTTTACGTTGTTTTATAGGATGTTATTTAGCACAGCTTTCCTCCTGAGAGGACTGGGAATTTTATAGTCAGAGATATTTCATTGCTGGAAAAATGAAATGATGTCAAGTCACAAAAGTTTCATTTCTGACATAAGCATATATTTACACATAAGAAACTGCTGTTTCTTTACCACTATTGGGCATTTGCGTTTTTAGCTTCTGAGCTTCTACTGCTGAAATAAACTTACTTTTATTTAAATATGTTGAAAGGGAATACAGTGAAACAAAAAAGTGTCATCACTAAACACAGGGATTCAAATCTGCCGAAAAGATCCTGCTGACATTCCTAGCATTTTGGAAGGGACATTTTTACCCTCCACCCTGTCAAACTAAGGAATCTTCTATTGTGGACAGGTAGTTTCTGACCTGTGCATTTCTAATGGTGATACACTGAAAAAGGAAGCTGTATGATTCTTCAGTAGTTTTAACTTGATATTCCTGAGTAAATCAAAGAATTAAAGGTGTCCTTATTTTATCTATATATCTCAAGGTTCTCTGAAGTGTCATTCTGCAGTCAGAAAGGTTGGAACATATGTTTTCTGCCCAATCCGGTAAAAGAGAAGAACTTTAATACAACCCCATGCAGTGATTTAGGCTCAAGGAAGAGTGTCTGGAAAGCTGCCCAGCAGAAAATAACATCAGGATGCTGGTCAGCAGCTGGACATGAGCCAGTAGTGTGCCCAGGTGGCTGAGAGGGTCAGTGGCATCCTAGCCTGCATCAGAAGTAGTGTGACTAGCAGGACTTGGGAAATGTCTTTCCCACTCCTCTTGGCTCTGGGTAGACTGCAGCTTGAGTGTTCTTTTTGGTTGTGAAGGTACTAGATGACAAGACATATGAAGAGCAGCTAAAAGAACTGCTAAAAGACCTAAAAGAGGTCATTTAGTTTGGAGAAAAAGAAGCTGAGTGGAGACATCATTCTGAAACTACCTGGAAGGAAGTTAGATGGAGATGAGTGTTGGTCTCTTTTCTCAAGTGGCAAGTGATGGGCATGAGGTTTCATCAGGGAAGATTTTTGTTAGATGTCAAAAAAGAATTTCTTCATTGAAGGGGTGATCAAACACCAAAATGGGCTCTCTAGAGTTGTGGATTGATCAGCCCCATAGATACTTAAGAGATATGCAGATAGATTTAGTGGTGCACTTTGTAATGTTAGGTGATGGCTAGACTTGATGATCTTAAGAGTCTTAATCAACCTAGATGATTAGATGATTCCATGATTCAGTGATTCTGTGATACCTCCTTCAATTAATGAGTGACTTCTCTTTTCTTTGTCTCTTTCTTCTCCCTCAATGCTTTTCATTCTCTCTTCATTATTTTTTTTAATGTTAGGGTTAGGTTTTGTGTACATATTTACACATTCTGAGGACTGATGCCACAGCATCATTACAGTGGTGATTAGTGCATTCAGCATGTGGAGAAATATTAGACTATATTATACCGGAAACAAGAAAATATAAGATTTCTTTTTACATTTCCATTAAATATAAATTAGAAACTACTATCTATTATTAAGAGAATGTGTAAAAAATGTTTCACAGTTATTCTTCCTCTTTCATCCTCTCAGTTAATAGCTGTTCTGTGGCTTGCAGAGGTTATTCAGAATTCATAAGGTTGAAAACAAACTAGTCTGGGAACTTACAAGAGCACACTGAGGCTTATCTGTAAACAGGGTCAGTTCACTCAGAAAGTTCACATGGACAAATTCTAAATGGAGTTAGAGTGCCTCAGGGAGTTTTATAAGGAAATAATGGACAAACTTCTTAATCAGACTACATAAATTCACATATAAATTAGGCTATTTGAAACTTGAGACAAGAATGTTCTCATGTTATTACTTATTTAATACCTGAAGAAGACATAGGGAAGCAAAAAAATCTAATAAAAATATTTGGCCTGGGGCATCTCATCATTTCATTAAAAAGTATAAACACATCAGGTGTTGGTTTTCTCTCCTCATGAGCTTGCAGCTCTTTGCAATTCTTTGTCAAGCATGCCAATTCTTTGTGTTAGGTTTTCTAATGCTCTTGAAGAAGTCTTTATTAAAGATTTGATCCACTGAAAAAAAAGTATGAAAGATTTGTCTGCATAGTCAAATCTCTTTATTCCACTGCTGGTGGTTAAAGTTGAGACACTTCAGATTCATTTTGGTGCTGGTAGATTGGAAATAAATCGACATACTCAGTTTTACCATGAGGTTTAAAAGAAGACATTATTGGGTGGTTGGACTCGATGATCTCTGGAGGTCCCTTCCAACCCCTACAATTCTGTGATTCTGTGAACTTAAAAATTAGAGCCCCACTGAAATAGATATGCAGTTTGCTTTTCTCCATCTTCTCTTTGGTCATTTTCTTGTATGTATGCATTTCTGCCTCCTTGAATAATATTATGAAAACAGGGTGTAGATAAGTATTGTTCTTCTTTATTACTAGAAAAATCGTTACCAACAGCTAGCTTTATAAGAACATGGACATTTCTACAGTACACTGGAAATAACAAAGCACTACATCTATTAGCCAGACTGACTTTTTGGGCTTTCAGTTTTCTTCTGAGTTATAAAGCTTTGTATGTTTATAAAAAATTTATAAGTTTAATTACTTATCTAGAAGTGTTTCAACTTAAACAGGTTTTATTAAAAAGGACAATAGGCCCCAGGCCCAATTGGTTCTAAACTGTAGTATCATAGGTAAATTTAAAAATGACTGTACCATGGTATACAAGAAGTTTAGACAGTCAGTAAAAGAAAATAACTGAGGTTTGGTCAGATCTTATTTTTAAGATTAATGACATCATGCAGAAAACCTGTTCTGGCTTGGAATTTCACAATTTAATTAGTAATCATCAATAAGAAGGGGAAAGCTTTCAAAGAGATTCTAGAAATTAGTTTCTAATCAGAGAAAATGAAATGATGTTTTAATAGGGGTGTAAGAGTATGAATGCTGTGAGATGAAAAGAAGTTCACTTCTTCAAAACAGGTATGGTGACTGTTTCTAACAATGCAACTGTTTGATATTTCTTTCCTTTTCTATAAAGAGGCCTTTTCTGAACTCTTTTGTGTCCCACATCTGTGCAAAGGGACAGAAAGAATTTTATTCTGCATATTTGGCAGATAGATCACAGCTCTTTCCACTGTGTTCAGAATATCCTTCATACACGAGTTCTCTGACATTTGATAACGTATGCCTCAGTATCAGCTGGAGATGTGTTGTTATACTGGTAGAAGACTTAGATATTTCAATGGGAAGGAAATCAGAATTTGAGGAATAACTTTTAAAAATACAGCATGGGAAACTGCCAGATCATTATGGCAATTCCTTACCACCACGGACTCTACAACGTGCCACATTTGTGTTGACATAGACTAGTAACTCAGATCTCAAAATAATAAACCACTCAGCACATATCTGATTCCCAAGAAAAAGAAATAAAAAATGGGCATTTTTTTTAATGCATACCCTCCATGAATTTGTTCGGTAAATGTCCTTATAGGAGGCATGTTTCTAAACATCCCAAAAATTGCTTTCCTTTTGCATAATTGAATTTCTGTTTTGCATACTTGCCTAGTAGCTAGATCACTCCCAACAAGGACAAAAATACCAAAAGGCTGACTCAAGTTCCCTTCTCCAGCTTAAAAAATTTCTTCACGCACAAAGGTGGCTTCGCACTAATAAGCAGCTAGGAACCACCACTCCTCTCTTTCACTTCCTCTTCTCAAAGAACTTCAAAGAATAGGAAAAACAGACATGGTATGAGCCAGTAACATAATGTATTGCCTACTGACAAGAGACTAGACCTGGTTTATTGAATACTGACAACGAGAACTAAAAGTTTGGAGCAGAGGAGCTGGGAGACTGTGAGGAAAAAACATAGCCGGGGGTGTTGGTTGAAGCTTGGCTGAACATGAGCTAGCAGTATGCTCAGGTAGCCAAGAAAGCCAATGGCATTCTGACTTGTAACAGAAATAATGTTGCCAGCAGGAGGAGAGAAGTGGTTTTCCTTCTGTACTCAGCTCTGAGGCCACATCATCTTGAATCTCTTGGACTAGGATGATTTTGTAGGTTTTAACCAACCTATGATATTAAAAGGAAACTAAAACCACATTGCCTTAATTCACCCTTTTATTACTCCTCTTTCTGAGTAGCAGGAGAATGAAGACTGAGATAGTTCATAACACTTTTTCTCTGTTGCCACTTCATGGTAATGCTCTTCCCTTGCTCAAGCATGGGGTGCCTCTCACTGTATACAGTCCTGTACTGATTGTGAACCAATGCTATGTAATCTTCTCACAGGCCCATAACAGAGGGCCAATCCTTCAGACACTGCTCCAGTGCTGTCCCCACAGGTGGCTGTCTTGCTCCAATTTATAGGTGGGAGAAGAGATTCTTTTAATATATGTATATCCAATGGCAGGATTACAACACAACGGGTCAAATGTTAGCCCGATCAGTTTATTACAAATCCTAGACAGGAAGATGGGGAAGGGAAGAAGGGTGATAGAAAAGATAAGAAATTGAAGCAAGGAATCTTTGTAGGAAGCAAGAGGGAGATAGTCACCACCATGGGTCCAGTGTAGTTCAGTCATTGATCTTCAGCAACAGTGGATCATCAGGCGTTGCTGTTCTGTTGACGATGACAACTTTACAATGGTAGTACAAACTTATATCTGTAAGTCCAAAGTGGTTGAGTCAGCTCTCTTTGGAGTGACAGCTTTTGGCATTGTGATCTCAGCAGAAACACTGTTCCCATCTTTCGGGCCTTACCAGCAGGTAAGAGGGAGCAAGGGAGGTGCCCACCTGCATCCTGCTTTCACAGGACATGATGGTATCATTTCCCATTTTTCCCATACCAAGCTGGAGCAGGTAATTGTAGAGGGAGGTAAGGTCTCCCGAGTCTCCTCCAAACTGAACAGTCCCATTTCTCTCAGCTGCTCCTCATACAGTTTGTGCTCAAGACCCCACACAGCTTCACTGCCCTTCTCTGGGGACACACTCCAGAACCTCAATGTCTTTGTTGTATAGAGGGGTCCAAAACTGAACACAGTACTCGTGATGCAGCCTCAGCAGAGCTGAGTATAGAGGGATGATCACTTCCCTACTCCTTCTACTTCCCTACTTGCTGGCTCAAGTTCAGACAAGCATCAACCAACAACTCCCAGGTCCATTTCTTATACAGTCTTCCACTCAATCTGCTTCCAGCCTTTTGGATCCAGCTCCATTCAACACCACTCTCTGGGCCTAGCCATGCAGCCAGTTCTTCACCCAGCAAAGAGTGTACCCGTCTAAACCATGGGTTGCCAGCTTTTCTAGAACACTGTGGGAGACAGTCTCAAAGGCTTTGCTGAAGCCAGTTTGACTGTGTCAACCCTCATCCACCATGCATGTCATTCCATCATAGAAGGAGATCAGGTTGGTCAAGCAGGACCTGCTCTTCATGAATCCATGCTGTCTACACCTGATCCGTTTGTTGACCCCACAGTAGCAGTTACTTCTGACATTAAGTGATGAAATTTTAAATCTGCAAAAAATTACCAATCAAAAATATTCTTTAGGTTGCTTTAAAACCAAGGGGGGTCCTTGTCTAATTATCTTTTTTAATAAAGCCAGAGCTTTGTTTTTGTTGCCAAAAAGTCCCAGATTTCTTGTGAATAGTAAAAAGCTTTGGATCACAAAGGTCAGGATTTGCTTGAGACAACTTGATAGGCTAAGTAGGGACGTCAAGTTTAGAAACCTTGTCTCCCAGGGCTCTGTTGCTGGAAATATGACTAGTGAAATGAAAAAGTGGGATAAGGTTCAGAATGAGACTACAACTATTCAAAATGAGACTTAAATTCTGGTCTCTCGTAGTTGTAAAGAAGTAACATCAAGGTAGTAGGCAAAATATACTCCAGTTTGTATTACTTCATTGTTTGAAAATGCTCACTGTCAGACTTAGGAGATGCTTATAGAGAACTTCAGTATTTATGATCTTACCTTCCCTTATCAGATAGTAGTCCTCATTAAAAAAGATGTAAAATATATGATGCATACAAGCTTTTACTTTTAAAACCATGTTTTATGTAAATGTAAACAAAAGAATAGTTCATGTGCACCATACTGTAACTTGGTCCAAGCTAGAAAGGAAAAGAACCACATCACTTGGCAAAGGTGCTAAATCTGAAATGAATCCCACTAAACATGGCTATGTATTTGATGTTAGTATTGGATGTCTGCTCAGTCTGTTACTTATCCTTCAACAGAAAAACAGTAAGACAGGCTTTTGATTGGACCTCTAAGAGAAGATTTTGCTGGCCAGTCAAAGTAAATAGGAAAAAGAAATATACATCAGAAAGATTCAATCCTTGGAACCCTTTGGAAGTGATAGGTTTTCATTCTAGGGTTTCTATATTTGAGAAAGCTTGTGACTGATGATGTACAATTCTCAGAAAAGTCCCCTGACTGTTATATCATTGGCACAGGAGGGCAAGATGTTCTTTATCCGTCCTGCTGAATTTATACCCTAATGTGGATAGTGCAAAATTAATGGGGCCTAAGAGAGAGAGAAAAACAGAAGGAGGATGTCAGTGAGAGAGACAAAAGCAGAGAGAACAGCAGAAGCCTAGCTCTGGAGTCCAACAATGCATTACAGGTGTCCTATCAGACATATTTTACAATGGACTTGTAGATCTACCTCACTTTTGAATTATTCTCTCAGACTTGATTGCTTAAAACTATGGTGTAGTGATGTAATTTTTATGCCAGTTCTCTGTCTCACACCTGAATCCAAAGATGAGCATATACTGAGGCAGTCTTTCCTTGCATCTTAACTTAAACCTTTAAAAATCCATTATTTGGGATCAGGTCCCTGGAACAGCATAGAATGATGAAATAAATTGGAATTGCAGGTATCAATTTATTTTCGTATCTGAAAAAAAAAGAAAGGACTTAAATGCTTGACTTCTGGCAGATTTGGAAATGTTATCCTTTTCCTTAAAACATCTGACTTAAAAAGATAACTTCTGTTATCCAGTTCTGACTACAAGGATAAAAGAAGTATATATTGCTTAGCTGTCTGTCACTATACTGTATTCTCTTGTGTTGTATTTACAAAGAAGCAAGAATTGTGTTGGTACAGAGGAGATCAATACAAAGTCTGTTATCAATCTACTAGCAAACTTTGAAGTTAGAAAAAAGGAGAACTATATTGCTTTCAAGCATCCTTGACAGTTTAACAAAGATGTAGCAAAGACAGAGAAAGAGATGGGGAGGAGCTGTAATGACTGCCCTTGGTAGCAAAGAAAAGAAGAATGACTCCGGTGCTGAAGAGTTACATGAACCACATAGTTTCATCCTTCAGAGGCTGAAAAGTTCAGGGCTATTAGCTATTTTCCTCTAGTGACAATGAACAGAAGAACAAAGCAAGAAGCAAAATATCTGTCCAAACCGACTTTTCAGGTTTACTGGCCTAACAGCCTTCTTTCATCTAAGAAAATTATTCTGTGATTCTGTGATTCTGTTATTCTGTGATTCTGTGATTCTGTGTGAAAACAAGAAATAATGGAGCAAAGAATCATGAAATATGCAATCTTCAGCCTTGAAAAATATTTTTGTTAAGCCTTTAAAATAAAAATTCTAGATCTTTTTAACATGTGAGCCACATAGCAGAACACACCACAATAAAAAGTGAAAGCAAACATATATTCATTCTTCTTGTGTACAATTTCCTCATACTGCACTAAACACTTCACTACAGTAGGTGAGTTTTGCCAGGGACAGCAATGGCCTTGCTGTTGGGAATTAGCCCTTTTAACCCTTTAAGAGAAGAAGCAATCTAGAAACTATCTGGTTAAAATAAGGAGGTAGCTAAGCAGGACACGGGGAGCTCCAAGGCATAAGGGTTCATCTCTTACACATTGCCTGCATGTGTTAATATTACATACTCTGTGATTGCATATGTGCTGTATGATCTCTTTGCTGAGAACAGTACTTCTTACCATAGTGCAAGACAGTAATGAGATCAGCATCACTGGAAGACTTTTTCTCCAGGGAAAGACTTCTGGCCTCAGAATCTTAAGAGTTCTCACATGTTTCTATTGGAAAATAGAGCTTGTGTCTCCTCCTGGCTACGTATGAGAACATCTTAACAAACAGTAAGTGCAGCATCTGTGGCAGTTTTCTTACTGTGAAAGAACATGCGGTATGAGCTCTGCATTTCATTATGGTTATGAATTGTTAATCTAACTCCATAAGGATGGCAAATATTAGACCTTGGAAAATGAGGTCATACTTTAGCTTTAATGTTTGCAGATATAGAGGTAACTAAGTATGTTTGAGTGTGAGAGTATGCATTTTTAAGGTTTCTTGCACCATCTGGGGGAGCTGTTTCTCTGTGGTCCTTGCCTGCTAGCTATGAAGCTCCATTTTGGCCAACTGTGTCAGAGATGAAGAATCAGGGATACAGATAAGGTGAAAAGAGCTTGTGTGACTGAGCAGATGAAATTGAAAGAAAGAAGGCCTAACCTTGGGGTATGTATCAAATGATTTGGGGGTGAGGGGAACTGACAAATGGTCAGTTTCAACAGAGGAAGGAAGCAGACCTGAGCAGCATTCAAAAGAAGGCTAGAGTCAAAGGGTTAAAGTTGTAGCCTGACTGCTGCTGCTCAGGGATCTCTCATGAAGATTAGGAGCATATCAGCAAGGAAATTTCAGTACACACGTAAGTTCAGAGCAAAAGAAGATCATGAAGAGACGTGTGTTTGTGAGAGGCATTGCAGAGCTGAGGGAGTAAAAGGCAGATTTGGAGCAACAGGCATGTAAGTAAGGTACTCACTTTATATATGCATCTTTCTTTCTTTTTTTTTCCCTAGGTAAGCAGTAATGTCAGAAGTCTCCGAATACAATCTGAGAAGGAAATAATGGCCTCATCCTTTTTTTTTTTTTTTTTTTTTTTTTTTTTTTTTTTAATCCTATGATTCATGCATCCCAAAAAACACAACCAAAAAAATTCAAAAGAAACAAACAAACAAAAAAAGAACCACCATCACCAACAGAAAAACTCCTTAACCAAAAAATTAAGGCAGAAACAGAAAAATCAACACAAAAGAGATTCTGAACTGTGAGTGGAATTCTGTAGGAATAAGTACAGTATAATCAGATAATCAGTAAATTCTGTGTATCCATAAAGAAATGCTGAATGTGCATGAACAAGGCCTTCATATTGAAAGAAGTAGCAGAAACAAATTTGCCTGTGAAATCAAAATCACTTTATGTGCTTATAGGTGTCCCTGCATTTTTCATTGGTATTGAAAGACTAATAAGAAAATCTCTTAGTATTTTCCTCACATTGACTTAGCATCCAAGTTCTGTGATTATTTTGTGTCACAGTGAATCCCATAACAAATGGAAGATTACAGACCAGCTTGAGTTGCATGTGCTTAAAAATAATTTTAAAAACTCCATGCTGGTAGACCATCATTGCACTGAATTCTGAAATGAAGTGCATGATCAGTTTTGCAATGTATTTACTCAGCTGCTTTTTCTCCTTACAAATTCTTGCTATACATATAAACTAGCTTGCCTATGAACCAGTGTCATTTCGCATATTAAACCTTTCTTGGAAAACATTTTACTTTACATGTGCCTACGTTTTGCACTACAGTTTTCCGCTCAGGATTACAAATGCAGTTTTCCTTAATGTATTTTCATTTCCAGAACAAATATGTTCTATTTCATTTTATAATCTACTGCTATGATCTAATTCTAGTTTACCTCTAAATAGTTAAATTTTTCTTTCTCAGTGCTAGTTTTAAAGCTGTGGAAATTGAAAATAATTAGGGTAGAAAGGGGTTGTACAAACTTTGAGTTTATTTACTTTTCTTTCTAGGCGTGATTTTCATTTCTGTAATTCCCTAAGTCTTTATTTCCTTATATCAACTACTCTGGGAATTTAATCCACAAGCTGCACCAGACTAACGGTGTACATTTCAAAACAGAAAGCTGAAACAATGGTTCTTGCTATTCCTCATTTCTGTTTCTCTGCCAACAATGCAAAGTGAATCAATGATCAGCTGATTGCTCTATCCTCCAGTCTGTTCAGGTGAGAAAATCAGTGTACTGTTCTAAGGCACTTTTCAGGGAATTAAATGGAAAAATTGTATTCTGTTACTGTATGATGGCTAGGTGAATTTTTTTTTCAGCAATATTCACAGAGCTACTGAAAGAGTAGCAGTACATTCCATGTTGTTTCAGTCTAAATTGAACCTTGAGAAAATAAAGTGATAACCTGAGTGTAAAAGAGTATAGATAGATAGATAGATAGATAGGCAGATAGATACAGAGAAGCCAGAAGGAGTTTATGGTTTGCAAGAAATAGAAATCTTTGAAAGAAAGAAAAAAAAAACAACCAGTCTAATCTCCACAATTCTTATTCAGGCAGAAATTCCCTTAATGTGAGTGAAAATTCTGAATGGTAAAGTCCTATAAGGCTGGACTATGAATCTGTGCATTTCCTCTCATGTGCCAGTTAAATTATTCATGATGAATCATCTCATTAATCCTCTTTTTCCCTTACTGTTGTCCAAATAGGCAGAGCTGAACAGCTATTAATTCAATCAGTTATCACTCAGTAAAGAATTCCCTTCACAAATGTGACAGGAGTGTCACTATGTTTTCAGTCTCTCGAGCCAAATTAAAGACTCACTTGTTTTGCATTTTTATCTCCTCATACCAGAACACATTATACAATTGGTATACCACCTTAAAAAAAATCCCATGGCATACTGTGGCAGGATGAGAGAACCATCTTAGTACTTTTTATTGTAGAGGCAAAATCACCATTGAAAAGCTAAATTGTTTGTAGAGACAGAAAAATATTTTTCCAGCAGACAAATACAGTGCAGGTTTTCATCATAAGATCCAGGGAGGTTGTTTTTTCAGCAATTTTTTTACAGTGACCTAGATGAAGCAGTGACTCAAGTATAAACAAAAGCAGGCAGGAAGTTTCATTGCAGAATGAGTTTTTCAGGAAATGAGGCTAAGTGAAAGTCAACACTCAAGTACCCCATCTTCAACAAAGCTTTTTCACCATAAAAAGATATTTTAACAAGTGTTAACATTCAGCATTTTTCTCACTACTCACCTCCAGAATTATCCTCGTCAAAACACAGCTTGCTGCAATCAAGGAAAAATGGAAGTAGAACTCACAAGACATTTTGCTGTCAATACTTTAATTGTATATGATCATGATAGGTGTTGTCAATGAGTAGAAGGATATGAAAGTAACAAAAGCACTGATAATTTTCCAGTTTCCAAATCTAGGTGTGACTCTGTCAGAGAGTTTGCTGTCTGGAGGAAGGCATGCAGGCAGTGCTGGGAAGAATCTAGGATGGCAACACTAATGTTCCTGCTGATAGAATAAGCCTCTTAAGCCTAAACTACAGAAGGTCATGGGCCAGAAGGAATACCACCTCAACGTCCTAGAAACAGGTGGTGCAGCAGAAGCTTGCAGTCTGGTCCCATAATATTGGTAATGTTATTTTACTTAGTCACTAAATTGAATATACAAAATACTAATTATTGAATAGACTACAGTAGGCACAGGTGGCGAAAACAGAATATAGGCATTCTAGATGAGGTCATGAAATGGCAGAGATGCCTGTTTCTCTCTTCCCTGTGTACCAGGTTAGAATCAGCGGTAGGGGTACATCACTGTCAGGAACTAGAAGATCTGGTCTCATTTCTTAAGTGAGCTCACTCATCAAAACAAAGAGCAACTCCTCTCCATATATTTACACTTTAAAATGAATCAGTTACAAATGCTTTTTCTTGCATCCTAGTGCTGTCTGTGCATGTCAGATGTCTTTCCAGTGTGCACAGGAAAATAAAGCCTCTTCTGAGATGCATGTACTAATATATCTTGCTTCTGAATCCATGACAGCTAACACAGGTTTCAGGTTGAACAAGGGAAGTCCAGCTGCTCTTGGAAACTTCTGATCGAATGAAAAAAAAAAACAAAAAAAAAAAACAGGGAATGAAGTAATCTCTGAAATCCAAATGGTACTTGGCTGCTCCAGCTCAACATGAATCCTGCAAAGCACCTCTTTTCTTTCCTCTTTTCTTTTCTCGGTCTGTCTACACTACCTCATCCAATTCCTATTGCTTTGCCTGAGAACGCTGATTTCATATACCAGATAGTTTGTTAATCTTTTTAGAAATTGAGAATTTAAATAATACATTGCTTTTTCAATTTTTTGAAGGTGCAGTGATTTGATTTTTGTTTACTCACTTCTGATATACTATGCTGCTTATCTATACTAATTTAGAAAACTTTAATCTTCACAAAAGGTCTAGAAAATATAGTAAGTCATATTGAAGTAGCCTAGTTAACCTGGAGCACAAAGTGATTTTTCTAAGTTTATCTTACTGCTTTTCTAATTTTGACAGTAAAAACTATGGTAACATAATGTACTTATTGCATACCAACAGACCCTGTGAAAAAATGCTAGCATGGACATAAGAACAGCATAAAGAGAAAGAGATAAAATATCTTTTACATCTCAATGAGATATCTGATTAGTTCCAGCATTTAATATAAGAGATATCTTATGTTTACTCTAGCTGATCAAGGAACAGACACTCTTTTAAGTTCACACCTGTGGACTTAATCCTAACTTTCACTATGGTCTTCCAATAGAAAATTAGGCACAGTTTCTTTGCTTGGCTGTGTTGAAGACTTCTTATTCTACAGTTATCTGTTGATAAACAGATGTTGTGAAAACTAACAAACAAACATACCTGCTTTTCCTTCTTTGCTGACTAGATGGTGGAGAAGAGATTAAAAAAAAAAAAAAAAAAAAAAAAAAAATAAGTGGTTGAAACCCAGACATATCACCTCCAGTAATGCAGGAAAAAACAAGCTGCTTTAGGTTTGCTAGACCTTGAAAGTGCAGTAGTAAATAACATTTCTTGATGCAGCCCTGCTGAGGGTACATTTCTTTCCTCAAGTTCCTCTGTATTTTATGTGGCAGTATATTTATTTACACTCATAACATTAATTAACATTCATTTATATGTTTAGTGGAAATGCATCTTCCATCAGAACTGCATTTCTAACAATACAGAAAGGTTTCCAAATTATTTATAGCAAAATTGTTCATAGTGCAGGCTGGCTTCTGCATAAGCAAGGGCTCTCACACACGTTTAGATTCATAAGTTATTAATTTTTAAAACAGTATAATCATATTTATCTTAAAATACAGCAGAGAGATTATCACAGAATCACAGAATTTTAGGGGCTGGAAGGTACCTCCAGAGTTCACCTAGTCCAACCCCCCTTGCAAAGCAGGCTCCTACGGTAGGCTGCATAGGTAGGCATCCAGGTGAGTCCTGAATACCTCCAGAGATGGAGAATCCACAACCCCCCCAGGGCAGTCTCTTCCAGTGCTCCGTTACACTTACTGTGAAGAAGTTCCTTGGCATATTTGTGCAGAACTTCTTATGCTCGAGTTTATGTCCATTTCCCATTGTCCTGTCCACCAAAAAGAGATTACCCATGTCTCTTTGACTCCCACACTTAAGATATTTATGCACACTTATAGGATCCCTTCTGAGTCTTCTCAAGGCTGAACAGAGCCAGTTCACTCAGCCAATAAGCCAATACCATGGTAAGTTAGGAGAAAAGAAAACAGATTTTGAATTATTGACCATTTAAATCTTTTCAAAATAATTGTAGAGCCTACAAGCATATATGTCCAAGTCAGCACAAAGAAATTCCTGAAAGGCTCCAGTGCAATCTTTCTAATATATTCTGTTATACAAAGTTTCCACTTTCTAGATGCCTGAACCGCGATCTTTCTTCAAGAAACCAATTAAGCAAAGAAAGAATGCAAAAACAGATGGCAAAATCATAGAGTGATATCATGAGTGATATTAAATTTGATTCATCAGCTTGTTCTTACTGTTCGCAAAAAATGACATTAAAAATGTATTTTAGTAACTTGGCTTAAAACCAGTTGAGGAAAAACCTGTATAAATCATTGAGAACTGTGAGAGTAAGGCAGATAAACTGAACTAAGATATATTTTTATCAGACCTATTTTTAGTGAAAGTATGATCATAACATAATTTCCAGGCAGTTAGATACAAAATCTGAGCTAAGAAAAGTTCTGCATGATACTCAACTTTTGGGATAATTATATTTAGTAGTATATTTAGTAGGAAAGGAAAACAAACAATCTGTGTCTCATGAATTATGTATAAAGCGCAAAAATTGATATTAAGACAATTTTTCTTTAGCATTAGAAGGAAAATTATCACTTCTAATTTCCTCTCAACAGTTTCCACCAACTTCCATTTCATATAGGACCAAGATAGTGTAACAGAAAAACCCAAACAAAATCAAACAAAAAAACAGCAACCCACAGAATTATGTCAGCTTCCAGTACCAGCATCAATCTGAAAAATAAATGAACAAAGATATTTACTTTCAATGCAGTTTTGCTTTTTATTTTTCTTGCTGAAATGAGAAAGTACAAAACTTATTTATTATCTACATGCAACATTCCATGAGACACAAAAAATTTCAAGTCAGGTGTAGAAAGAGGGCAGAAGATAAAAAAGGCTTGACTTTCCATGAAGGAGTAGAATTTTCCTTCCCTCTTCTCTGAAACACAACATTAAAAATATTCACTCTGGGCAAAGTAGATATTTTTCTCCTCAAACAACTAGATCTGAATCTGCCTTTTCGGAGACACCTTAACAATCACATTTCTGCAGTGGAAAAAGGTTTGATTTCCCTCAGTTCCTATACTGTCCTCAGTGGAGAAGGGACTGGTTAGAAGATGTCTCACATCCAGACGGCGTTTGATATCTCCTACGTGTTTATACACCCTCTGGGACTGAAATGACGAATAAGTGGTTGAATATCATTGATCTGGAACTGTGACGGATGGCAGGAGAGAACTGATCTAGAGTAAGGTTTGGTAGAAGAAGCCACTCAGAAAGCCTTGTATTAAACATTCTAAGCTATCAGAGGATACGGCCATTTCATTTGTATAGGGCTATTAATGTATTTTATAAAACTTGGGATAGCTCCAGAAAAAGAGAGCTCTATTTCAGAAAACCTGAGACCCTAGTGTGTAAAAACTTCACCTGTGAGTTAGAGGAGTGGAGTTCAAATTATAGTCCTGAAGTAGGGAGAAAGTGAATTTGAAGTCATTTCTCCTACCTCTTAGGCAGGTACCTTAATCACAGGGACATGATGTATTCTAAAGAAGCATTACCTCATGTTGGAGCTAATGGATTTAATTAATGTTTGCTTCACTGAGGGGGAGTTTCTGCTGCTCTATGAGCATTAAGCAGTGTCATCAATCCTTAGCTAAAGCAGACTTCAGCAGTTACCTGACTACAGTGTTATCTGACCTGTCTCCAGTTCCTTCTTCCTGAAACAACGGTAATATATGCATTAATGTCCAACTGGACAAAAGCATTTTTCTCTCATATGTTAAACCATACCCAAGTATATATATAGCACTGGAGTGGTGGAGTAGCTGTGATTAGAGATGAGCTATTGTATTCATCTTGATGATACACAACATAGAAGTGCTCTTTCTGCAGATACAGTCAGAAGATGAACCTTTTTCCATTACAGAGAAAGAATTAGATGGCGTAGTCTGGTTTCCCAGTTTTTCTCACAAGACTGTCTAACATGATCTAAGAATGGCGAGAATATCTAAGCTCTGTATTTCCTCCTTGTTAGGGGCTTAAGGTACTTACAAATCTGTATCCATCCAAGTGAAAGGGAGCAGAGATGAAAAAGAGCCTGTCAAATTTTAGTGCAGATATAAACACAGGTAGGGAGGGAAAACATTTTTCTATGTTTACTATGAAAGTAGATATGTCAGCATCCTCTAAAAACAGCATTCAGTATCCCATAATTAAAATACTGCATAATTTTGCAGCTCACAGCTCACAGGCTGTACGTGCAGTTACTTGCAGAAGGACTAGGAGAGATGACAGAAAAAGGAATTTTCTGTCTAAGATGAACTTTAAAAATATTAATAGTCCTGTTATGTAAAATTTGTGATACTAGCTAGTAAGCTTTGATCATTTGGGTTTTTTACATTTTGTACAACTACATCTTTATTTAGAAAGTGACAGGCAGTGTCACAGAAGCATGAAAGAGATCTTTTGTGATTTGAAGAACTGTAGGCTTCTCTTAAGAAAAATGCAAATCTTTTAAAACTGGCTTTTTTTTTTTTTTTTTTTTTTTTTAACTAACCCACATCAGAATATCTTTATAGTATTAGTGTCAAGGTTTACTATATGTGACTATACTCACACAAAGTAGAAGACTGCTCATATCAATTTGTTTATATCAATAACAAAAATGTTCCAATTTCACCAAAAAATTCACTGAAGGAATTGTATCTAAAATAAAATAGAGCTGAAATGCTAAGGCATGGGTATTTTCATTAAGTTTACAAGGTAGATAAACACTAAAGATTTTTTTTCTTGTGTCCCACTGAATACTAACAGAAATGAATTAAGACAATACTTCTCTATTTTTGCCTCATTGCAGAATAAAGATTTTAGATTTCATCATCTTTCAATTTTCTTTTTCATTATCAAGTTTAGAGACTAAGATAAGTGAAATAGTTGCTAATTACCTATACAGGTTTTCATATGAAAACATTTTTTCTTCATTATTAAAACAGTGATTTCAGTAGTGCCTCAGTAATCACAAATGAGTAGTTTACAATCAAACAGCATAGAACTGTTAAGCTCAAAATATCCACAGATAGGAAAGTTAGCACTGCAACATGGGACGGTCGGTCTGTTTTTGTTATTATAAAGTATCACTTAATACCTACAGCATATTTTAATTGCTGTGGTTTAAGTTCACATTCATTCACCCACCCCTCCCCGCAGTGGGTCGGGACAGAGAATCAGAAAATGGTAAAACTCATGGATTGAGGTAAAGACAGGTTAGTAGGACAAAAAGGGAAGAGAAACTAATAATAACAATGATAAACAAGTTCATAAAGCAAGCAATTCAATTGCTCACCACCCACCAGCTGATGCCCAGTCAGACCCCAAGCAGCAGCAGTCCCCACAGCCAACTCCTCCAGATTTATTGCTAAGCATGACACCATGTGGAATAAGACATCCCTTTGGCCAGCATAGGTCAGCTGTTCTAGATCTGTCCCATCTCAGTTCCTTGTGCAGTTACAGTCTCCTTGCTGCCAAAGCAGTTTAAGAAGCTGAAATGTTCTTGGCTCTGTGCAAGTGCTCAGCAGCAAGTGAAAACATCATTGGGTTACAGCATTATTTTTCTCCAAAACAGCACCGTGCCAGCCATCGTGAAAAAAACTAACTCTATCCAGAAACCAGGACATGTGTTTTTGTATGTAAGATATATACATGTATCTGATATACAAAAACACTGCCACTAAGATTTGGAAAACATCTATTCTAACACTGACGAGTATTTATTTATTTGCAACACCACACAGAGGATACAAAGTGGAAATAAAAAGGTTTTAATCAGTATTTACACTTAAACTTATATATGTGATCTTTTCCACATTATAGAATGAAATATTTTTGGACAGTGGGTTTCTGAGCGCAGCCTTTGGAGGAAGATCTGTGCTGGCTATATCAGCATCATCCATATTGTATTTACACAACCTACATTTCACAACAGTTTGTAATTTTGAAATCCATAATCTTCGACAGTGACTCAAATTCTGTCTGTGTCTAATTTTACGAACTGTAACAGGCTCTTTGGGGTGAGGAAGTCAATTTATATGAAAGCTAAGATGAATTTCGGAGTCTGGTCCCTAGACCATGATGTGACAGAGATTTCATGTTTTTTTCATTCTTATTCATATGGCATTATGTCCATGATATTAGACTTTCTATTACCATCTTTTCCATATTGCAAAAAAAGCTACCTGAATATTTGTCAAGATGAGGATTTTTTTATATCACACTTAGATGTCAAAATGTTTACTTCACCTTCTTTAACATCCATATTTGGCAAAGAAAATGTATGTCTTTTTAAATTTCCAGGAATAGTTGTTATTTCTAGCATGCGTTCACATGTACAGATGATTGTAAGTGATGTGACATTTGAAAGTATTGGTGCAGTGACAGCATGAAGGATTCCGAAAAGACCAATTTTAAAAAAATCTTTAGAAAGAAGCCTAGCTAATGCAAAAGCATTTGCTCACAAACTGTTGAGTTACTAAATTTCTTTACATGCTTAACATTAAGTTTAGAAAGGGCTTTTGTTACATAAAGATGCACTAAATCTTGAGATGCAAGTCCTTTTAATGACTCATTAAACGAATAAAAGATCCATGTGAGTAAATATCACTTTGATCCTGCATATCTGCAAAAATACTGCTTGGTACCTAACATGTTCTTCTTTTACTTTTATTTCTACTCACAAATGTCACTGAAGTAACCTTTTCGCATGGAATAAACTCTCAAGTCAATGTATGCCTGCAATAGATCTTCTCTTCTCATGATGTTCTAGGAAAAATTAAAAGTGCATTGTATAGTTAAGCTATATAACTAATGATTAACAAAGTAATTATTAGCTAATTCAAACCTTTTAAATATTACCATAAAGTTGAGGTCTTTTAAGTTGGGAAAAAAAGAAAGAAAGCACATATTCTTCATTGTTTTAAAAATGGATTTCTCTTTTCTCAAAATGAGTGCACAACAGAAGCCTGTGACCCTACACTTTGTGACAGAACTGTGCTGTGTCATTCTTTAAACTACTTGTTTTGTTCATACCCATTATTTTAATTTTATAAGTTTCCTTAGTAGCTCTCTATACTATTAGAGAATTTCTTTATATTTTTAAACGCCACAATATCGCTTACTGTTAACAAATGTAGGTATTTCAAAGTCTCAATTTAATTAAAAAAATAGTGTGAATGAATATGACCATTAAAATGTTATATGTAATAAATATTTTAAAATTATTAAATACATAATAAGAACATATTTGTTAATTTCACCATTTTAATATAACAGTGATAAATTAATAAATAATGGCAAGGAATGTAACGCCTGGGTTTTTCATTGCAATGCAACAATAATTTCAGTACAATTGATTTGCAGATGATTACAGTAATAAGATCAAATTATTTAGGCATAGTGAGATATAAACCTCAACCCTGGTGAAGGCTAGGGTTCAGATTTCAATCTGAGTTAGGCAAAAGAAAAGTTTAACTATATCAGTAATAAAGTAATGATTTAAATTGTTAACCATAAACCAAGGAAATAACACTGGACAGGCTGATATGAACACAAAAATCATAATCTTGAACATGAAAACTTGTGAAATGATATAATTTCATAAACATGGGTTTATTTGAGTAAGAAATATTACTATAAATGGAAATTACAGTTTTGAGTTTAAAAAACTGCTAAAAATAAAATATATACAAAGCAATGTCAACTTGTACAAGCTGAGAACCAAGAGGGTTTCTGAAGCACCATTTCAAGTTTCTGAATTTCAAGAAATAAGAATGAATGTATTTGTTGTGGTAAACGTATTTAATTATGTATGTTCTAGCTCCCTTTTACCTCCTGCAACTCTTCTTTCAATCAGCATAATTATAGATTTTTATTAAAATAATGTATTCTTTGAAATTAGATGTTAATACTTGCATCGATTGCCCTTTACCAACTATCAACGTGACTTTAAACATATATTTAAAATCAGCCCAATATATACAATGTTTTTTTATTTTCCTTTCAGGGAGTTTCAAGATCACAGTCTGATTTAGAATTCTACTTGCTGCTCAATACCTAGATTTTCACATCTGATGAATATTACATGGGCGTATGTGAAATAACCTGGCATCTATAATCAGATCCATTATAAGGCTCCATGGTAAAATGCATATACTTGCACACTGCAGGCTGCAAGTTGTCATCGGTAAATCTTTTCTACTGAGCTGTGGAAGATGAATATTTTGTATTTTCAAGTATTAAGGAAAAAGGAAAAAAAAAGAATTACTTCACCTGGTCCAAATTTCTTCATAGTATACAATTCTAAACTACTTTCTCCATCCACTGATATGTTTTTTTTCTTGACCTAAGCAGAGTTTTCAGTTAAAAAAAGAAAAACTGCAGTGGTTTCACACAGATGAGTAGCTAAGCCATACCATGCAGCTCCCTTCCAACCACAAGTAGCACACTGCAATGTGGAATGGGGGTTCAGTCAGTCCATAGTGCTTTGTCTCTGCCACTCCTTCAACTTTGCCCTCTTCCTCTGCTTCAGCGTGGGGTCACTCCCATTGCATGCCATTCTTCCCAAATTGATCCTACGTGGACTTCCTCCAGGCTGCAATTCTTTAAGTGGGTCTATAACATGGGGCCCTCAGTTATGAGGTTTGATTTTGACACTAATTTCTGCAATGCAGTTGATCAGATCCAGAAAAACATAGAGAGAGTTGCATACAGGGACTGTGCACTTATAAGGTGAAGAACAATAAAAGACCAAGGAACGACAAAACTCGTGAATAAAAAAGAAAACCCATGGGAGGCTAGAGGAAAACTTTCATCAGATAATTTCTATTCTTCCATTAGTATTTGAGGATTTATTGACCTTTTTATCTTTGGTAGGGAATGGCAGGCAAGAGAAGTAAATGTTTAAGAATTTAATAAAAGAATAGTGGCTGTAGGCAGAGCCTCAAGTTATGTGGTTCAGATGTCAGTATGGATGGAAATGGAAAATTACCTATGATAGGAGTGAAACACTACTTCCCAGAGGGGATTCTAACAGACACTGTTTGATTCCTGGTTGTGTCTGCTCCAATCTTATTAAGTAAATACTTTTATTTGATAAGTAAAAATCAAAATAGATTTGTTTTGGTAACTTCATTGTCAGGATAGAAAAGTTAAGTAATGCATCCTATTTATGTTTTTTAAGCTCTTTAGATTGATCTATGGAATTTCTAAGCTATCAATCAAGTTGGTATTTAAGAAAATGAAATTAAAGCAGAATTGTTGTTACAAAACCCAACAACAATCAAACCCAACTATGACTATTTTTGTATCCTCATAGAATATTTAAGATCAATCGAGTAATATTATTTTATTAATTCTGCAAATTAGGAACTGAACTTGCATTTCCAACTTGATTTATTCAATACTGATGTCCTGAGGGGAAAAAAAACAACAAAAACAGTACACTGTCCGTATTTTAATTGTACCTTAGTCAGGTGGGGAGAGGAAATGAAGAAAAGAAGCCATATGATGTTTGTAGAAGAATCTCAGAAACATTCAGCAGGTGGCTGTCAGCTCTCCTGCTCTTCAAGCCAGCAGGGAGCATGAATGGTGCAATTGTATCAGTTTAGTACTCCTTCCTCCTCCTCTGTGGTACCCATGTTTCAGCTGGGATGGAGCTGATTAACTTCACTGTGTTTGGTATGATGTCATGATTTTTCTCCTAGAGACAAAACAATGCACAGCTTAATGAACGACTGAGAACCAACTTCAGTTGAAATAATCACTTCCTCAAATGAAACAAGCTTATTTTACAAGTACCTTTACTATGGTTTGCAAAGTTAAGTCAGCGATGAATCTGGCATGCCATTATTGCTGTTCTAATATCACAAAGAAAGAAAAAGAGCAAAATGAAATATGATCAATTGCTATGGTGACAGAACACACATGGATAGCATGCAGGACTATACCATGCATGGAAATTATTGCAATAGCCAGTCTCTTCCAGTATCTCAATAATTTCTAAACTTTCAGGGGAAAAACGTATCAAATTTCAGAAGTTTGTTCCTTAATTTTCTGTAATGCATTAGGTAACATCAATATCTGCAATTCTCCTGAACAACGAAGTAGTATTTTTAGGTGTATCTTTAGATTCCTGTAATTCTTTATTTTAAATTCAGACTTTTTTTTTTTTTTTTAACCATATATATTCGTATGTATTTATGTTTGTCACTTTTATGTTTACTTTTATTATTTTGTTTAATAAGCATGAAAACAATACAGACCCTTGAAATACAAACAGGTTGATTTTTCACTTATTTAGTGGATTTTGTTTTCTCCAAGTTTCCTCTTCAGAGGGGGGATAGAAAAACCCTTCTAAGCAATGAAGACATTCATATTCATCCCCTTGAAGTCAAGCAGGGAGATATTAGAGCACTTCGGAAGGGAAATTCCATGAAAGAACTATTGACCACAAAATTACAGCTGGGAACTTGTATGAGGAAATAACTCTTTTCAGGTGCAAAAGAATAAGTAGATTTTGAATAATGGATGTTCACAACACCTCCAAGAGCTGCAGAGTCATATACATGAAATGTATTAGCATGAAATGCATGCTAATGAGCTTCTTGACCTGATCAGGGAGCTTTTGATACATCCTTTGCCTGAATCACTACAGGGTTCCTCTTTCTGATCTATTTTTAGTATGCTGTTTATTAATTTTACATGATTTTCAATATGAATTTGTAGATAGGATACTTAGCTACTGAAATGATTTTGATTTTCCTCTTTGTCTTTTTATTCCAGCTTCCCAGATAAAACTCATCATTTAAATATAATCAATATCAAATTGTACATGCAGTAGTCAAGTTTACATGGCTTTTTTTTTTTTTTTTTTTTTTTTTTCCTTGATACACTTATATTTTTGAGTTTATCTTCGCACTTTTCTACTCTTGTCTCTCATAGCTGGTCAGACATACCTTGATGTGAGACTTCCTGTTTGCTATAAACAGTAACTGCTAAACTCATAACTTTTTGTGCACCTGTAATGTTTTTCTAATGAGAGAAGTATGTTGTGTTTGGCAAATCTGCATTCAATTTTTTACAGAATCACAGAATTACCTAGAGATGTGTCCTGTTTGTATTCATAGAGAACTTCTATTAGCAGCACTATCAGGGTCACTGAAACAGCTAATGTCAGTACATTAAGCTCAGAGAATAAGTAGAACTCAAGCCTTGTTTTCATTTCTACAATTGCCCTTAATGAAACAATTTCTATTTTCTAAGAACTGAGTCTGAAGTTCTCCTCCCCATACTCTTAACGGATTACTATTTCCAGCTGAACTAGAATGCAGTTTCTGTGAACTATATGTTGTAGCAAGATATTCATACTTAAAAAAAAAAGTACCTTACAATAGCAGGTTTCAAATAAATCAACACTGAGATTCCATTCAAGGAAGACATTGATTTAAAAATCTTGAAGGGAAATTTCATGTTCTATAACAAGAATGACAAAATTCTCAGGTACTAATTATGTCCAGCAAAATGTTGTTCTAGTATGGAGAAATAAAAAGGTTGATAATATGTAGTATTCTTAAAGAAGAAAATAAGATTAAAATCCACCCAACCAAAAAACTGCCGGAGTATTTCTTTGTAAAATGATGCCATCACCATCTACTCACTTGTTAAAACAATGTGACATGACCTGGAATCTAGCTGGAAATTTAAGTAATATACATTGAATTTTATCTGAGAGAAGTGCTATTGCTTCCCAGAGCTGTTTTCTTAACAGAAACACTGCACATTTCCGCAGTATGAATGAAATGTCTTCATTATTCATGGACATATGAACATGTCATGTTATTGAAATACCACAAAATAATTCAGTATTTCCATAGTATCTTCTCATGAAAGTATTTTGTTGTATGTTTTTCTTATCTTTTTTTAATGTAGACATACTGTGTGATGCCAGTTGTCTGTTTACAAACAACTCCTTATAATTTCATCAACCCCTGTATTTATTAACAGTTTTTTTGCCAAATTATCTCCCTTCTGTAACAGTCTAATCCTCTCTAATCCTAATTGAATTCAGTTTCATGCCTTGCATGAGTAGTTTTCTGTGCCATTCTTTCCTTGTGTGGCAGCATCTTTTTCCTTCTTGTCCTGCTCAGTCAGTTGTCAGCTTCTTTTTACCTTTCTTATTCCACAGGTCTGATTTCATATCTTCCTTTATTTCTAGCTTGTCCTATTACACTCTGCATTATCCTTTTCTGATTTGCTATTGCTATTCTTTACTCAGACAGCCTTTTGGCCTTCCAGAAGAAATAAATCATTGTACAGACTTCTTCCCTACTCCTCTTCTTTGCTCTGCAGCTCCTTATCTCATGATGTTTAACATTATTCTTTCCTTAAATCTTTATAACTTTCACATGTTATTTATAACTCTCTCCGAGTACTTACACTTGGTTAACCAAACTTGAAGATCTCAATATTTACTGTATGCCTCTATAGCTCTACAATTTTGAACATTAATTACCATTTTGTATTAATACGTTCCACACCTCCCCCCAATAATGTTTCCATTTTAATAGCACTATGACAACATATTAGAGTGTTTCAAAAATGATCTAGCATTCATTAAAATATTTAGCCAAAGAATAGAAGCAATATGTTGTTCTAGTATTTTCTGCTGTTTAATAGGATGATAGGCCCTCTTTTGCCACAGACCCAATGCATTCTATCACAAATGTCAGGAACCAAAGAATTTAAGGAAGAGATATAAGACCTGCAATTATTTAGATCAAATTTGAAGAAATTCTTTAAGATCCCAGGACCAGAGATGTAGACTTGGCTTGGACAAGTTTTTTCTTGTTTTAGAGGTTTTTTTCCCCTCTTCTTTTTCTAGATCATAGAATCATAGAATCACAGAATCATAGAATCACAAGGTCGGAAACGACCTGCAAGATTATCTAGTCCAACCGTCCTCCCATTACCATTGCTACCATAATCCTCTAAACCACATCTCACAGCTCCTCATCCAGAGGCCTCTTGAATGCTTCCAGAGACAGCAACTCCACCACCTCCCTGGGCAGCCATTCCAGTGCCTGACCACTCTCTGAGAGAAAAAGTTCTTCCTCATGTTTAATTGTGTGATCCATTGTGTGAGACTTAGTGAACGTCAGGAAAGCCACTCACAGACTGAGGAACTTCTTCAGTGGGGTGTTTTTTGTTAATATTCTTAGTAACAGTTTTGGTTTTGTGAATTTTTTTTGTAAGCAATATATGACATCTAGGGATAATAGTAGTATTGTGGATGTTGACTTCAGATCTGATACTATAACTTTGCCTTTTATAATTATTTCTTTTTGTATCCATGTATAACATTAATCTCTTGTCAGTCAAAAGACATTAGAATGAAGAACAAAATGGCACAACTCAGTTGTGACTATGTGAAAGATTCTGTAGAAATGAATGAAAACAGAAAAAGCTTGGAAATAGCAACAGACAAGGGAGTACAGGCACAGTAGATGTTACCATTCCGCCTACAGAAGCACCAAGCATCTCTGAACTGCATAGCTTGCAAATTCACAAGCACCACATATATTAACCATTCCTGACTGATACTCTGAGGCAATTCAGAGTAGAACTCATAAAACCTTAAAAAAAAAAAAAAAAAAAAAAGTTATTATCACCACTGACGGATCACATAGTTAAAAGTTGGGTGCGTTTTATTCTGTAATGTGCTCACCATTTCAGAAGATTCAGAAGAAAGCACTACCTGGCCACTTCCACACTCTCCCCCATGGGAGTCACAATACTGAAGACTAAAATAAGTACAGAAGAAACAGTTGGAGACCAATAATTTTACATCCTCCCTCTGATGGGAGACAGAAGCAAGCACTTCAAAGATAAATGAAACATGAAGAAATACCCTTCCACTAGTAATACCTTGACAGCTTCCAGAAACTTTCAGATTGATTTCATGAGACAAGGTTATGCCTTTGGGTTTAATAACCTTAGAGAATTGTTTTGAATTTGGCAAATTATTTTTGAACCCATACATATTCCTGTATTTACAACATCCTCTGACATTTCAACCTGTGCTCCATGACAACATACTTAATATTTTCACTTTACTAAGACACATGCCTTGTCATTTCATTCGCTACTCCCTAGTTCATATATTGTAATAAGGACTAACAACAGTTATATTTCTCCTAGGTCATTCATAACAAAAAAACAACTTCAGTTTCGTTTCCCAAATGGTGAGAAGCAGCTTCTCACTTTCCAAATGGTGCCCCTCTTCAGAGGGTCAAAACACTTAAGAGCCTAGCTGGAGAGACAATTTAGATGATTTCTGGGCCAAAAAGATTAATAAAGGAGTTTTATCTATGCAAGTGGAGTGTAGCATTAGCTCACTAACAAGTGCCAGCTATTAAAAACAATAACAGAAAACACCACAAAAATCGTTCCAAGAAACTCTCCTCTGCTCTCCAGCAAGTTTACCTTCCAGACAGTTCTCTCTTAGGTACCTCATTCTTTCTGGTTCCTTATTCATGAGGCCCAGAAATGTCTCCCTCATGGATCTATAGTCCACTTGCAAAGCCAGTTGATATTTTCAAACAAAACAATGTTTAAGTGAAAAAGAGTCGATGCAATATTACTTCAGGGAAAGAAGGAAAAAAGATACCTTTGGTGACTGGGCTGCAACTACGCATCTAGTGTAGAAGTAAAAAAAAATCACTAAATACTATGAACACACTAGAGGCAATTCACCTTAAATGTATCGAGATTATTTTTTAGACTTTTTTTCATCTTACTTGGAAGAAGAAATAACAAAGCCACCAGAAAAGGAACAATTTTGACCTTGAGTACAGATTAGCATGACAGATTATCTTGGAACTGCTGAATGCATTTCTTATCTGAGACTTTGCTTGTAGAGAGCTAGAGAGCAATACAAACACTGTGTCTCTATTCCTTGATGTATTGTAGCCAATCATTTTTTATTTCACAGTTCATTATCAAGAAACATTAGCTTCCATAAGATTGAAGCTAAGATTCCAAGGAAGCTTGCTGGAGCATCAGAGCCTGACCACTGTTGCCAAGTTTTTAAAAGACTATATTTAATTATTTTCATTATACCACTAAAGAAGTGACACAGTGGTTCTCACATTTCTTCAAGAAGAAATAGCTACATTTACTCATTAAAAATAACTTAAGAACATGTAATATATGATGAACTTTTCCATTTAGCATTACCTGACCCTGCAAGAAAAATCTAACCTTTAAACCACAACTTTTCCTCTTTTCAAATGAAAAGCCTCAGAAAAATTTGCAGCAATGCATACTGTATACCACTGTCATTCAATGAAAACATGAAACATTAGCTGTATTCTTTTCTTGACTCAAGCATATTTGGCAGTTCTGTTCAACTTTCCTTAGCACAGTCATTATATCAATAGACCAGACTTTGGCAGAGTGAGAAAGTCCATCTCCTGCTGTTAAACTAAGATAGCATGAGACAGAGTAGGTGTAATCAGTACATATTCTTTAAATATTTCATGTGATGCGTAATGCATCATACTAGCAATAAGGGAGATACTGCTTTGTTCCACAGCAAAGAGTACATAGAATTAAAGAAACCAGTGTGAGCCTAACTTCTTTAATGTAAGCAAGGTAATGCTAAGAATAGCAGCAGCACGTGAATAGACCTTCTTTTATTTCCCAGCATAACGCAACAATGAGAGTAAACATTTTGGGTTCATTTCAATGTGTAAGTCAGAGATAACACCCAGTGTACAAACACAGCTTCAGAAGTGGACATTCATACCACTGTAACCTTTGTCATCCCTTCTAGAGTACATAACAAACACTGTACTCAAACAGCTATGCAACTTCTCTGTGTGCTGAGATCAGTCAACTCATTCAATAATGAGAATATAACATATCACTTAGAGAGTTGCCACAGGAAAGTGGAAATATTCCAGGGTCAAGCACATTCTCCTCCAAGAGGACCCAAGTTAAAATGCTGTTTTTGACACCAATTTTCTGTAGGACTGCAGGCTATTCATTTATCCCCTCTGCTCCAACTACTATATGTGTGAAAGAAGAAATAATACTGACTCATCTGCCTCAAAGGCAAACTAAAGATTAATTAGTTTGTGCTTGTATAGAGCTTTGAAAATGTCAAGGCTATACAACTATTGTTAAGTAAATGGCAAAAAGTCAGATTGGACAAGCACAGAACAGAATGGCAAGAAGTATATCTTTGTATCATAGCTGTTGTCTTTAACAGTATTCAGAAAAGATTTTATGTGCTAGACATAGGTAATTAAAGAAAAGTACAGAGCAGCTTCATAGAAGCATTTCTTCAGTGAACATTAATAGAATGAAAGATCAAACACAGATGAATATTTCTGTACTTCTAAATTCAGCAGGGTAGTATGTTAGCGTTCTCATTTACTTTATCCTTTATACTGGAATTCATATGAACATGTTCCTGTATAATACATACTGAAAGGTCCTGTCCACCTGAATAAAATAAAAATTCTTTCCTTTAAAATCAGAAGTAATAGAGACACAGTGCTGAATATAGTTGATTTGCTTCCACTCTTCTTCATATGATGCCGAACATCATCATTTTAAGCCTTGGATTTCTCAGCAAAGGCTACAGAAATCTGTCATATACAAGCAGTTTGGATCTTATATATATATATGTATATATTATTTATCGATTATTTTTCTTTTTCAGAGACGACTTCGTGTGGGGAGATCCAGCTCTCCAATTCTCATCATCAAATGCAGTGCACAAAAAGCTCTAAGTTTCCTCATTTGCTGTTATCAAAATTTCTCTTCAGTTCACCTTTCAATCCCTATCCTTCTTGTGGTGTCACTGTGTCCTATTGTTCACTGTATGCATTTATCAAACATCAGGCAATTTAAATATTATAGCATAGAATAACATGTTAAAACTTCTTTCTCTCCTAGTGTCAGTTACATATTTATTTTATTTAAATAAATTTTATTTAAATAAAAAATTAAAATATTTAAATTAAATAATATTCCACTATTTAGAAATTTAAAAAAAAAAAAAAGATCACTGGATCAGATCTCTTAAGTCATTTCATCCTTTATGAGTAGGATGGAGCAAACGAACTAAACACAAATCTTCCTGCTAACACGCTCATCTGCTTTTGAAAGTACAAGCATATTTGCTAGACTAAGAATTAACACAGTACAGAGATATTTTAAACAAAAAGCAGGAAGGGTGAAGATGAGAATTAAGAAAATACATATTGTACAAGCTTTTCTTTTGAGTGTTATCTGCTATCATTATTGGATTGACGTATGGGAACTGTTGAATCATGGCCTGAACCACTGATTGATCACCTGAGGCAAGGGCTGCGTCAGCTGTTGGAGCACAGGTGAAGACAATTCGTCTGTGTGACTAAAAGGGGTGGAGCCTTGCTCCACCACTCCTAGATCCTATTTAAGGGCTGACTGTCACTATGGAAGGAGCTTTTTCTGGAGATCCTCCCTTTGGAGGTTTTTTTTGCTGGGATGTAGGTGAGCATTTTATTTTTTACTGGCTCTCCACCATGATAGTTTTTCTAACTATAAAATACCATCCTAACTGTGCTCTTCTTCTAACTGTACACTTGTTAATTGTACAGGTTTTTTGGGTATTTTTTTGTCTTTGTTTTGTGGTTGTCTTGTTTTGTTTGTTTGTTTTTTGAAAAAGCTGAAAAAATAATACAAGTTCTACAAAAAACAAATCCTAAGCAGCGACTTATCACAGAATGGCCAGGGTTGGAAAGGACCTCAAGGATCATGAATCTCCAACTTCCCTGCCACAGGCAGGGCCACCAACCACCCCATTTAATACTAGACAAGGCTGCCCAGGGCCTCATCCAGTCTGGCCTTGAACACCTCCAGGGATGGAGCATCCACAGCCTTTCTGGGCAGCCTGTTCCAGCACCTCACCACTCTCTGTGTAAAGAATTTCTCTCTGACGTCCAACCTAAATCTTCCCTCCCTCAACTTCAAATCATTTCTCGTTTTCCTGCAGTTATCAACCCTTTCAAAGAGTTGATTCCCCTCTCCTCTGTAGGCTCCCTTTAGGTATTGAAAGGCTGCAATGAGGTCACCCTACAGCCTTCTTTTCTCCAAGGTGAACAAGCCCAGCTTCCTCAGCCTGTCTTCATGGGAAGATATTCCAGTCCCCTGATCATCCTAGTGGCCCTCCTCTGGACCCTCTCCAACAGCTCCCTGTCTTTCTTGTACTGGGGGTTCCACACTGGGATGTAGTATTCCAGATGGGGCCTCACAAGAGCAGAGTAGAGGGGGCCTCCCTGTCCCTGCTGGCCACCCCTCTTTTAATGGATCCCAGGATACCATTTGCCTTCTGAGCTGCAGTAGCATACTGCTGGCTCATGTTCAGCTTTTCATCTATCAGGACCCCGAGGTCCTTCTCTACAGGGCTGCTCTCAAGGACCGCTCCTTCCAGTCTGTATGGATGCCTGGGATTCCTCCGGCCCAAGTGCAAAGCTTTGCACTTTGCCATGTTGAACCTCATCAGGTTGACTTGGGCCCACCTTGCTAGCCTCTTGAGGTCCCTCTGAATGGCATCCATTCCTTCTACCATGTCAACTTCACCAATCAGCTTGGTGTCGTCAGCAAACTTGCTGAGGGTGCATTTGATTCCGTCATCGATGTCATTGATAAAGATGTTAAAGAGCACTGGTCCCAAGACAGTCCCTTGGGGGACACTGCTTGTTACCAGCCTCCACCTGGACATAGAGCCATTGATGACTACCCTCTGTCTGCGGACTTTCAACCAGTTTCTTATCCATTGAGTCCACTCATCAAATCCATATCCCTCCAGTTTGGAGATAAGGATGTGGTGGGGAATCATGTCAAAGGCCTTGCTCAAGTCCAGGTAAATGACATCGGTTGCCTTTCCCTTGTCCATTGATGCCATCACTCCATCATAGAAGGCCACCAGACTGATCAAGCATGACCTTCCCCTGGTGAAGCTGTGCTGATCACACGCTCATTTCTCGCGTGATCAAGCATGTCATCCAAGATGATCTGTTCCATGATCTTCCCAGGCACAGAAGTGAGAGTCACTGGCATGTAGTTCCCAGGGTCCTCCTTGCTCCCTTTCTTCTAAATGGGAGTGATGTGACCCTTCCTCTAGTCATTTGGGACCTCATGTGACAGTCACAGCTTCTCAAATATGATGGAGAGCAGCTTGGCAACCACCTCAGCCAGCTACTTCAGAACCCTGGGATGCACGCCATCTGGCCCCCTAGACTTGTACGCACTCAGACTCATGGGGTGGTCTCAGACCTGCTCTGTCCTCATAGCAGGGGGCTATTTACCACCCCAGTCCCCACCTAGAGGTTTAAGGATGCAGGGCTCAGGGACGTGAGAAGTACTGGAATCCTGGCCGCCAGTGAAGACTGAGGCAAAGAACTGATTCAGTACCTCAGCCTTCTCTTCGTCTGTTGAAGCCAGTTCTCCTGTTATATTTACCAAAGGAGGTACACTCACTCTGGTCTGTCTCTTCTGGCCACTGTACCTGTAGGAAGTCTTACTATTGTTTTTCATGTCCCTCAACAAGTTCAGTTCCTCCTGCGCCTTGGCATTCCTGATCCCTTTTCATTGACAGTTTTTGGTTGTGAAGCACTAATGATCTCAATACTGATATGATGAATTACACAGAGTGACATCAAAGGGCCATCATCTCCTTCGTATAATGTCTTGCGTTTCAGTTATCTATACATAAGAACACCTTCAAATGCAAACTAAGTTCACCTGTAAATTTACAGCATAAGCAAACAAAGTTTTGATTCACTACTTTTATCTTGGAAGGGACTTACTGAAAGAATTCTTTTCACTGACTACTCAGTCTGCCATTCTTTATAAACTCAAAAGGTATTTGTAGACTGATATTCAAGATCTCCATATTGTATACTTCCGAAGAAAAATCTTTTCCAAAGGCAAAATCAACAGCAGTACCTCTAAGACCAGCAGGAAAGCTGAATCACAGCATAGTAAAAAACCATATAGGGAATAACTGCAAAGCAATATAACACATGCTCTCACAAATACACCAGGTTTTACACAGCCATCCCTTTAAAAACTATAACCACCAACACTCACTCCATGATTATATTCTCAAGTTACATTCCTTCTGAGCATACTGAAAATTTGATTTATTTCTACTATTAATTTATCCACCCATCTGTGATCTCTTAGCTATTTAATTGATTGCCTTTAATTGATCTAGCCATCTGTGATATCTTAATCATTTATTTGATTGTTTCTATTGATCTAAACACCTTGAACCTTTGTTGCCACCTAGCTGGATCCAAAATTACTGGCTTCTGTCATTTACTCCTCTTAGTATGCGCCTGTGTTGTGCCATCTCTCTTCTGAAAGAAAATAGAGAAGGAAATCAAACACCTGGAGCCTCATTCTGCTCTGACCTGTCATGGCCAGGTGTTGTTTGGCACAGTCCACTGACTCCACTCCTGCTTTTCCTAGCTGAGTTATGTCACTCATTCTCTTCATGAAATTCAGGCTTTATTCAAACTAAACAAGATAAACCAAAATATATAAAAAAATCTATTCATAACAGTGAGATTTGCGACATGCCAACAGGGTTGTAGATATCTTGCTTATCATGATGTGCTGTTCAATTGAATTCCATATAAAAAAGATCTTAGTTAAGGAAACTTTGTCTCAGCAATCAAGTTCCACTGACAAGCAAAGTGTCTGTACTGATTTTAATGCTCACAAACAGAGGCATGACTACCAGTAGGGGGTATGATAATGGTGTTCTGAATCATGAATGGCATTAAGAATGTCTTTTTCCCTTAACAAGCCTTTGAGTGCAGAACTAAAAGGAGAGAAGATTATACCTGATATAGCAAAATATATATAAACCTGTAATTTTATGTAAAAATCTGTAAAATAGGTGTAAATTATATGAGAATCTTATTCTGGATGGGATACTTAAATATAATTTATAAGAAGAGTCAGCTTTGGTGAAGGCAGACAAGGAATTTTTAGGAAGTAGAAAAGGACTTGATAGTTTCCTTTAATAAGGAAATATTTTATATACTTTATGCTATATCCTGGAGATTTCTGTATATTGTCCAATTATAGCAGTTCCTAAGCCATTAATGAAGAAATAAGAGTAAATCCATGAAGAGAAGGAATTCATTTCTAGTGTTCTCTCTTATTCTGGTCAGAGTTTGGAGCAGGAAGACAAACCATGTGGGAAATAAAGAGATTCAGAACTAGGGCCACAGAAACAGAGAATAAAAGGAAAACACAGGAGAGAAAGTAGTGGGTGCAGACATGACGCTAAGGCAAGTCATAAGTGTAAAACTTGAGCAGAGAGTTTAAAACCAAGAAAGAGTGGAAAGATAGGTAACTGAAAATTTATAGCAAGAGAAGCAAAGATAAAGCAGATGACACACATATAGTAATCATTATCTGGCATCAGACTCTAGATTTCCAAGCTCTGTAGTATAATCTGACAGCACCCAATACCGAAAACCTCACTGGAAGTAAGGAAACCATATCTTGATTGCAAGAGAGGGAGAAAAAATAAAAGATCTCTATTAGCAGCTTAGATGCAAGTTGTGCATGCAAACTGCACTTCAGACAAAGTTGTTTTCTGCTTTCATATTTGTTCTTAATATCTCTTCACATACTGTTACTGACCTGGTCTTACTGGTATCCTGCATTTCATAGACTAGCCATGTGTTGTTTGTCAAAGCAATCCTTCTTTTCATCTACTTGTATTTATTTATTTTGTGTGCATGTGTGTACACGTTAATATTTTATGACTAGAAAATCTGCGACTAGAATCCTCTAATCTACCTTTTTTCTGAACATTTTATTTTCCTATTTTTTTTTTCTGTATTTCTCTTTTCCTCTTTGTACTTAGGGGGCCATAGTCAGAAATAAATGTGTTTACCTCAGCCAGACAAATATACCATCATGATTGTTCATAGAAGAAGTATACTTTCTAGCAGTGCTCCAACAAGTACATAACAATATACATATTCAGTAACATCAGGAAATAAAACTAATTATAAAATTAAAATAAGATCAAAAAACTCCAATTATATTATACACCTCATGCTACACAGTTTTCTCTATGGGGAGATAGAAGCAAGAAGCTACCTTATCAGTTACCTATGTTAGTCTCATCATCTTGTCTGTTTTCACCATTGTAAAATAATAAAGCTCAACACAATCGTGGGCACAGGGAAGAGGCAATTAAAAAAGAAAATCATAGCAAAAACAAGGATTTGTCTATACTTGGCACTTAATTCAGTGTATTTGTTTCATCTTTCATGGTACTAAGGCCTGGTACAACTCCTTCCTCTCCTAGCAGCATGTAACAGCTCCATGCCTCTGCATGGGACTCCACTCCTGAATTGTTTGTCATGTGCCATGGAACATGGCTGCAAAGGCACATGGGATAGAATCACAGAATCATGGTTCAAGTTGAAAAGAACTGAAAGATCACCTAGTTCCATCACCTCTGCATATACGGGGTTGCCACCAACTTGGACCAAACTGCCCAGGGCCCCATCAAACCTGGCCAAGAATGGGGTGCCCACAGATTCTCTGGGCAGTTCCAAGTTCCAGTATCCCACCACTCTCTAAGTAATTTCCTCCTAAAACCTAACTTAAATTTTCCCTTTCAGTTTAAAGCCATTCCCCTTTGTCCTACCATTATTGGATTGTGTCAAAAGTCAATGCTATAAGTTTCTCTCAAGCACTGGATTGCTTCAATGAAGTCTTCCTGGAACCTTCTCTTCTCCAAGCTAACCAAGCTCAACTCCCTCAATCTTTCTTTGTAAGAGAAGTGCTCCTGCCCTCTGATCATCCTCATGGCCCTCCTCTGGACCCATTCCAACAGTTCCACATCCTTCTTACGCTGGGGGCCCCAGGCCTGGAAGCAGTACTCTAGATGGGGCCTCGCAAGAGCAGCTCTAAGGCAGACAGTCATCTCCCTCACCATGTTGGCCACACTCCTGTTGATTCAGCTCAGGGTACTGTTGGCCTTCTGGGCTGCAAACATACTGCTGTCTCATGTTTTTTGTTCTTCAGGACCACCGGGTCCTTCTCCTGAGGTCTGTTCTCAATGAGTTCTCCCAGTCTGTACCCATATCTGGGATTGCCTTGACCCAACTGCAACACAGTGCACTTCACCTTGTTGAACCTCATTAGATTCATGTGGGCCCACTCTTCAAGCTTGTCCAGGTCCCTTCATATGGCATCACTTCCAACATATTGAAGGCAGGTCTGCTATATACATTCAACCCTTTTTCTTCACTTCTCTGCGTATATGGTGACTTAGGTTGTCAAATTCTTAAAGCTGTATACTTCATTAATCTGTATCTCATCACAGTTTATTCTTGTAACTGCCTGTTACGCATTATAAATAAATAAATAAATAAGGAGTGAATATTATGAGTGCTGCTCTGAAAGTAATGCCTCTGATTTTAGTATGCTGTCCCACAGCATCAGACACAGATGTTGGTGGATGGTAACGCAGTAGAGGTTGAACTTTCCCATCAATATTCTGTTACATTTTGTTGCTATGCAACAGATGGCAGCAGAGGGACAGTCTGACAAAGTGACATTGAGATGGGAATGTGTATGGAGTAAAGGTGTGAAAGTGGAATTGCATTCCATTCTTCCACGCAGAAAATACAGCACCCATTGACATTCATCAATGCTTCCTGAATGTTTCCGAAGACCAAACAGTGAATGTTAGCACAGTGATATGATGGGTAGTATGTTTCAACAGTGCTGACAGCAGTATGAAGGGCAAGCCCTATTTCAGACGGCCATGCAGATTTTTAGGATTGTGGCATGCAGGTTCTTGTTGATTGTTAACAAAAATGCACAATTAATGGTAGTGACTTTTTCCAAAAATTGCTTTTTGTAGATGAGAATTTGCTCTACTGAGTAGTGTTACTGTGCTCTTTATATCTGTGATAGTTTCCATGGAAATAAACAGGAGTCATCACTTTTGGAGCAAACTGTGTATTTTTAAGGTATCAGTTACATTTGGAGCCATGTAGTGGAAACGTTACAGACGAAACATTGGACTGATTAGATTGTTTCAAAGTTTTTGCGTGATTGATTGAATTGCCTGTGGTACTCCTAGTGGTACTGATTGAGTATTTAAGCAGCAGGCAACTTAAGGATAGTCTGAAAATGTTAACTTTGATCATCCTGCATTGTCTGCAGTTTATAATCAAGACTAATGCAATATGCACTGTGTGACAAGTACAGTTTTCAGTAACTTCCTTTTCATATTTGAATCTTGCTTCATAATTTTGTGGAAACACGCTGGGAATATCATAAGTATGCCAAGCTACTAAGATGGTACTGGCTTTCCTTGGAGTACACAAGCATTGAAGTGTCCCCTCCCCAGAAGAAATTATCAGACAGTAGAAAGCCTAGGCTACTTGTCAGGAAAGAAGATAAGCAGACATCTCACAATCTCTGGATAAACAGTTGAACAGACTTTGGGACTTGTCACATCTTTACAGTATGGTGTCTTGTCATTTTACAATGTCACACAAGTCAATCTCAGTAGCAGAATTTTTCTGCTCTTCAGACTACCTCTCATATTTCCGTATGGCATGTTCACTGCTCCTTCTAGGGAATTTAGCAGGTGGACAGAAGTGCAGAAGCCTATTTCCTCCTCTCCTTTTGGTGAATTTCCCAACAGCACAGTTCATTTGCTTTACTTCTGGCCTACATTCTCTCCTTATGCCTCTAAGTTCTTGGATTTACCTACATAGTCATCCTGGTTCTCTCATGTTGTTAAGAGACAGTAACCTTTTACTTCTGTGATATTTTGCTGGATTTATTTCTATTTGTAGCATTCCTTTTATAACTTTCTTTAGTTGCAACCCACACACAGACATCTCTCTTGTATTCAGCATGGTACAAACAAAAATTTTCTGTCACACTTTTTCTATTCGAATGCATTATTTTCAGATTTGAAATATATGCATGTATAAGCTCATTTTTATTTTTTAAAATGTAAAAGGACACTTATTTTTAAATATGCCTTACAGATATAGTAGGATTGCAACTGGGGATGGTTGATGTCATTTTTTTTAGCATTGAACAAGAGCATAGGAGATGTAAATAAATAGTTTTTGAGGCCATAAGAAAAGAGAGTTAAGATTTGACTTTCACACTTATTTCTTACACTCTTTGCCTTTAAAGCATTCACAATACACATCATGATTTTGTAAATGAATTTTTAAATCTTTAGTCTTGTTTCAGAGAGAGGCAGGAGGGCTTACATCTCCTGCAAAAAAGAAACCAGTTTTTATTTTGGTTTTCTCTTTCTTTTCTTTTTTTTTTTTTTTAAATTTATCAATTTATGAGGAATTGATGATAATTGATGATTTAACTAAATATAGGATCACCCTATGAGAATATAGAAAGGCTAAATCATAGAGTATCAGAATATCCTGATCTGGAAGAGACACATGAGGGACACTGAGTCCAACTCCTGGCTCCACACAGGACCACTCAAAAATCAAACTTTATGTCTTTTAAATACTGGAAGGCTGCAATGAGGTCTCCTCTCAGCCTTCTCTTCTTCAGGATGAACAAGTCCAGCTCCTTCAGCCTGTCTTCACACGGGAGGTTGGACGGATTTACTCATCCAATTCCCAATTAGCAGCTCAGGGATGCAAGCTTCTGGGACATGAGAAATACAAGAATCCTGGCTGCCAGTGAAGACTCAGGCAAAATTTAGTACCTCATCTCTCAGTCTGTAGATATAGCTAGGCTTGTCCTTACCCAAGTGCAGAATCCAGCATTTGCTCTTTTTAAACTTTATGTGGTTGGTGATTGCACAGCAGTCTAATTTCTCAAGATCTCTTTGTAAGGTCTCTCTACCCTCAAGTGAGTCAATTCCTCCTAGTTTAGTGTTATTCACAAACACAGTATACATTTGAGTCCTTCATCCAAGTCATATATGAAAACACTGAGGAGAACTTGCCCTATAATGGACCCCTGCACGACCCTAATAGTGACTGCCCACAGGCCTGTTGTAACCCAGTTTGCTATAAGCCTTTGAGTTCAACCCATGAATTCATTGTTCAGCTATCACTTTGTGTTTTTGTCTAGCTAAATGCTAGATATTTTGTCCGTATGGATACTGCAAGGAATGTGTTATTTGCTTTTTCATAAGAACAAATTAAGTTCATTAAACAGGACTTTCTCCTCATGAAACTGTATGGGATGGAACCACTGACTGCATTATCTTTCAGGTATTTTTCAACAATTCCAGAATGATTTCTATAATTGTACCAAGCTTTGAGGTGAGATTGACAGGCCTGCAATTCCCAGGATCTTCTTTCTTGCCTTTCTTATAAGAAGCTTTTCCAGCTCCTAGTCAACTACAGATTCCCAAGATCATTGAAAAATAATTGAAAGAGGTTTCACAATGACATCAGACAGCTCTTTGAGTTCCTTAGTTGAATTCCATTGCACCTCGTATACTTATATTTATCCAGGTGGAATAGCAAATCTTGTGCAAGTTTGTGGTTGGCTGGAAATTTATTGCTACCACAGTCATTGTCCTCCAAAACAGCATTTTAGGGATTCCATGGCCCATCACTGGTATTGAAGATTGACGCAAAGAAGGCATTAATTGTCTCTCCTTTTCTGCATCCCTATTTGAGAGTTGACCATCCTTACTAAATAACAAAACAATGTGATCTATGGTAATTCTTTTTCTGTTAGCATATATACAAATAATAATAATTAAAAAATTATACTTCCTCATGATATTTGCCAGCTTCAACTCTAATTGAGCTTTATTTCCAGAAATCTTTTCCTTACAATGGCAAACAATGTCTATAAAGTCCTCCCTTGTTGCCCCAGGTCTCTTCTTTTTTGCCTAAGCTCTAGAAGATCATTGTTCAGCCAAGCTGGCCTCTCACTTCAGCCTGACTTCTGACATTTTGGAATTCCCTGCTTCTGCGCTCTTAAGTGATGGTACTTGAAAAGTGATTTAATATTGTAGATACAGAGAAAAAAAAGCTATAGGGCGATGGGACCTGACTATTTACGAAATAGTACATTTGAAGGACTATTAGATCTTGGTTTGGATTTGGTTTATATTCTTTCTAAAATTTGAAACTTAAACTTACATTATAATTCAGTAGCTGTCTGGTTAGAGTTTTACTCCACCCCTCCTCCCAAAAAAAGATTAAATTACTAACCAAGGATATTTTAGATTTTAGTTTCTCTTCAAAATAACAGAAAATAATTGGGTATAAAGAATATAAGAATTCTCACATTCTTGGGGAGCTATTAAAAAGAAGATAAAATAGAAAACCATTTAAATGATGACCACAGAGGACCAAAGTCTCCTGATGGGAAAATACCCCTTCTTGCTATGCACATGAATAAACAAACAAACAAACTCTCTATGAGAGTTAATGCAGTAATCACTAATAGCTGCTTCATCACAACCATGGCATTATTCATAAATTCATTATTAAAACATAAAAGCAAGCAAACAACCACAAAAAATACATCTGAAAAATGTTTTGCAACAAAAAATGTGAATGAAAAAAATTTTTAACAGTATTTTTGTCATCAGATTCATGTATACTCACATTTTTTTGTGTGTGTCATTAAGATCATTGAGTATCTACAGATTCATGTACATGCATATATTTACACATGACTGAATGGCAAACTGTGATTTGCCATGGTTTTTAGATCCAAAGCAGCAGGATTGTTATTTTAATACTAAATTGCTGTCACGCTGAAGATATGTACAACAGGCTTAATCCACAAGTTAATTAAGATGACTGACTTAGAAGCCTTCCGAGAATAAGAAAAAGAAAAAAGGAAAGGAAAAAGGAAAAGTAACGTGAAAAAGAAAAGGAAAGGGAAATAATCAAAAGGACAAGTTGAAATCTACTGCTGCTGAGGTAATAATTGCACAATTGCTTTAGATAACTGTTTTTCTGTATGTCAGGACTACTTAAACTGAGATGTTTCAAATGCACGAGATGTTTGTGGACATCATTTCCAATGAATTTTTCACGCATTGGCACATTTATGTACATCCCAACTTCCCGAAAATTATGCTCAACATTTTCTTTTTCTGAAATTGCAGTATTCACCTGAACTGTTTGGAAGAATCCTGTAATTTTGGTGCTGTTTGAAACAACATTTTACTGCTAAGAAAATTACAAAGATGTTGCCAGCTAGGTCTGAAAGCCAGACCTTCTGCACAGCAGGTGTTCTGCTTCATTACATAAAATTAGTTTTCTTTCCAATAAGGACCATATGAGAGATTCCAGAATGATTTTTCTATAAATTGGAAGTGATGAAACATCTGGTTTCTTGTATCAATAGCTTCTAAAGTTAGAAAAAGAACATTTATATACATATATATATATGTACATGTACACTTTAGAAAACAATGATAACAAAATCTTTAAAAAGAAATTCAGAAACACTAAGGGTCTGAATATAGTTAGCTGAAAAATATGAGTTTGGCTTGAAATAAAGATATACACGTTCTTTGTAAAGTAAAGCACTAAAGATAAGCTTTTATACATTTGATGCAAAGAGAACCTAAGTGGAACAGGGCTGGCAGACTAGTTTTTCTGGAGTTCATGGAGAAGTAGAGGCTAAAACTTTGTTCACAGGCACAAGCATTTCAAACACAGGCTGTCATTCAACTTTTTAAGTGATACCATTGGCATTTCAGAATATAATCAAGAATAGTTTAACTGCATTATTGAGAATAAAATGTAGATTTCCTGTTCATTTTCTTATGGTAGAAATATGAGCAAACTACAATTGATTCAGAAAATGATTTTTTTTCATTTTTTTTTGTTACAAAAGCAGTAATTACACAAGTATCGTTCTTCCTGCCAGTATGAAAAGAATGTGAAATAAGTTAGGAAGCTTTTTTGTTTTCTTTTAACTCTAGAAATGATCATAATCTTCACTGTTAGCTATCTGCTCTGCACCTGGAGACTGATAAAAAGCAGTATTCAGCTGGTAGAGAAGTCTATACTGTATTGTCAACACAGTAAAAACATTAGAATCTAAAAAATATTAGTCTTATATATATTTAAAGGTAGCTCCATAACTGCTTCCTTAGATTCTTATTTGATTTAAATTACATTTAAGGAAATTCTTAAATTATAACACTAGATATGTAGAACTGTTTTATATCCACAAGAGCAGTTCTTAGTATCTGCAAAATTAGAGTAAAAATGCTAAATTAAAGTAAAAATGCTAAATCAGAATTTAGCCTGTTGGATTTATTACAGATCAGAAAAACATCTAGAAACCCATTATCATGGCTATTTTGTTAGAGGAGAAGATAAGGGATGTAAACATAGATAAGGGTAACATCCATAGAAGAAAAAAACTAACCTTTGTGAATTTTGCACTGCTGAGTTTATGTTTTGAATTACAAATTCTGACTGATCTTTCTATGTCTGTGAAAAATATGTATACTATTCCCTCTCATAAGTATTATTCAACTTTTCTAAATATTTTACCTTTAGTATTCAACAAGAATACTACATACTTCATACTTTGCAAGATAAATTTGTCTGTTTCATTCCACTTTATAAAGCCATGTATCAACCAGAGCCATATTTTCAGCTCAGGAATTTTGATCTTCTTTTTGATGTACTTAATATGTAGTACCATGTTGTCTTTTACCCACATTTGAAAGTCCACCTCCCAGAAATTTTAAGCCACTATTAGAAGGTTTGTTACCAAAATATTTAATTACCTGAGCTTTTTGATTGCCTTCTAATGCAATGACAGGCATTTTTTTTCCACTCAGTGCTAATTCAAAGTTTTACCTTACTCTGAAAAATGAAATTAAATGAATAAAATAAAATGAATAAATTGAAGGTCCCAACCACAGTAAACCAAGAAGAATTTTTCAAGAACTCTTTAAAACAAAATTCAGCAAGTTCCAGTGAATTTACATGCTTTTTTTTTTTTTAACCACAAAATTCAATCATTTTGAACAAAATGTAGTTTATAGTGAATTACAAGCAGTGTATGATATTATGCATTTCCAATTTGTTCATTTAGTATATATAGCACAATTAATGGTTTCTCATATCTTCAGCTTTTTTTTTATACCTAGAACAAAAAGACATCAAAAACAAACAAACAAAAAAAAATAGTTATATTGATCTATCGCATACTTTCTCCCTGAAACTTGTATCTACATTTTAGAGTATGTTTAGAAGAGTAATAAGTTGCCTAAAAATCCATCACTATTGTAGGTGCCTCCTGCTTCCTCTCAAAAAGGACCTAATTTCTCTGTAAGTCTCAGTTCTTACCTGTGAGCTCCAAACAAGTCACTCAGGTACTTGGTATAAGAAAACATGTCTGTACTTGAGTAACTCAATAGCAGTCTTGTAGGTTTTGTAGTGCATGAAAAGACATCCCACTCACTGTTCTTATTTCTAGAACACAGCGATAAGATATACTATGGGTTCCCACACATACTTTTTTTGAGAGTGATCTGCAGACTGCCTTCATTTCAACACGAGAGGGACAGGAAGGTAATTCTTGCCTGTTTCATCCTCTTCACCAGACTTTTTCGAAAACGTTTCAGTCCATAGAAAGATTAAGAAATCATCTAAGATTATTAAAATGCTCATGAGAGCAAAAGCCACTAGGAAATGCCATCACAGGAAAGGAAAAGCAAAATAGTTAGGTGGATGATTCTAGCCCTGAAAAAAGGCAGAAGCTCTACTCAGTAATGAATAAAAATGACAGCCTGTGTTATGTCTTCTTGCCATTCTCATGATTCCATTAAAAATATACGCACACAAAGATCTGCATTTAAAACAGGAACTTCCTACATCTATAGCAAACCCAGGGATAAACATTTTTCATGTCTTGTTTGCTTAACACCCTTATAGAGAAGTTGATTTAGAATCAAGATGGCCTTACCTCTGTTCTGTATAGAGTAGAATCAACCATGGCCGTGATTTTGTGATGGTTGTCACATAGGATTGTGCATACTGATTGCGGAAAAAGCAAGAAGAAAAAAGATGGAAGGACCTTTTCCCAACAATAGGGGAAGAGTTCTTTCTTCTTTCTCATTTTGTTTGTTCATTTGTTTGTTTCCTGAACTACAGCAGTTTTGCGCAGTAGCCTGTGAAATGCATCAGCATCAATTTAAAATGCCTTCAGTACTTGCACAGCCCTCGGATGCCAAAGCGGTGGAACAATGCTTTGAAGATCAAATGCTGTCACTGGGACACAAAGGCAGTTCTGAATGAGCCCAGTTGACTTTTAAAAATTGGAGAGAGCAAAGGGTAAAAGAGGAGGAACATCTGAGCTGAGAATAGACTGAAGAACTAGTTTTAAGAAATGAGGGTATTATCACACAAAGAACAACTGTTGCAGATGGAATGACTCAGAGCTTAAATGGAGGCATGTTCATTGACCTTGTGTATAAAATATGAGGTCGCTAAATTCTCTTTAAGTGCTAGGTGTTCATGAAGTCAACACATTAAGGAATCCTGTCAGCAGCTTGGAAGAGATGAAAACTCATTGTCTGTCCATGCTCTCCTAGCCTGAAAATGTTTTTTTTAAACTGCGCTTGTTCACTGAAAAGAAGAGACATCGTAGTTTTTGTCTTCTTGATTCAAGTGAACACCTGCAATTTTAAGACATGACATTTGTGAAATTTGTTTGTTTGGTTGGTTTTGTTTTCATTTTTATTTCAATATGGTTCACATCAAAGGAATAAATAACATTGAGTTTTAGGTGAACTTTACTATTAAATTCAGTCTGTAGTGCTGCATACGTAGCTTGAATTTCATTATGCTTTACATGAACTACTCCAAAGACTTTGTCTCTCACTTTCTGCGGGAATATACTAAATGTATGGGTTTTTCTTTGTTTATTTGCTTGCTTGTTTGTTTTTATTAAGTCTTCTTGCCTGCCCTGTAAAAAAACAGGTATTTATTTTGTAAGACACATTAGAGAGTGATTCATTTGGAAGTTGCCTAAGATGCTTTTCTGAGGAAAAAAAAAAAAGAAAGAGCATTTTGCTCTTTTCTGCAAGATGCTAACAATCATTTGCAAAGTTAAAACTGCTAACCACACTATAAAAGATAAAGTTGAAAGAGGTAAAAGTCAGTAAGTCTCTGGAACTGGCTTGAAGCAAAAGTATATTCACCTACAACCAGATTCGTATCTAACCAGAGTCCCAAATATCATCTCTTTGCTCTGGCTTTCTGTTGAAGATGAACTGCAGTATCCCAGGTATTTAGCTGAATGCTCACTTTCTTTAAAGCTGTACACAGATGAGAGCATAGAATCTTCCTCAAAGGAGATTGAAGCACAAATATCTAGAAATAAATGCTATGTATTTTTTGGACCCATCAACACAAGAGACTTCCTTCTGTTTCCAATCCTTGCAAAATTTCTTACACTGACTTTGCCTAGTTCTTTGATTTAATTTTTTTTTTTCTTTAGCTACTTTGAAGACAAAATTTTTTGGGGAAGAATTCACCAATGATCTCGTCTACTGGTTTGTTCAGTTTCAAGATGGAATCCTTTTCTCAAACAATAAACATACTTGAAGTGGATGCACACTGTGTGTTTAATTGGTTGAGATCCCTTGGGTAGTAATAGAAGCCCCTGTGTGTCAGCATAGGACCAAATGTATTCTAATAGTGATGTAATTATGACAATTTACAAAGCATTAATCTTTAAAGCTACAGAAAGGCAAACCTACTGCAACTGAGTGAAATTATGATTCATCAAATCTTACAGAAATAAAAGTCATTGCTTTTTCATTTTCATACCAGTATATGACTACACTGGCAGCCACTTCCAAAACTGAAAGCCAATTCTTCTTTATTTCAAGCAGTCAAGATGAAGAGATTCTACCCCCAACCACGCCACTCCACTCCCTCCCCCCCCCCAAAAAAAAAAAAAAAACCAAAACCAAAACAAACAAACAAACAAACAAAAACACCCACCCCATCAGGATTTGTCAGTTTGATTTGTTTGGGATTGGTGGGGATTTTCTCTAAGTGTTTTTATTTTGTAGTTGTTGTCATCATATTTTATAATCATCGCTTGAAAGGCCCTTAAACATTAGGACACAACAGAAGAGATCTTATCTGTTGTACCCTGTAAGAGAACAGTAGGTTTCTGCAGATACTTGTATATTCTGTCTTCTGACATGTGAGAGAACTCTATTTCTTCACCTCAAATAAGCAAATAAATCAATTGCTAATAGTACCGCACAAACTACAAAGCAAGATATTGTCAAATAACCACAAGAGACTAAAAAATATTCTAACACAGAGACACTTATGCTACCAACTTGCAGACTGGGAGAAGAGGAGGTTTACTAAATACTAGAAATATCAGGAGACTTTAGGAAAAATCACTGCAATGTCTTTAGATTTTTGCCATATTTTTGTTTTGTTTTGCTTACTGTTGAAGGCTACTAAGACTCACAGCTGCTCCATTACATGATTTATTCTGCTAACAAAGAATGCTATTGGAAGGTCTACAGCTCACAGTATGTGGTAAGCAGAGCAAGATTCTTAAAAGCACTAAAGGTAATTAAATGCCTCCTCCTTCTTCAGCGTATTAGTCAAAAGTAATCTTACAAATGTTCCAGGTGACAGACCAACATCTAGCTTCTGCTGTTGCAGATGCAGCATTGGTGACACAGTGCTTTACTTGGCAGCCTTGACAGTGTTTGCTGTCAGGGTATTTTCCTGTGCCAATAGCATGTTGTAGTCCAAATGGTGCAGCCTTCTTCAGTTGCTCGGAGGACTACAGCACTGCCATTCTTAGCTTGAATTTGCCAGTGACCTCTGTAAGTCGATTTTACAGAACAATTTTTAGCATGATAGAGACTCTGTTTTCAGATTTCACTTTTAGTTAGATTCACAAAAGTTCTTAGGTAGCCAATGAAGCACTGTCAGAGAATTCAAGCAACCCAGTCCAGCCACACGTCCTCCTCTTAGGTGCTTGGAAATTTATAGATGCCCATTATTTACTACCTTTGAAAACCAAGTGAGTACTCCTGTACTGATATGGGCACTTATATCATTGTGGTGGGCTTTGCAGTTCTGAGTTTATTTCTCACATAAACCTATTCCATATATTACCTGTTTCTGTAATTAATTTTTATGCCAATAATGTCACAGAAATACTACACCCATACCATAAAGTATTTCATTTCAGTAATATATATAATGCTTCTGAGAGCAAAGAGGAAGCAAGCAAAAATAGGCATGACAACAGATAAAGCAAAATTAGACTTGAATTCTGATAACTTGCTTCCACATTTTATGTTAAAGCAGCATCAAATAACTACATTCACATTGGGACAGGTGTCTCCTATTCTTACGTCACCGACCAAAGTCCTCCAAAGTAAACATGATACTCCTAATTTCCTATTACCCAGACCTTCATATCCTTCACATTTCTGTCCTTTCTGAGAGAACTTATTCCAGGAATCTTTACAAACCCAATTGTAGAGGCAGAGGTAGAACAACTCTACCTCAAAGACCCAGTACCAAACCAGTCAGCAACAACTCATGCAAATTTGTCTTCTCAGAATATAATTAGTTATTCACAGCATTTGGTGGCAAACAAGTCATTGTTTTGGAGATTCTGACCGTGTCTAAATTTTTCAGCTTCAATTCCTCATGTCTTCATGTTCAGGCTATCTCTTATATTGTGACCAAATAGTCCTCCAATGAAAGAATGGTCCGTTACTGAATTGTTCTTGCAAATTATTTTATTCTCCTTGAGGATGACATGACGGCTTTCCTGATCCCATCTCTGCATGTCTGGACAGCATCCCTGTATCCTTCCTTGCTTCCACTGCCTGCACATTTCCTTCTTTTCCCTCAGTTTGACCAGCAGGTCCTTGCTCAGCCATGCCAGTTTCCTGCCTTCTCTGCTGGATTTCTAATGCTGGGGATGGAGAGCTTTTGTGCTCTCAGAAAGGCATTTTTAATGATCTGCCAACTCTGTTTTCTCCCTTTTCCCCTAAGGACAGTCTTCCAGGGGATCATCCAATAATTTGTTAAATAGCTGGAAGTTCACTCTCTTGAGGTTCAGACTCCTAATTCTGCTCTTTGCCGGTACCATATTCTTGGAAATATTGAAATGCACCAGAGCATGTTCACCTGTTCAGTAATGTTTCATCTCTGTTTGGTCTGACCAATAGCTGGTATAAATATGTTTTATATGGATTCTGACTTGGGCCTAGAAAACAGCGTTTGTTCAGAAGGATCATATTTAAGTTCATGAGATTAATAAGACATTATGTGATGGACCAACCTTTGGAAAATATAAATTCATCAAATCATAACTTTAAAAAATAAAAAAGAAATAAAATTACTATATAGTGCGTATAATTTCCTTGGTAGCATAACTGATAAATTGCCAAATTGAAAAACTACAAATATTTGGTCTTCTGGCTTTCTTTTCTTTGACAAATAAGTCTGAAAAGTGAATGAACATTAATATCAAGATTCACATTTTTTGCTTAAATTAAGATCCATCACTGCAGAAATCTATTCATTCAGAGGATAACACAGTGATACTGAATTCACTCAAAGAATCATGAATTTCTCTCACACCTCTTATAAGAGCTATCACTGTTTTTTAGATAATATCTGCTATGATCATACTCATTACAGAATAGATAACTACCCAGAAGAGAAAAAGCACATATGACTGGAATAACATTTAAGTCTTATAAGAGCTCTTATAAGAGCTATCTCTTATACCTCTTATAAGAGCTATCATTGTTTTTTAGATAATATCTGCTATGATCATACTCATTACAGAATAGATAACTACCCAGAAGAGAAAAAGCACATATGACTGGAATAACATTTAAGTCTCTAAAATCCTGGTATACAGATGGATTCCAGTAGTATTCCACATGTAGTTCATGTGGAATATTCCACATGTAGCTTGGATGGAACTTGAACTTAACATTTAGAGACATATCCAGTCACTACTGTCATTGCCAAGTTGATCTCAGTAGCCTTGAACAGTTCCTATGAGCACACAATTTCTTTTCCATTCTTCAATGGAGAGGAGTAGTTACACAAAGAACTTTGAGTAGTTTCACAAAGGTCCATGTGATGACAACAGTCGTGCTTTTCAATTCTTTGATTTCTATGATAGCAGAATCTGTCAGATAAGAATCCAGTGATCCACCAATGTTCACATTCACTGATACTTTCCTGTTTGTGGGACAGTTCGGAAATAGTGATACAGAAAACAAAACAACTTTAGGAATGGGTGAGATTTTGGAGAGGAGGGAGACTCTCCTTGATCTTTGTTAGATTGTACTTTCTTGCTCTAATGTGGGTGGACATGGAAAAAGATATCACTGATAAAAAGCACCTCTTGCTTCCCTAAAGGCATGCTGTGGTATTTACCAGAAAAGTTTTCCACGTTCGCTACTTTGCAGTAAACTGTCATTGGAGATTCCACTGTTATTTTGTTGTTGTTGTTTTTATCATGATAGACTGAAAAATTAGAAATATAAGAATAATCTAAAAATACTGTTGTCTCTCTTTACTGCTGGATTATGGGCATTGCTAGATTCAACTGATTTTAGATATCCAGACATTAATCAATTGTTGGCAGTTTTATTAAAATAAATAAAATTAAGATACTTTGATAATGTGAACTATTGGTTTTATGTTTTATTAATATCAGAAATGTACAATATATTTAAGAACAAATTCACTAAGCAACTTATTAGAAGGGACATATTTTAATATTTTTTACTAATTATACTACTTTATCGGAATTTATCCTAGAAAGCAAACCTTGGTACAAACACATTTTATATCCATAGTGCATAGAAATACCAGAAATTTGTTTCTTAGATGTTGAATGGTTAAACTCTAGTATGCCATGTTTTGAATATACATTCTAAACTACTAAGATGACCTCATCTACCCCACTCAAAGACACTCCATCTTCATCTTCCTCAGTGGTTTTCACCAGCAACTTGTGGGATAATGTTAGAAAGAGAGGATGGTTGTAAATGCATATTTGAATACTGCAGCATCCTATGCTCTAAGTAGAAAGGAGACATAAGTGGTGTGAGTGTAGATTACATACTACATTCAGAACATATTCAGACTGCATCTGAAGATAAGAGGAAAGCCAGTCACCAAATTTAAGGGTCATTCTGGATTTAAACCTACACCTGACACTAGACAGTTCTGTTAAAGCATATGAGTAATACATTTGAAAAACAATCATTATTATATATAAATACATTTCTATTGTACTCCAGGAATTGTGTTTGGAATACATTTTCTAATCACAACAGAAACTTCAATGTTTCAAAATTATATCTGAAGGCATGAAAATTATTTTTTAGTTTAGGATAATTTTGCAATGCTGCATCTGGTTATTTGCTTATTGTGAAACCATTTTCAAAACAGTGAAAGAGTTAAAACTGATAAATTTCAGATGGCAAATAAGGAATTGTTTCTTATTAAATAGCATTTTCAAATATTAGAAGTGTTTTGATATACAAAACTGATTGTAATCTTTTTTTGTGATAATTAATATGCATAGATGATGCAATAAGTTACAAAATAATGAAAACGCTGCTGTGAACTGTGGTAATAATGGCTGCAGATTTTCAAATTTTTATTGTAGTATCTCTGCTCACGATACTGAAATATAAGCTGTATCACTCTTCTGTAATAACTTCATATTTTCAGATGCTTGTATATAGTCATGAAAGTCTGCTTCCGGCTGTCTTGATATGTGTAGTTCAGTGAGTTTAGGAAGCTGCATTACAAAAAAAATCTTAATAGAATTGGTTTCACTGTCTTTCACATTTAATCTTTTTTCCTAGCAGAATCGAGAATCCTAAATGCTGGAAGAATGACTGGTAAAATCCTTCCTGTATTCATAGGAATCCACTCACACAGATAGTACTCTGTAAGTTTAATCACCGATTTTCAAATTCAGTTAAATAATTAGTAACAGATGCAAATTTAGATAATAAAATTTTTATTGAAAATGCATTTCTTCTGTAGAAATAATTTAAGAAAAAAATTCATGACAAAATTTGAGGCTGAATAACTTCAGAACTAGTTTTATTTCCAGACGTATTTCTGCTGTGACAAATAATTTCTTGAACTTGAAAGTTTTTTGATAATAATTGATGGCCTTGAAAGTTTTTTGATAATTTATTAAAAAAATCTCACTATCCTTAAGCAAAGCAGTGTTTTTATAATTTTTAGCAAAAAAAAAAAAAAAAAAAAGGCTAACAGATAAAAATGTTTCCAGTAACACAATATATTTAAATATTTATAATTTGAGGAAAAGTCCAATGTAGCTTTTCAGTATCTGCGGTAGGAGAATATCTGACAGGAACCAGGAATTATAGGATATTGAGACTTTATGTAGTGATTTAATTTGTATGGCAAAATCCATTACTTTCCTTGAGCAAAATGTCCAAAATATTCTATTGTGTAATGATAAAAAAAAACATAGGTAAGAGATATGTGAACTTGAATCCCAAAGAGGCTGTCTGTGCAGTCCATAGACACACATGGCCATTTGATTTCAGTATATATAGATCCTATAAAGCCAGATCACTAGATAACCTTGTGTGTATCTCAGCCGATTTATTGCTTCAGATGTTTGAGAAGATGTACAGATGGAACACAGCCAGAAACACAGTTAAGCAGATTTATTTCCTGACCATTTGTGAGGGAATGCTTTCTCTAGTATTCTTTAGGGAAAGGGATCTAAATCTTTGAGGAGAGTGATGCAATTGCCCAAAAATCCCACAGGAAAGAAAATAAGGAAATGACACTGACATATTATTCTGCCTTGATCAGTTAACTGCAAAAATATCTACAATTATTACCACCACTGAGATTTTTCTTAATAAGAACCATAATTATCAATTTCCTTTCAAACCTTACGAAGTTGCTCACCCCACAGTGTGATTCTTCGCTTTATTCCATAAAGGGACATTATTTACAAACTGCCATATAACAAGTATGGAAATTAAAATGTATCAAATCAGTTCATCTTCTTCCTCATTTATTACCTGTATAATTTTAGTTACGAATTTTTCTGCCCATGATGATTTTAATTTGGATAGCATCACGTTATATGTTGCAACTTGCTGAACAGTTTTATATTTAAAATAATACAGATAATAAGCTACTTCTTCCAGCCTTGAATAATAACTACACATTTTGTGCACTTCAGAACATAAATGTAAATCTCACATTTCTTTATAACTTTAATGAAGAAGTGATTTTTATTTTCATGCTATTAATTTCCGCGGTTTAAAAAAAAAAAAACACCCAATTTTTCTAGTTAATTAGCAAGCAGAAATCTTGATGAACAGCAGGTATTTTTATGCTACCCATGAACAGTTCTATCTAGCATGCATGCTTATTTCTATTATCTTCCTAAAAATCTATGAGCAGAATGCAGCTGCATGCTGGGTTATTGACAGGATTAAAGGAAGCACACAGATAAAAGAAAACAATGTGCTTTGGGAAATATCTCTTTTTTTCCACATAAAATATAAATCACATATTCATAATTGGAATGTGCTTTGGGATTTCTCTTCTTCTTACTCTACATAAATATCTGCAGTGTTACTGCATGTTTTTAAATAGAAAAGAGAAAAAAAGACTAAAAGAAGAATAAAGACACATTCTTGAACTTTTCTTTACTTTACCTGTGCAATTGTTTATAGTATTACTGAGATGCTATACTTACCTTTTAAAGCAAGCTTTTTAATCAGAATTTCTTAAACTTTTCAAAGAATTATCACAGATGCATTACATGCAGTAGCATGGTACATCTGAAGAATGAATTCTACCTCTTCGTCTACATAAAGTTAAAGAACACAAAATTTTTGTCTGCACTATATTATTATTTAGTTTCTAAGAACTTTAACAGGTTTTACAGTTCAATTAAGAAATTTAATGAAGAAATCTTCAAACAGTTCATCAAATTTTACAGCCAGAAACTAGGTCATTACTATCCAACTGCCACTGCATACTTAATCCAACAATTTTTCATAGGGCAGATGTGGTGATAGCACATGAGGTTCAGTTCATTGCCGTTAGTATTTTTAATATGCTATCTACCAACGCTTTTCACACCAAAAATGCCATAGTATACTGCGACTGCTGATAAATCAATGAGATTGTGGTCATTCTAGGGAAATATATAAGACTCCGGTAAATAAGAAACAATATTCAGTATTATGAGAGGAAATGTTATTTAAACTCCTATAGCAACAAATATCAATGCTTAAAAGCACATCCACACCTCTGATTCCTACCATGATCACACAAGAATTAATGCTTCTGTGCTGTATTCTGATATGGAACCTCAGGAGGACTATTGTTTTGCCTCAAGTCACTGATAGGCACAGGGCCACAATCCAGAAGAAGATACAATGAGCAGATTATTTTTTCAGGGGTCTGTGAATGAGAATGAGGCTCCAAGTCTTCCTTCCTAGAGGTTCCACGGTTGGCCATGTTGGATTATCTGTTATATGCTCCTCCAGAGTGTTTGGAGGGTCTTTTTTGAATTTTTCTATGCCTCTGTGTGTGTGTGTTTGTGTGTGTACGTGTCAGCAGTTTCCTCATCTGTGCATAACATAGGATGTTCAACCACACATTACTTTTGTTGACTTCATTATCTCTTTCAACAACTGCTATTGTTTTCTTTGTGGTATTACTTCAGGGTGCTAATCTCCAGACACAGCTGTGACATATTCATCGTATCATTTCTGGTTCACTACTGTCATTAATCTCCAGGCAGACATTGTGTACTTCCTTGCTGCATTCATGCTTAGTTCCTCTTTCCACTGACAATAACTGCAAAGATTATTGTGTACACATTTGTTTCTGGCAAGTTCAGGATGCCAAGATAAGCTGTGTAAACTTTTCCAGAAAACAAACAAGCAAACAAACAAACAAACAACAACAACAAACCCCTAAACCCTTAAGAAATTTGTTTCATTTCTTGCACAAGAATTTAATGATTAATTTGTGGATATTTATAACAGTTCTCATTAAAATAAAAATTATCTTCACTGAGTGCCTAACAATAGAATGATCATTCAAGCTACAATTTACTCAGTGAATTCATGGATATCATTTGAAGAAAATATTGTATAAAGTTTGAAACAAACAGTTCTAATAGCAACATCTAGATCCAGGACTCTTGCTGGATGAATTCCATGCTCTATGAACAAAATATTTTCCTCTTTTACTGGGAAACATCTACATCCCTTTCTGAAGAGCTCAATAGCTACAATGATGTCTGCTGCCTCACCATGCTGAAGAAGTGGGCAGCCTGCTAGGGAAGGCACTACTCAACATGTTGAAAGGAGTGCTGGCTTCAATATTTTCAAATAAAAACATGAATTAATTTGGATTTCACATATTCTGGGGTAATATATAAAATAGTGAATTATAATTTAGAAAGTCTACAAAGCTGTCACTGCTGTTCACTGCCTGCTGCGTTTTAGAAAAGTAGGTCCATCTGAGCTTTGTGAGGAAAAAAAAAATGGAAAAAACAACCTAATTTCTCTGGTGATTTTCTATGTATTCCAGAACAGCACTCTGCATTTCTGACAGCTGGTATAGAAACAGTAGGGCTTTGAATTCCTGATATCATATTACATAAATCTCTACTTAGAAGTAATACATGTACCTAAATTTAAGCACTGCTTTTTCCTTATTTCTGTGTCTCTTCATTGGAATGTTCTTTCAGCTACAGGAACATGGTACAGCTCAACACTGTGAGATATATATCAGCATTTTCATAAAAAGTAATATATGACTTTGTGTGGTTTATAACATAGCTGTAAAAAAAAAGAGCTTCAATAGAAATATGATATATATGGCCTGCTTAGCCCAAGGGAAACACAACAGTCAGTAAAACAGCTTGCATTTTTCCTTCACTGAATGTGTTTAGGTATATGTAGTGAGCTTTTTCAGGTCATCAAAAATGAAAGAGAAACAAGGACTAGAATACATAATAACCCTATTTGCTTTAGCTTGCTGGTGCCCCCAGTTTTGATCTAAAACAGTTCTGGTCATTCTCTTAACAATGTTTACCCAGTAGCAAAAAAATATCCGAAGATTTATTGTGTCACTCTGTAATAGGTCAATTTAATAAATCCTTCACTGACGTTGCAAAACCTATGTGACCTTGAACAAATTTTATGTAAGGAATCCAAAACATAAAATGAACTAGATGAAAACAAATTTTAGTATGTTCCGATATAAGAGATTTTCATATTGAACTGACATGGAAATGGCTTATTGTTTAATTATTGGACCAGTAGAAATAGATCCCTAGAAATTCTAGTTTAATCCTGGGAGAATTCACTCATGAGAAAATGCAAGGGAAAGCGGTAGGTTGTTTTTCTGACACCCCAGAACGTTTGGTGTGACATGATAGATTTCTAACATAAGCCCTTGTGAGAGTTCTGGGTTTTACTGATGAATTTAAGATTCTTCAGGGAGTACAGGCAGACCAAAAAGTGTAAATTATGCTACAAGACACCCTTTCTTTTACAACACACTAGAAAGCAGGAGAATATAAAGACTGAGTGAAGTCTACCTTTTCCTTATCTTCCCTTCAGCTCCGTACTCCTTACATTTAGAGATGATAATCTTGCCCAGTGATCCTCAATAATGTAAGAATTAAGGAATTTCTTCTTATTTCATAGACTAGAAAATTTTATCATCTTTGACTTCTATTTATTGGATTTACGACAAAAAGTAGGAAAGTTCGTTTCTCTGTTTCTTCCCACTTCTAATTTTACAGAAGTCTTTCTACACATAGCCAAAAAAATCCTACTCCTGTCATAAAAGAAAAGCTTGGCCAAAATGACTCCATTCTTTGTGGCATAATGTAACCTCCTCGGCTCTCATTTTTCTTACTGTGACCCCCATTGTATTTTTAAGAGCAAGAAATCTCCTAAGGAGCACGTTAAGGTGCTGGATAGAGAGGATTAGGCAGGAGTAGGCAGAATAGAAAAGACTGCATGTAAGCCTCTTGTGATAACCTGTTATTCTTGAGTTTATTTTGTAGAGTGGAGATGGAGTCTAAAATACAGTACAAACAACTGATCTGGAGACATCTCTAGTGTGTGAAATTCAAGTATTTCACTGAAAAACACTTCTCATGTTCACAGTGAAATATCAGAATCCTAATCAAGGGCATCCAACTCTAAGGTGAGGTACAAACTGCACTGCCTAGTCTTTTTTTTGTAGTGATATCAAAGAAGTTGGAGATTATGAAAAATTGTGACATCAATATTCATGTAACATGTAACTTCTGTTATAACAGTCAATAAATAATTCAGAACTACATTTGGAAACCATTCTTGGCCTACCATGCTGTGACTGTCACACTCTTTTGGTGGTAGCAGTGTGGCAGTAGGGAAACCTGATGGTACTTTCTTGAAGCTTTGCAGGAATCATGACAGTGCTGAGGAATGGTAAAGCAAAAAGCTTCACTTCACTCTTCGGATTCTGAAAAATAGCATTTTTTTACATAATCTAATCATGTAGGATTTGTGAGAAAACGTGGAAAAGCTCAGGCTGGAAATTCTTTCATTATAACCATAAAATTGAAATAAATTAATTATTAATTATTGCAGTAAATGAAGAATAGAGAACAAAGGCCTAGAGGTAACTTAAGGCTAGTCTTTGGAATAACTGTGCACTGGTATACAGAGGTCAGGTGCTGTTTATGGGCTATTGTCTAGCCCACCACATCCCTATTCAAATTCAAAATTTATACTGAGACTTGTTTCCATTGCCCAAGCATGCAGTTACCTCAATACTATGAAAATCATGCTTTTGTGATATGCATTTTTGCTTATATGCAAATTTGATTACAGTAGAGCATTTTTGCTGACCTAAAATGATAATGTATCTAATGAGTCATGCATATACTTTGCAAATTTTTGGAAAAAAATGAAGCAAAACAAATAAAAAACAAAATTATAAAATCTGTCGAAAAACTTTAAGTAACATAATCTCAAAATGACATGCAGTGTAACTATATCTGCTGACAGAATGAAAGTAATCTCCGCATCACTTTGCATCAACACTTGCTCCTCCAGTACATCCATCTGGAAATTCTCCAAGGCGTCAACCACATCTGGGTTGACTTGAGATCTGTCACTGGAAAATAGTCCAGACTACAGATAGAAGCTGTCTTTCCTACCAGAAATGCCCAATCTAACTGATGTATCAAAAACTATAATTTTTCATAAAAGGATGAATAAAATGTAGTATGGAATACATTTGTTGTATAGTATACCTTGGGTTTACAGAAGAATACACATAAGTAAATGGCATTCTCCATTTCAGCGATGCTTAAATAAACATTTGTTTTGGCTCACAGCTAATTACATTTGTTTAATAGCAATCATATTGTTTCATTGCAGTATGAGCAGCCAACAACATGAGGGTATAAGGACCAACTCCTAAACCCAGGAAGGAGATGGCAGTAGGATCTGAACCACACCTCGTTAAATGACTCAGATGTTCCCATGGATTTTTATCATATGGATAAAAACTGATCTGCTTTACTTCAGATGCATATCATAATTACTACAGTGGATATGGTTTATTAACAGTGAAATTCCCATGCAAATCTAGTTTACGTTATTTATAACACCTTGCTTTTGTAATTTTCCAGATTTCCTGACTACTTGAATATTTCTAAAATGACACCAGTTTTGTTTCAGCCAAAATTATTTACAGAATTTCATTCAGATTTCTCATGACTTTAAGGCTGACTGAAATTTTATTTATTGGAAAGTGAACTGTTCACTAAAAAATACTCACCCCACCATGATGGTAATGAGGACTTTAACTGACTTACATCCACAGAAACTGTTGAAAGCAATAGTTTTCAAGCCATACTCAACTGTACCTTATCTTTATTTATTTACATGCTCATTTATATATTTATTTGAAGTCTTTACCGGTGCACAGCTGTCCTTTCATTTCATACTGATAGAATAATATACAAGAGACAAACTGATGCTATATGATCTGATGATTTCATACATCCACTTGCTGCTATAAGTAATCACAAATTGCCAACTGTTGCCACATCATAAAATCTCAGAGAAATGTACTATACTATGTACAATCAAATTGCTTTGGTATCTCAGATACCAGTGTGAGGTAACTTTTTGCAGAAGTTAACTGCTTAATAGCACTTGGGAATGCCAACAATTGTTACATAGCCTGCTATCACAGTTGGTATTCCTGCTGTTTGGGAAAGGAAGCCAAAACCAAAGTAGATGTGGAATCTTGACTAGCCCCACATTCTTCAAATATAAAGTAAACTCAAATTAGAAAGCACTATCAGTTTTCCTTCCTCCCGTTTATTTTCAAAACAAGCACAAGCTCTTACTTTTTAAAGCTTTATGTATCACTTTTCAGGGATATTATTTATCTTTAAATTAGACTCAAAGAAGAAGGGCATTATTGCTTTGTGAATATGTTTACAGGGGCATTTTGACTGTGTTACTGAAAGCAGGTGACTTCATGCCTCTCATTATCAAGGGATCTCAATGTCACAGTCACATAAATGATGCTGAATAAAATCCATCTGCACATACTCCATTACAAACTGAGAACCTGAAGTGACTACAGAATTTTTGTTCTGAAATCAGTCACTTCTTCCCATTTCATATAAATAAAAAAGTAAAAACATGGCATGCTACTGTTGAAATCCCTATCCAAGTGGCTTGTATTGCGTAACACTAAATATGGCGTGTGAGAAGAAGCCTGAACTTTGCAGCTGACACAAAAAAACAACTCTGAAAGAATTTGGATAGTCACAGTAAATCTCAAAGGTTTGCATGTATCGAATCATTTCAGTTGGAAGAATCTTTTAAAGGCCATCTAGTCCAAATCCCCTGCAATGAACAGGGACATATGGGACAGTAGATTAAAACTGAACGGCCACTCATGTTAGCTCTCTCTTGAAGTCTTCATGAGCCATCCAGTCATCCATCCTACAGGGATTGCAATCTGTCATTGATGCAATCTGATGCAGATGTAAGGCAATAATATTGGTGGTATCTACTTTTAATCTGTGACCACATAAATCTGAGGTCTTAAACTTGACTCATTAGAGAGGTTATTTTGCTGTCTATGTTGATACTGAAGGTGCTTTGAAAAGCAGTGCTCAGATGTGTACAATTATTTCTCATTACAAAACGCTCATAATTTTTGTAACTCTATTATATCCAGGGGAGTCATGATTACATTTAATTTGTCTACCCTATTCAGTTCAATTCAAGGGCTAAAGGACTACAAAGACAAGGGGTAAATTATGCATACAGGTGTTGTTTGAATTAGAAAAGGTAGAAAAGACAAAGAGTGTCAGTCCAAATCAAGCTAGGTACATTATTTATTTATTTGTTTATTTTTAAGAATAGGTGATAAAAATTGAAAATTTTATAGCAAAGAAATTTATTTAATTCCTAAAAGATATTCTGAGAATATGAACAGTAAGGAAGAATTATTGTTATTTTTTTTCACCAAATATATTACTTGAAGTCAACAGCAAAACAGTAGAGATCTTTAGAAGTATTTACAGGCGCAGTTTCACCAACTTTAATTTTATGCTTATAAGTGTATAACTAAAGAACACCCCTCAACAAAAAGGCAGAAAGAACCTGAGGCCCAGAAAACTCACTGACTCTCAGAATCTGCACTTCTGTCCTGTGCATGTTCTTCAGAGAAAACACACAGTAGCAGGCATTGCAGGCATCAGGGATGTCCCTTTCTTTTCCAGTGTGAAAACAAAAGGGAAAGGAAAACGAAAGGGAGAGGAGAGCAGTGAGTACCAGGTGAAAACTGGCCCTGTCTTGGATGAGATCTGGATTTTTTTGGACAATGTCATTCATTTCTCAGTCAATGAGTCTGTGAGGACCTCAGAAAGACAGCTGCCTGTGATGATCCAAGTTGGAAAGTTCAACTACACAGTTGCAGCAACAGATCACCAACAGATTAGTTCAGAAGAGATTACACCAGCAGGATGATACTCCAGCAAAGTGTTTGCTATCAAGCTTTCGCTCTTGTGACATCTCATGAACAATAGAGAATGGAAAAAAATGGCTTAGAGATCTTACAAAACATGTTCTCACCACGAGAAAACACAGTTTTTTACTCAGATCCTCTTATCTGATATAAAATGCCAGGCAAACAAGGCAACCTATTATTTTCATAGAAATCAGAAACTGTAGCTGAACTGTGAGCGTTTGTGAATGACTTTGTCTTTGATGGGATTTTAACTTAAATCAATTAGCTGTCATTCAAAAATACTGTTGTGCATTTTATTATTAAACAACATCAAAGACCAGTTACAGAAAATCATAACATGCTCCTGAAATAAATCCTTTGGGTTTTTTTTTCTGAAAGAAAATGGTAAGTTTTCTATGATTTCTGTAGCACATATTTTATTAAGCAATAATATTGTGCCAAAATGAACTAAAAATTGTTATTTCCTCCCTGCACAATTTTACAGGGCTTATTCCCATTTAATTACAAGGGTTTTCTCTACGAGGTCATATTTGACTTAGCTTTATAACACCATTTGGATAATTACCTTTATTTATGATACTGTTTAGAGTGCTGCGTAACTGATAGAAGCGGGCCTCAGGAGATCACAAGTTTTCCAGGCATTGTGACTATATTTTTATTTCTGTTGCTATTCTGTTAAATAATTTAATTGTGGAAAAACTTCATAGCTTGCATGTCATGGTGGCATTGAAAAATGTTGTGAAAATGCCAACACATCCCTGGAATGTCATGTCAGGAGAAGATATATTACAGAAACATCTGCACAAGCATGAGTTCTATCTATAGAACCAATAATTTTTCTGGATACTTGTTATTTAGATAGTGGAAGTTTTGTCTTGCAATTATAAGCCCTTTTAATCCCAATGTTATTTGTTAGTTCTCTCAAAAAATATGTAGGTAACTCCAAAAATAATGCCTCCTATTTATTTTTATGGAAACTAGAACAGATAGACAATAACACTATTTGGTATAGCAGCTGGAATGCACCACTCACCGCCTCACTGTGCTCACATCCACTGTTTGGTCTCCGTCACCTTTCAGAAAGCATTGATGAACATCACTGGCTGCAATTTTTTCCACATGAAGGAATACAACGACACACCTTTGCTTCATGCACACTTCAGCCACAGCTTTGTCAGACTGCTTCAGCCACAGCTTTGTCAGACTGCCCCTCTGCTGCCATAAGTCGCGTGATAACAAAATGTAAGAGAGTATTGGTGGAAAGGTTCCTCTGACATACCACCAACATCCTTCTCTTATGTTGTGGATCAACATAGTAAAATAGGAGGCATTACTTTCAGAGCAGATCTCTTATTAGTGCCTAGAAAAGCTGGGATGCATTTGTTGATGTATGTGGAGTAATCAGCTTAATATTAATTCCCTATTCTGCTAGTGCTAGTGATAGAAGTCTACATGCCAGTGTTACTGGGAGCACATAGTTTACCTGCGCTTTTAAAACTAATTGCCATGTATGTTTTGGCCAATGCCTGTCTCTCCAGGGGCAAAAGAATGTGTTCACTATTTCATTTCAGTTATGCTATTCTTTCAGACAAAGATTTACCTTTTTTTTAAACCAGCTCTTTCTGCAGTGCTCTATCTATCCATCCATCCATCTATCCATCTACCTTCTTTTTCTCACAGGTAGAGTTTTTTACATTCGAACTGGATGCTAGTAAAAGTAGAAAAACAGTGAGTAGCTCACTCTTTTCCTGGAACTAAGTAATCAAGGAAGAATATATATCCATGCTTATACTCTTTTCTATCTCTCAAGACAGTGTTGCTAACTGCTAGTGTTTCAGAATTACAGAACATGGAAGAGGTAGTAAGACTGGGTTAAAATTTGTCACAAACTGTTCAAAGAATAAGTTTTGCTTAGGAAGCAGCACCTGGATCCTCCAGAAAATAAATAAATAAATAAAATTTCATACAAATGTTAAGTGAGAGAGAGGGAAGAAGGGCAAATAAAAAGGCTGTCTTCACTCCAAATAAACCATAGGCTACCTTGAGTATTCTTGTCACTTAGAACTCCAAACCTAAATGACCCAGCCTCTATTCTGAGCTATACAGATGACTTCCAGTGTGAATGTAGAGCAAGTTTGAACTCATGTTTTAAATTCACTGTAGAAATCCACAGAGAGTAATAAACCGATGTCAGTCAGAAGTGTTCAAGGGCTTGACATGAGGAAGTGGGCGTACTGATGGAAGAAACACATGCACAGGACCAAAACTGCCATTTCTAGTAAGAGGACTGCACTGATTACACAATGAGCTCGGATGGGGAACCTCAGTCATCCAGGAATCCTAGAGGTGACTATGGACTGACCTGAAGGTAAAAAGTTTGGAACATCACCAGGAGAAGACGTATCATGTGCTGAAAAAGCCCCACAATACAATGAATTATCAGAAAATGAAAATAAATTTGCCCTCTTCACAGATAGATTATGTCGTACTGTGGGGAAGCATCACAGATTATTTCTAGCTCGGTTGGCCCATGAGACCTCAGGCCATCAAGGAAGAGATGCGACATATAAGTGGGCTAGAGACTGAGGGATGGACTTAACTATGGATGCTATTGCACGGGTTATTCATAACTGTGACACGTGCCATAATTAAACAAACCAAGAGGATGAAACCTGGATGGGGGAAAGGTTGATGGCAAAAGTATAAATATGGGGAGGCATGGCAGGTTGACTTTATCTCCTTGCCAGGATCTCACAATAGTAAGCGTTATGTGCTTACCATGGTGGAGGCAACCACTGGGTGGCTTGAAACACATGTGAACCCCATGCTACTGCCCGAAACACCATATTAGCTCTCGAGAAACAAGTCCTATGGAGACATGGCACTCTAGAAAGAATTGAGTCAGATAATGGGACCCATTTCAAAAATTTTCTTGTAAATACTTGTGCTAAAGCTCATGCCATTGAGTGGATTTATCATATCCCCTATCATGCACCAGCTTCTAGTTGAATGATACCATGGGTTGTTAAAAACTATGTTGAAAGCAATGGGTGGCAGAACATTTAAGCACTGGGAGAAGCATTTTGCAGAAGCCAACTGGTTGGTCAATACTAGATGATCTATCAATCATGATGGTCCTAACCAATCCAGCTCCCTACATAGTGTAAAGGGAGATAAGATCCCTGTAGTGCATGTTGAGCATGTTGGGAAAAGTAGTTTGGGTCCTTCCAGCCTCTAGAAAGGGCAAACCTCTCTGTTGTACTGTTTTTGCCCATGGACTTGGGTGCACCTAGTGGGTGATGCAGAAAGATGGAGACATTCAATGTATACCACAAGGGAAATTGATGTTGGGAAAGTGCAGTCAGTAATTCTACGTACACATATGTATAGAGACGTGTTTGTAATGCATTTTAATTATTTTTGTTTGTATATATGTATATATATTAAGCATGATGCAATGATGTAGAATAAGGGGTGGAATGTCTTGGTTTTATAATTTTGTTATCGGTATTCCACATCATAACATCATGTATAGCACAGGTAATTAAGGAGTTAATACTTCAGTTCTATGGACTAACAACTTTCCAGATACCTGGTTCTCAGAGGAGAAGAACTTCACAGACAGAAAGGAAGATAAGCCACAGGAGGAAGTCAGGGAACTCGTTCTCTGGCTCTCTCTTGCTCGCTGTGTGTGGGTGTACTCCCCAGCCACGCACCTTCAGTTCAAAGTAGGCATTTTGGTTTTGAACACTCTCTCTCTTATTTCATTTGATTTGTTAGCCTCAATTTCATTTATACTGTATTATATTGTATCGTGCATTCTGATATAACTTTCAGTAAAATTAAGTTTTCCTGCTTACATCATTGCTGCTGTTCTGCTTTTGGGCCCAGCTCCCATCTCCCTGCTCTTCCCCTTTTCCCTTCCCATTTTGGGGCCTATGGGTCTGCTGCCCTCTGTCACGGGTACAGATTGATCTAGATAACTCCATGGCAGCAGTGTCCCCAGTTGGTCTGTCTTGGGACCGATGCTCATCAGCATCTGCATCAGTGATATTGATAATGAGTGCAAGTGAACCTTCAACAAGTCTGTGAATGACATCAAGCTGTGTGATGCAGTTCACACGTTAGAATCAAGGGATGCCATTCAGAAGGACCTCAACAGACTCAAAAAGTGGGCTATTACGAACCTAATGAGGTTTAACACAGCAAAGTGCAAGGTTTTGCACTCGGGTTGGAGGAATCTCAGGTATATACACAGACTGGAAGGAGCAGTCCTTGAGAATAGCCCTGCAGAGAAGGACCTGGGGTCCTGGTGGATGAAAAACTGAACATCAGCCAGCAGTGTGCTCTTGCAGCTTGAAAGGCCAATGTTATCCTGGGATCCATCAGAAGAGGGGTGGCCACAGGGACAGAGAGGTGATTGTCCCTTTCTACTCTGCCCATGTGAAATCCCATACTGGAGTACTGCATTCAGGTCTGAGGCTCCAATGCAGGAAAGATGTGGAGCTGCTGCAGAGGGTCCAGAGAAAGGCCATGAAGATGATCACAGGGTTGGAGCAGCTCCCCTGTGAAGACAGGCTGAGGGAGCAGGGCTTGTTCATCCTGAAGAAGAGAAGGCTGAGAGAAGACTTCAATGCAGTCTTCCAGTATTTAAAAGGGGCTTATACACAAGAGGGGAATCAATTTTTTACAAGGGTAGACAGTCATAGGACAAGGGGAAATGGTTTCAAGCTCAAGGAGGGAGAGTTTAAATTTGATGTCAGGGGAAAGTTCTTTACAGAGTGAGTGGTGAGGTGCTGGAACAGACTGCCCAGAGAGGTTGTGGATGCCCCATCTCTGGAGGTGTTGAAGACCAAATTGGATGTGGCCCTGAGTAATCTGGCCTAGTGCCAGATCTTGAAGTTGGTGGCCCCGCACGTGGCAGAGGGTTTAAAGCTTGATGATCCTCCTACCACCCCAAGCCATTCTTTGATTCTATGAATTACCATAAGAGAAATCTTCTATTCCACCATTAGAATAATTCTGATGTGGGGTTGCAGCATTAGGCACAGTTGTTCGCATTCTTATTCACATTGGATAAATATTCCAACCCAGGTACAAGATCTTCAACTGACTATTCTTTTCAAGAATTTTTTAAATTCATCAAGTTACATCTGTGTTTTGCAGAACTTTCTTTAGTCTTGTGTTTCTTCCTTTTCATCAATCACTTGTTCATAAGAATATTTAATCTTTAGCCGTTTTACTTTTTGCTATTAATGTAATTGTAGATAGCTGTATGTTATATACTTATGCATGTGTGTTTGTATGCAAAGTATACATACAAGTAACAAGAGAAAAGTACGTAGACTCATTATTTTATTCAAGAGCTGATGAAAGTCATTTATCAATAAGACATTAGGATTTTTCTAATGCATGTTTTAAAAGAACAAATATCCCAAGTCTCTTTGTATTCAAAATGTATTTTAAATATCGAGAAGAAAAAAAATCCATCTCTGGTGTTATCTCATTAATTAACACCTGAGGATAATCTGGTTCCCAAGAAACTACAATTATTCAGAAGTAGCAGAAATAATTATTTCTTGAAATTGCAGGGACTGATGGCATAAATATCTGTAGAGAAATTGCCTCTCTACAATGTTTATGGATGTCGGGTTAGAAATATTCCTTCATTTTCTGTATGGCTTTTCTGTTCATGACTCATTCCTCTGACTGGGATGGTTCCAGGGGCATTAGCAATACAGAGAACTCAGTGACAAAATAAATCACATGGACCAAAGAGGTAGAAGTAAGAAAAAAAAAAGGCAAATAATTTGTAAAAGAGCATAGCAGCCACGTGTCTCCAATAAATCATTGAAACGTAGAAACTAGAGATTGAAGAGGAAGGAAAGGGCAGGGACAACCACTGTCTCTCCTCTTCCTTCACATGGGTTGTTAGCATCTTATCATACAGACAGCTGAATATTATAAATGAAACATTAATGAAAATCTATCACTTATTTTGTTGTTGTTATTCCCAAATAATATGGAGTAACCTAACACCAAGTCAAAATCCTTCCTTCCCTCAACACTTGAACATACTGTGACAACATTAGTAAGAATACAAGTTGTTGACCAGAACTACAGATGTTGGCAATTGTTTTCCTACTCTCTTGTCATCATACTCTCTTTAAAGCTGGATATATCTTTAATATTTACAGGTTTATAGTATTTGTAAGACCTCTGTTACGCTACCTTGCAGCAGGGTCCTTGACATGATGATTAAGACATTATTTCCAAAGAGAGCACTGTTGTCTGGCTGAATAGCCATTACTTCCTCTGGTGGATCATCTCCATCTTTTTGGACTGAACATCTGGCAGACATTCCTGAATGTCTCACGTTCCTTATATATGGCTCCGGTGAGATAAAGGGGCATTCACTGAGGAAAATACCTTGACTTTGACATGAACCATGCCTACCCATTCCTCCCTCTCACAGATATTTCCTCTCTTGTTGAGTATATGGAGTGGGGAATATCTGCTAGAAATGTTTTAAAGTATAGTGCCTATAGATATGTGAATCAGGACTCCTGAAACTTTTCTTTCTTCATTACAAAACTTAATGTATTTGCTGCATTTAATCATAAGCTCGTTGCAGAAGGGGTTGTAAACTTCTTTTGCTATCTAGCAGCATAGAAAAAAATGTTTTTAAAAAACAATATTAAATACATATATATATTCTAGAGTTACATGATGTACAAACTTTAAACACAGCATTTTCTTTTATGTTTATCAATAACTCTGTACTTTGAAAAATAATGCACTCTCCATTAAGTTTACAGCCCTGACTTAAAACCTTCTACTGACTTTAGTCAAGATGAGACTGGCACTTTTTATTACATGAGCATTTCATTCAATTAGCTCTGGAACGGATGTAATTTTAGTTTATTAGGTTTTGTGCAACTGATTTGGAAAATGGTGACAAAGTAAGCTAAATTTTATGTGTTGCAATTCAAGTTACTTGAAATAATTCTTGGATTACAAATATTGCAATATCTGAGCATCTGAGATGTTATCATTCACACCCAGTATTTTCAGTATTTCAGTATTTTTATTTGATGGCTACTTTTTAAAAAAATGCATATTAATGATACAATTGTTTTTTAGATATTCCTTCCTTCCTTTCTTCCTTCCTTCCTTCCTTCCTTCCTTCCTTTTTTTGTAGAGTCATCTCTAGAAGCTACAACAAACTTAAGTCTTCAAAAATCTACAGGGGGAAGTGGATCTTTTGGATAACAAAGTCGTGAGATCTTTTTAAAGACAGAAGAGTATTCTTTAATAACTCTTGATTTGATTATACAGTTTTAGGCTCTTATTATAAATTCCGTAAAGGCTCTATGGATTGATTTATATTGTGAAGATTATCTTGAAACTAGAAGACTAGAAACTTTCTTTAAACAACGTCTTAGGTTCTGAACTGTACTTGGCAAGCTCTTCACAAAAGGTTTGATAATATATTTTCATTGAAGTTAATGTGAATACTACACCAATCTCACAATTCTTAAATAAAAAACATTAGTGATGGTAGGGTGAAACCTACTATCAGAGGGATTCATCCTGACTTTCTGTATCCAATACACAACAAGTAGGACCAATGAATTAATACTATGTATAATTTGCAAGACTCGTTCTGAACCTGGGTCCTCACACCTCTGCTTATGCTCATATAACTTTGCAGTACTTTTTTCACACCTTTGTGAAAACTGCAATTAATGCACAAAAACATTAATAACATTTTTCTATTGATCTGTTTTTATTCCTAACCACATGCTACCAGAACACAATGCAGAATGAAGATATGAATGTCTTATATTCAAAGTGGATGCATATTTTGTTGTCCTTCATTTTAGTCCTCTGTGAGATATCTTTAAAAGCAGTTTTAATTCACTGTGTATCTCCTATCTGAATCTCTTATCTGACCTTATACAGCCTTCCCAAATGCATTTATTTCAGCAACATGTAGAGCTTAGACACAATTTTTAAAAATATTTCAGGCAATACCATATTTAGAGGAAACATATTTCAACCCATAAACCTCTAGTCAACAGCCCAGTCTTTTACACTTCAGCTTCTTTCACGATGCTGTTTAGTATGTCCTTCAGAACAAACTGGCATCTGGACAATTAGTCCAGATTGTATTTCCAATGAAATAGGAACAATCACCATTCAGATAAACAAGGACATAGATGCATCAATATATACCACCCTAGAGAAAATCATGAGATTTATAACCACAGTTAAGATTTCTGCTGACTGATTTCAGCAAAATATGCTACCCAGTTCTGTGACTGTATCTTGGTTTTCAAATTCCTTAATCTTAGCATGAAAAGCCACTTCAGAAGAATAAAACAAAAGCATATTGCTTGGTTTTTTGTTTTTTGTTTTGTTTTGGTTTTTGGTTGGTTGGTTGTTTTTTTTTTAATTTTTTTTTTAGTTAATCGGAGCTAATTCAAGGTTTGTAAATTGAATTTTGTTTTAGTTTCTCATATGGTATGACTTAGTAGATATTCTTTGAAGTTCTAGTGTACAGCATGGCAGTGTTCTTGTGACAGACTAATTCTAGCATGTTTTCTTGCCTGTTTTCTCACACAGGGTTATGCAGAATCACAGAATTACAGAATTACAGAATCACAGAATGGCCAGGGTTGGAAGGGACCTCAATCATGAATCTCCAACCACCCTGCCACATGCAGGGCCACCAACATCCCCATTTATACTAGACCAGGCTGCCAAGAGTTCCATTCAATCTGGACTTGAACACCTATAGGGATGGGGCATCCACAGCCTCTCTGGGCAGCCTATTCCAGTACCTCACCACTCACACAAGTAAAGAACTTCCCCCCGACATCCAACCTAAATCTTCCCTCCCTCAACTTCAAACCAATTCCCTTGTTCTGCTGTTATCTACCCTTTCAAAGAGTTGATTCCCCTCGTTTGTAGGCTCCCTTTAGGTATTGAAAAGCTGCAATGAGGTCACCCCACAGCCTTCTTTTCTCCAGGCTGAACAAGCCCAGCTCCCTCAGCCTGTCTTTGCTGGGGAGCTGCTCCAGTCCCCTGGTCATGTTTGTGGCCCTCCTCCAACAGCTCTGTTTTTTTTGTACTGGGGGCTCCAGACCTGGACACAGTACTCTGGATGGGGCCTCACAAGAGCAGAGTAGAGGGGGACAATCACCTCTCTGTTCCTGCTGGACACCCCTCTTCTGATGGAGCCCAGGATACCGTTTGCCTTCTGAGCTGCAAGAGCACACTGCTGGCTCATCTTAATATTTTTATCCATCAGAACCCCCAGGTTCTTCTCTGCAAGGCTGCTCTCAAGGTCCACTCCTTCCAGTCTGTATAAATGCCTGGGATTCCTCTGGCCCAAGTGCAAACCCTGCATCTTGCTGTGTTGAACCTCATTAGGTTCACCCAGGCCCACCTTTTGAGTTTGTTGGGATCCCTTTGAATGACATCCCACCGTGTCAACCGCACCACTCAGCGTGGTATCGTCAGCAGACTTGCTGAGGGTACACTCGATTCCATTGTTGATGTCATTGATTTGAAGATGCTGATGAGCACTGGTCCCAAGACAGACCCCTGGGGGACGCCACTCATTACCAGTCAGTGAGAATCCTTCTTTGTTTTTTGGCTCAAAGCTTGCTTTCTGAGGTATTTCTTATGATAAGACTCTGATTGATCTGTTGAGGAGGCAAGAGATGGGTGCTACCATGTGAAAATCGACATCACTTTGGGAAAATTTGAAAGCCCCTTCCTCCAGAGCTGCTTGCTCTGTAGAAGAGCAGAAGAGAGTGCTCAGGACTGTTTACTGGTAGAAGATCTGGCCTGTGACTAAATAGCTCCAGCTTGGTATGGGAAAACTGGGGAATGACCATCGTGTTCTGTGAAAAACAGGATGCAGACTGGCATCCCTGCTCTTATCTGCTGACAAGGCCTGGAAGGTGAGAACAAAGGAGTTTCTGCTGAGATCCCAGAGCCAGAAGCTGCCACTCCAAGGAGAGCTGACTCAACCACTTTGGATTTGAGCTGTCACTCCAAAGACAGCTGGCTCAGCCACTTCGAAAGAATTGAAAAGGGGCCATCATTGCCATGGACACTGTTGTCATCATCGTAGTTATCGTCATCAACAGAACAGCAGTGCCTGATGACCCACCACTACCGAAGGTCAATGACTGAACTACCAACCACACTGGATCCATGGTGGTGACTATCTCCCTCTTACTTCCTATAAAGACTCCTTGCTTCTTCTTTCCTATCTTTTCTATCACCCTCCTTCCTTTCCCCATTACCCTAATTCTTAATAGTGTCCATCCTCCTCTTCCCCATTTCCCTAATTAAGATTTGTAATAAACTGATCGCACTAACATTTGAACCATTATTTCTTAATCTCACACCAGGTATATAGATAATAAAAGAACCTCCTTTCCCTTCTATAAATTGGAGCAAGACAGCCTCCACTGGACACAGTACCATTGATGGCCACCCACTGTCTTTGGCCTTTCAACCAGTTTCTTATCCATTGAGTGTTCCACCCATCAAATCCACATCCCTCCAATTTGGAGATGAGGACGTTGTTGGGGACCATGTCAAAGGCCTTGCTCAAGTCCAGGTGAATGACATTGGTTGCCTTTCCCTTGTCCACCGATGCCATCACTCCATCATAGGAGGCCAACAGATTGGTTAAGCATGATCTTCCCCTGCTGAAGCCATGCTGGCTGTCTTGGATCACACGTTCATTCCTCATGTGATCGAGCATGTTGTCCAGGAGGATCTGTTCCATGATCTTCTCAGGTACAGAGGTGAGACTCACCGGCCTGTAGTTCCCTGGTCCTCCTTGCTCCCTTTTTTATAAATGGGAGTGATGTGACCCTTCCTCCAGTAATCTTGGGCCTCACCTGACAGCAACAACTTTTCAAATATGATGGAGGTATATACAAGTATATATATGCAGGTATATAAAGTATGTACAGGTGGTACATGTAGATGCATACAGTGAAAGTATACAGTAATTCATGTTCATCTACAGAGATAGATGTCTGTGAAATGATTTACAAAAGCATTCATTAACATTTAGCATTGTCAAGATGATGTGATCACCTCACATGATATTCTGTAGTATGCCAACAAGGTATAGTCCTTCACACTAGATCTATATTTATAAAAGTTTATGAGAAATTGGTAGAAAACTGCATAAATCCAGTGGAATTGAATAATTTAAATAGGTTGGGAATTTTCCTGCACCTTTGTTGTGATGCAGGTATATATGGCGCAGAAGTCTATCAGTGAAATAAGCCTCTCAGCATCTATTGTGCAAGCTTACCTGATTATATTTGTCCTTGTTTTTTAAATAATTGAACCGTTCTGTGGGATGGAAGGAAACCATACCTTTATCAAACAAAAGAGCCATTATTTTGTGAATAAATGATATTGCCACTAAATATTCATAGTAAATTTAACCCTCTGACATGTGATGTATGAGAAAACTTCATATTAAGACTTAACATACGACAATATTGCATTTTCTGGCGAACAGCAGATTTTTAAATACAATGTCAATTTCAGTGAGAAATAACTTGTTCTTTATACTATTTATATACAACTTCGTTCTTTATGCTATTTCTATCCTGAAACTCTCTTCAAAAGAGAGAAATTGTGATAAATTATGTGTGGTGTTGTTCTCTTGTGATTGATGGCAGATGAAATCAAGCTATTGCACTTAGTCACTAACTGTGGAGTTGAACCAGACTTATTCGAAGTAAGACAAACATTTTACGCTGATTGTTTCAGTCCTGTTTTTCAGTCTAGAAGCTCTGTTTTTAAATTTCATCTAACTCCATTACTCAACAGGAGTCTCTTCTTTCTTTCAGAGGACTGGTAATTAGCACAAGTACAGTTATTCTAAGCTAATTATATGTTCTAAAACTAATGTACTTACATGAACCAGAGGGTAGTTTGCCATGTGAGCATTTGATAAGCAAACAGGTGCTTAAAAGATTTAATGGATCTGTAGCCATCTGCAGTGATTAATGATGTTTGAGAACCTCACTGAAGCTCAGAATATCATCCTAAATGAACGCTGGGAGTTTTCAGTTAAAAAACAAAGATGTAAATAATTCTAAGATTTTCCTCCTCAAATATTGTATGCTGAGTTACAATTGTATATTCCAAGGAGCAATGAACAATTGAATTTTCCCAGAAGCTATGCAGAAAAAAAGGCAAAAATCTTCTCTCTAACATTTCCTTACATTTTTTATGGCAGCATAGAATGAAGAGTATTTTTTTTTCCACAGTGGAACAGAAAAATAGAGCAGATTTCCTTTTTATCCACTGTATTATCTCTCAGTACTCTTACTAGGAACACGGGTTAAGAATTTTCTGCTCTCCATACTCTGTAGAATTTTTTTCTGCTCTGAGATCAGTGGCACAGTTTCCACTGTAGTCACATGCTTCATCCTCCCTAGAAAAGTGGAGCCAAGAGCAAGAGAAACTGCTCCAACCTGTGACTAAGATGTGGCTATGATTGTACAGTATCAAACTGTGCATTAAGCTGCAGCATTAAGCAAATGACTTGCAAATGGTGGTGAAATATGAGAGATGAGTACTTTTGAGATTCTTGTGTCCTATGGCAGTTATACATCTTTTCTTAGGACTAAAGAGAGAACATTCTTCAAGCAATAATTCACAACCTTGTCTTCAAAAGTGAAGGTGATGCTGGTCCTCCTACAAGGATTTTAAATGGTTCATCAATTTTAGCCAGGCTGAGAAATCCAGAATTCATTACTACAAAGTACAGCACAAATCAATTTCTAAGGCAAGGCAGAGTGAGGGCCAGTTTTTATATTGCTGACTAGTAAACTCATATAAGAAGAACAAGGTTTAAGGGATGTAATCTTTACTCCAGGAAGTTTCATTATACTAAATCCAGAATGGACAAGTAAGCAGATTTGGCTCTGAGTGGAACAAGAAGGTCTATGATCAGCATCTTACCCATTTTTTTGTCAAATGGGTGACTGAATCTATCAACTAGAGGAAAGACCTAAATTTTCTTGTTCAACACAGACATTTACAACTGTGAAATCTATGAGGTTTTCACAATTCCAGTAATGCGTTCATGTTGTCCTTAAAACCAGTTGGAGCACTTGACTTTCTCCCAGTGAAAAAGTTCACAAAGAAAGTAAGAATTCACTGTCTTTAAGGCCTCTGCCCACTTGGGTTAAAAGTGCCCAGTAGGAATTTAAGAAATAGGACTTAACTGGAAAATCATTTATTTTATATAAGTATACTCAGTATACTTATCTACATGAATATATACAAGTTAATGAGAAACAGATTGTAAACAAAGGGACTCATAGTCTCCTTAGGTAGGAGGCAAGCCAGAAAGAGTTCTAGTCATTTGTCTCTTATTCGATTTTATTTAATGTTTCTTTCTAGAAATGTTTTTAAAAAGAATAATTTTAATAACAAATAAATTTTAAAATGTCCAATTTATTATATATCATAGCAATAGGAATACATAAACAATATAAAAAAAACCCTGCTCTCTGTATTTTCAAGATAACATACTGAGATTTCATAGAATCAATCTATCAGAATATATAAATTACTCTTTTTTTTTTTAATAGAAACTGCCATCCATATAGAAATAGACATGTAGTTCTGCTTTTTCACTTAGTCTTGAGCCTGCTTTAATCCAGATACTTCAAGTACTCTTGAAGATATTGCATCACAGCTCCCAACACAGCTTGCCACTGTGATTGAATGGCCTAAAACCAATGACTCAGAAGTGTCAGTATACAAGCTAACTGAATTAGCATTAGACTGAAATTGCCTACAGTGACCATATATGTAACCATATATATGACCATATATGTATAGCCATTGATTATAACAGCTACCACTTTAGTGTTATAGCTTTGTTTACTCAGAGGAGTTTGTAAGACTTCAGGATTAAGGCTTAGCTCTCTTTAAATTTTTTTTTTACCTGCTTGCAGTTTTGTTTCCCTTGGTTTAGCAATGATGGCAATTTTTCTAGTTGACCAGGTTGTACCTTTCTATAGATTATGTGAAGAAATTATGTCTACACACCCTCAAAGGAGTAAAGAGATAATGACAAGTCAGGGAGTCAAGGTAGTACCCTCGCAGCTGCTCCTAGACCCATCAACAGGGAGACACCAGCCCAACAAAACATAATTTCCAATTCCAGAGATCAGAGGCATCATTGTACCTTGGAGATCCAAATTAAAGGCAGAAGCTCTGTCTAGGCTGCTCCCAGGACTTTCCCATCAAGAACAGATTTATTACCACCTTTTGGAATAAAGGGGGCCACTGTCAAGGAGTGCTGGGAATAAAGAAGGAATGGAAAAAGTATTTTAGGATTGCTGAATATATAGCATTGGGAATAGGACAGATTAAGTTGAGTTGGGGAGGGAAAAAGGTGGGAAAAGAGGTAAGTTCTGGTGATTTGGAGAATAAAAATGTCCATTTACATTGGAGCAGGGCTTCTCAGTACACTTGTCTAACTGTACCTTGCACCTGATTACCATCTCACAGTGCTCTGTGTTTTTCTGTGTGGCTGGATGTGTATAAATGTATATATGACACATATATTACATGTGTATATCTATATATGTGTACACATGTGAAGTATAATCTGTGCTTGGTGTGTGGGGCCCTGTTGGGAATACATTTTCAGCCTCATTACTCATTAGACCTGCAGACATGGAGCTGCTGCATCTTGCCTTTTTTAGACTGTCAGATCCAGCATGCTGTATTTTCCTCTAACAACTGTTTAACTTTGCATCATAAATCAGAACTTTGTGTCTATAGAAAAATAAGCAATTATTCTATATAGATGAAGATATTTGCAGTAGATAATAACAGTGACATAATATAGAGGCCTGGTACACCAGCAACCTAAGAAGTAGAGATGTATTGTGTGGTATGGAGGGATATGGGAATGAGATTGAAAGAGATGGAGCACAGACTTAGTTCTGGGGAGCAGATCTGTTAGCAGCTGATGATCAGTCAGCTATAGAAATGCAATCTTGAATCTGGAGAAAACTGGTTTTAATGGTAACAAGGAGAACAAAGAAGTGGAATCAGACATATAGAAAAGGCTCTACTCAGTAAATTTCAATGAAAAATGGAGCTGCAAGCCAGTGGACAAACAAAGATATAAAACCATGTTAAAAAACATACAAATAAGACCCAGTGTGGGTCTTGGAGAAGGAGGAAGAAGTCAACATAAATATCATATTATTCTGACACAGAAATCAAGATGCTGGTAACTCACTATAACCCCACCCTGCTAGATTGAAGCCACCAGTGTTTACATTCACTGGGGAGAAGGGAATGGGTAAGAATAACACCAGGAGTGGTAGTAGAAAGTAAGAGTGTATGCAGAGAAGTTTCTACTACATTATTATCTTTTTTTTTTCTTCTTTAACAAATCTGGACTAATGATGATTAGACTTGTAAGAGTTCAATTATATTCAATTAGATTTGTAGCTTTAATTATATGTAAATTGTGCTTCTTTTTCACCCCTAAAAGGGATTTAAAGGATAACAGCAAATGTACTGAAAAATGACTAACTTTTAGAAATTATGTCACTATAAATATGGCAAAGTGTGTACACATATGTGGCATGTATCCTGGAAAACTGCAGGTCTTCCTGTTCTGTGTGAACAGAAGGGCAACATAAGGGCATGGTGGTATTGTAATGAGGTAGTCATGGAAGAAACAGAAGGAAGATCATGCTGCAGAAGGAAGGGAGATGTTGTGGGAACAGTACATGAAAGAAACCAAGCTACACTAGTTAAAGAAAGTTTGACTAAAAATTTTAAAAGGAAGTTATCAAAAAGTGTGGTATCACTCCTATGAATAGTGGTGACAATGTTCTATTAAGTAGTGCCTATCTTCTGCTGAGCTGTGAAAGCAGTTCTAAATTCAATTGGATCAAGAATACATCCTCTAAAAATAAAATCTCCTACTGTTTCTTCCTCAGCAGCTGTGGATCAGATAGATACTTAGTATAGCTGATGCTTGCACACAATACTGTCATTTTTTTGAGTTTAAATGGACAACATCACATTCAGAACAGAAATTGTTCCTGATCTATTTTGGATTTTGGAATTTGAAGAATTTACATGCCAAATTTTTATCCAAAACTTTTACCCAAAAAAGACAGAATATTATTATGTTTTTAATACAAATAATTACCCTCAACTGCTAGATTACCCAGGAAGAACTTAAGTGAAAATAAAAGAATTAAGGTCTAAGCAGCTGTACAAGTACTGTTACTATTCTAACCAATGTAGCTGCTCATTTGAGTGTGTTTATTTGAATAGCTAAATAAATGCAGCAGCATTTATTTGCAATCACTGCTAATTTATGCATATGATTAATTTTGCTGCTTTAAATGGTACTTCGTCCAAATTTGGTTGGTACCCAGAGCAACTACCACATGTACTCAAGCAAAGGAAACACAGGATTCTTTTCTTTGAAGTGACTGAGGTCACACACAAATGAGCTGATGTTATTTAACTTAGTTATTTCCAAACTATTCTCTTCTTATTATCTCCCAGTTCTTGATCTGTCATCAGAGATGGTGATTGTGTTGTCTATCTAATCCCAGCTGATCTTTTCAGTGAAAATGAAGCTAAAGTGTCATTAAACTCTCCGTTCTTCTTCACATTATCTGTTATAGCTCTTTTTACTTGAAAAGTTTTGGGTCATCTTCTCTTCAATTTTTTATCTCTTCTAAAAAGTAAAATATTTCTGCCTATAAGCCTTTATATCTTCTGCTAGCTGCATGCATCTCATTTGATGCTGTGCCCTATTTACACACTTCATACATTTTTATTTCCTGTCATTTATAATGTTTTATGGCAAGAATATAGATATATCATTTATATCATCATCTAAGTAATATTGGTAGTTCCTGGTATAGTGATTCACTCAAGTTCTGTGATTTAATTTAATTGGTACAAAATGGAAAAGCTAATTAAGATGCTGCAGTGGTAACTAATTACATGAAACGTTACATGGATTGAAATAGCAGGACTCAAACACGAAATTTGAGTGTTAGACAATGAAGCTGAAAGGATGCGAACTAAACAATGTTACTTTGTAAGCAAAGCATTTGAGAACATTTTAAGGTAGAAAATAGGAAGACATAATACTTTGAAGCAACAAGTGATGGGCTTCTGCCATGGGAATCATTGTGTCTGAGTGAAACATAGAAGTCACTGGATACTGAGGTAAATATGAACAGAGAATATGGACACTGTTGCTAAAATCTCTGAGCCTGTAGAAGACAAGATTGATAAAAATATTTGGTTTACTCTATACAATTTCAGCTTCTGTTAACACAGCATTTCTGGTTTTGGTACTTGCAATTCAGTAATTATGTTATTAAATTGGAATGAATTCAAAGAAAATCTCAAAACTGATTGAAGAAGAATGGAAGCATTTGGCAAGTTAGTTGCCGTAAGATCACTCAGTCTGAAACAGAAATATTCAACCAATACTGTTCTGAATCTACTTATGAGAAAGACTGCTGAAAACTGAAGAAATCAGAGGATTTGCATATGTAGGCTAAGTTACTTTCTGTATATTTCTTTACTGGTATTGCCATAGGAAGTGTAATAAGAGACAGCTCTTTTCAATCTAGTAAAACAAGCTATAATAAAATTCAATGTCTGGAAATAGAAAGCAAAAAGTATTTCTAAAAATGAGATTAATATTTTAAGGTTGAAAGAGCTTACAAGAGACCAAATGTGAAATGAAGATGAAATTATTTCCTGCAAGACTGAAATTAGTGTAGGAAATTTATATAGAAAGTCAGGCTAAATGATCTCAATTTCCCTTTTTTGATTTTATGTGTCTATCACATGCAGAAATATCAGAAGAAACTCTTCATTTCAATCTAATTAAGAGATAGCTACCACATATCTTGACTGGGCAATCTGGGATGTAGATGCAACCTATTTCGAAATCTTCAGACTCAGGATTTGTTAATTCTTAGTTTCATGAATTTTAAAGAAGATAGTTAATGGTGCTCAAAAGGAAACTATACTTGGAGCTAATATACCCAGGTCTAATAATCCCTAAAATGTTCTTCTGATATTTAAATTCATAAATAAAAGAATGAGGAAATGTTATTCTTTAGATTTTACAGAAGAATAACAATTTCAGATTATTTTGTAACTGTTGAATGACGTTTATACACTGAAATGCTAGTCCCATATGTGTACTATGAACTGTCCATAATGTTAAATGCTAATATTTACAGAACAGCAGGCACTGTTTGTGGATTGAAATGCAAAGAACTGTTGCAAGTCTATTATTGCCACTTTAATCTCTGAACCTTCAAGCTTTGATTTCAGTAGTTAACAGCATATCAGCAGAGAATTTCCCCCACTTGTACTGCCCTATGAAGAAAGGCTAAGTGAACTGGGTCTATTTAGCCTTGAGAAAAGATGACTGAGAGGGGACCTGATCCAGGTTGATAAATATCTGAGGTGTGGGGGCCATAGTGGTGAGACCAGTCTCTTTTCAGTGGTACGTGGAGACAGGACAAGGGGAAACGGACATAAGCTGCAGCATAGGAAGTTCTGCACAAATGTGCACAAGAACTTCTTTACAGTGAGGTGACGGAGCACTGGAACAGGCTGCCCAGGGAGGTGGTGGAGTCTCCTTCTCTGGAGATGTTCAAGACCTGCCTGGATGCCTACCTGTGCGACCTGCTGTAGGGAACCTGCTTTGGCAGGGGGGTTGGACTCGATGATCTCTGGAGGTCCCTTCCAACCCCTACAATTCTGTGATTCTGTGATTCTTTAACTTGCATTCAAGTTATAAGTGCCTAACAGTTAAGATTAGAGATCTTTGTGATCTTGAGATTCAAGATGTGAATATTGTATCATTATTCACAATGCAACATAAACTAGTGATGCCAAAAGATTTAGATAAATTGTTGATATATTTTGACAACACAGAAAGAACATAGCAAACATGCATTTACTGAACCGTGGCATACTGCAGTAATGAGTAGTGCTTCTTTAAAGGACAGTATTTCCTGAAAATCTGTGTGAATCCCTTATTGTTATGCACAGTCAAGTAGAACAGCATACAAAATAAAGCAGGTCATCATACATTTATTGATTACTATGTACTACTTTACTTACCATACAAGAAAGACTAGCAAATACAATTCTCTTGAAAAAAAAAAGTTGCTTTCACCTGTATGTTCCTCAGAATCATAGTTCCATTAATTGCATACACAGCTCTGAGATCATTAATTAAAGCAAATAAAGACACTAAGACAAATAAAGACAAAACTTACTCTACACAGGTGGGAGGTAAGGGTTTTTATTTCAAGGAATTGCCTATCTACACTCTTAACAGAAAAAAAATGAAATACCCTACCACTGTAATGATTTATGTGAGACACGTTTGAATTGCTTTTTATCTTAATTTTTCCCTGTTACTTCTGTTCCCAAAAGAACAATCTCCAATGATTCATTGGGATCACAGAACTGTAGTGCATCATGAAAACTACAGTCTAGTCAGAAAGCTTAATCCAGCTTATTCTGAAGACAGAAAACAACAAAATTTCATCTCAAACTCCAGCAATTTCTTTCATCAACACAAATTCACATTTCTGCATGAAGTTTTGAAAAAAGTAATTTCCTCTTATGATTTTGTGTAGTAGAAAAAGGGTCAAATAATTTTCAGACAGATAGAGGTAGATGCTATTTGCACTGCACTGTATATTTCCAATCCCCCTGTTAGCTATCAGGGAAAATCAGGTGGAAAATTCTGTCAGTGTTTTATTGCCTATGAAACTATGATTCCTTCCCCCAAAAAGAAGGGATATATAGGAAATATGTTTTGGAGAACACTGTCAACATGTGTTGACACTGAATTCAACTTTACAACTCAGTACTTTTGGAGTGCTGTCACACTGTGTCAATGAAGCATCTGGCCCTTTATGCAAGCACAGTCACTTTACTGCTTACAATATTTACTGTAGGCCTCTAACTGACATGCAATTTAGAGGAACGATGTTAAGAAACAGTTTCCTTATGAGTGAATGGAGTGAAACCCACAAAAAAAAACAAAAGAAAAAAAAAAAAAAGTCATAACACAAATCAGATGTAAAAAAAGAAAATACTGTGGGTACTCAATTATACCATAAAGGTAAAAATAGGGTAAGGTCCTGTGTTAAGTGTTAATACATATTTTCATCGAATCTGTGAGGCCCACTGGGCACGGAATTCATTTGTCATCTCTTATTATAATTTTGACATTTCTGGGCACAGTTTAATAGAAACATATATTATATATTTCTTTGATGTTTCTTAAATACTTTGACATTTAGGTAGCTACTTTCCAGACTGTCATTCTTCAATACTGTTTTTGCTCTCTGTGCCCTCCTGTCAAGTAGATGCTTTCTCAATAACTCAGTGACAGTAGATGTTCCAGTAATGAACAAACTATAAATAAATAAACAATAAATAAATAAACTTCTAGCTTATGATAAAGTTATGTTTATATTACATATATATAATTATATATATATAAATCTCCCAGCTTATATAGATGTTTATCATAAGATGGAAGATTCTTCAGAATTTACCTGTTGGAGTAAGTACTGCATACCACATAATAAATTCAAGGTACTGGATATAAAACATATTTTATATCTATAATTTCCAGGGATACAGCGTGCGGATGTTGCATTTAATCTTAAAGATTTCTAATTCTGGACCCAATTTTTCTTAGTCCTTCATTCACTCAATGCCTCTCCTCACAGAGCCAGTAATGGTAAAAATTTAATTCTCCCATAGCATGTGCAACAAGAAGATTACTATATGTACAATTTTTAACATTTTAATTATGATTCTGCATGTGCAGCTCCTAGCCCAACCTCCTATGGATCTGATCTCCCCAGCATAGGATCTGTCCAATAAGCCAGCATATGAACCTCACTGGTAGGTGTTAATAGCCTGGTGTCTAAGATCCGTTGTATTCCTGTTAGTCTGTGTCTTACGACATGATCTTTACAAACCATGTCTTGCTTTTTGCATTCGAGTCAAGTGAATATTTCTTTTTTGTATGGTATTAATATGAGCTGTGTCAATGTTTATGGAATGGCATTGCTCTTGGGACTCATCTCCAGTCCCCTGATGTGTTCACAAAGTGAACTGACAGCACTTCTCTACCTGCTTCCAATGATAATTGTTGCACCATATTTCCTAGGTAAATTTTACATTTAGTATAAATTGCTGCATGATTAAGATCTCTAGGGAGTCATTAGTGAAAAAGATTTTTCAATATGCAAGTGACTCGCACTTTTCCCTTACACAAAGAACTGAATTTCTACTTCTCTTGATTTAGGTGGAAGCACACAGTTGATATTCTGTAACTGTCCCACAAGTTTTTTCCAGTTCTTTGCCCTTTATATGCTTTTTTTAGATTGTTCCTCAGCGTGCAGAAGCACAACGGAAGGCTTGCTAATATGGAGCACTCCGCTCAATCAGGAAGTGCTTAATCAGGTCACCCACTTTATCAGGATATCTTCGCAGGAGTTGGTGCAATAATGATAATGTCAAGGACAAGAGATGGAAGATATGGTGTTGTGCTATATTTGCACAGTGTCATATTTAATGATTCATGCATTTTATGTATGTATATGAATTTCATACTTCTAGCAGCCCCAACTATGAGAGTAAGATAAAGTAGACTTCCTGCAAGGACTAAAGACAGACAGACACAGTAATTAATCCCTACTGCTGAAGCAATGTTACTTTGTTTCTTTTGTGGGAGTTTTTGTGGGCATTTTTTGCTTGTTTGTTTTCTTGAGGCTTAATTGCATCAGGCTTATCAAAATCAACAGAAGAAAAAGGTGCAGAAAATGGAAAGCTTGATTCTACATGAATTGACAAGTTAACATGGAGTAGGAACACAGTCAAATCAAGAATACAGGATAGAAACACCCTCAAAAAATGTAAAGGAAGCTCAAATCCTCTATAGGATTCAAAGAGAGCAATACAAACTACATAGAAGGCTTGTGAATACCCAGCCGTATATACAGTTAGTCTCATGTGATCATAAGATAGGATCCTAGAATAATTTAGTGTAGAAGGAGTATCTGGAGGTTTATAGTCCAAATTCCTACTCAATACTGGGTAAACTCTAAGGTCAGACCAGGTTTCTCTGTTTTTATCCAGTCATGTCTTGAAAAGCTCCAGGTGTAGACAGAGTCTGCATGAGCTCTTTGAGTAATTTGCAACCAAACTGCAACTTCTTGCTCCTTTGGAAAGGTTTTCTTCTTAAATTCATTCTGAACCTTATTTTTATTTACACACATTGTCTCTTCCTTCCATTTTTACTGTCCAGAGCATGGCTGTTTTCTGCACAACTTCCACATAGATACTGGGGGGAGGAAGGGGAGGAGGAGGGTAGGGGGAGGGAGGGAGAAGAGCAGCTGTTTTGAAGACATGTCTTCCCCAGGCGTTGCAAGCCAGCCTCTGTCTCTCCTCAGTAGGCAGGTGTTCCACCCCCTAGCTATCTTTGTTGCTTTGGGTGAACTTATTGTCTATTTGTCAATGTCTGTCTAGAGGGAGACAAAGCTACATAAAGTATGCTAGATGTGGCCTAATGAGTGATGAATAGAAGGGGATTAGCCCTCCCCACAATTAACTAATTCTGCATTTTTAAATAGGGCTCTAGGGGCTATCTTCTGGCAGAAAATAAACCTGTTGGCACATATTCAGCTTGGTGTGACAAGACATCAGGTCCTTTTTTTCACAGGACTGAGTTTCCACTAGTCCATCCCCAGTCTGTATCACAGCAGGGGATTCTTCTTTTTCAGGTGCAGGACTTCTGCTGTTATTGAACATCATAAGTTTCCTGTGAGCCCATTCCTTCCACCTAAGTTACTTGGTATGGCAGTCCTGCCATGGAGCATACTGACAGATGATTTAACATCATCTCCAAAGCTGATGAGAGCACAATCCACTCTCTTTTTCAGGCCACGGATAAGGACAACTCAACAGTCCCCAGAGAGATCCCAGTGGCACTCCATTTCTTACCAGCCTCCATACCAGCCAAATATCACACATTAATTATTTGAACACATTCATTCTACCAGATTATTGTCCTCTGATTGCTTATTTGCCAGACTGTCATGTCCTAACTTACATGTATGAACATGGTAGAGGACAATGTTGTAAGCTGTACTGAGGTTGATATAAATAGCATCCACAGTTCTTCTTTCATTCATAAGTGTACTCATTTTATCACAGGGGCAAATAGTCTGGTCAGGCATGATTTGGAGCATCCTCAGGACATCCATGCTGATTCTTCCCAAAAACCTTCTCCTTCATGTCTTGTGGTCCAGATGTGCTCCAAAAGGATTGGCTTTATGACTTTCCCAGGGACAAAATAAGGTTGAATGGTTCCAGACAGATTTCTTTTTTTCTCTTTTTGAATTTTGTAAAATTTTCCTGTTAGCAGGAATCTCTCCTTTATATTTGAAACATGACAGAAAGCAGCCTTGCAAGAATGGTAGCCAATTCTCTCAACATCCTTGGATGCAGCCTGTCTGTAGGAACATGTATAGGTGGAGTTTTCTCAAGTAATATCAGTCTTGATTGCCATTCACTGGTAATAGATTTTCTCATCCTTCAAGCCTTTCATTAATAACAGAGGCTTAGGAAATGTTGATTAAGACTTAAGTAAAGTTAACTTTGAGTAATTCAGTCTTGTTTCCATCCACTGTTTCTAAAACTTTCTAATGCCTAGATAATATATTTTAAATTCTTCAATTACAACCTGTCTTCATTTCCACTTTCTATAAACTCTTTTTGCACAAGGATGGAGTAACGAATTCTCAGCCAACCTGATCACCCAATATGTAAGCTTGTTTTCCTGTGCATTAGGATGGACCATTCTTGAGCCTGAAAGATTTGTCTTTGAATACCTGCAATACTCACTGCTTTATCCCTCAGAGCTATCTCCATGGGATCCAATAGAGGAGTTTCCAGAATATACTCAGGGATACTTGTCTGAAGCCCGGGGTAGGTATTCATGCTCCTCTCCTTTGTTGAACTCCAAAAATTACAAAAAGATGGCAATAGCCCATCTTCTGAATGCACCCACTCTGTGGAAAAGGAACATGGCATGTTGAATTTTGTGCCTTACATTCACCTTGAAAAGTCACAGCAATGACTAAAATTTAATTTACAGAACTGCAGTCAAAAATCTACTTAGAATATTCAGGATTCGTGTTTTAAATTGCAGGGCCTTGGCCCAGGTAGCATAAACCAGTCATAGAGTCAGCAGATCTCACCCTTCAACTACTGCACTTCCAGTGAAGAATTTTCAGACAGCAATGAGAAGTTATTCAGCACAAGATTTCATTGCCTCAGTTATGAGTTTCATTCAGTCATAAAACTTGGTCATTTTAATAGCAAAAAGATGCAGAGGAACTACAGCAAGGAATACTTCTAGGCCTTCGCTGCTTTCTGCAGAATTTCATGTCATATTAAATTTTTGCAAACTGTATATTTGTAAATAGATGACGCTCTTGGAGTCTAATTGCTGTCTTATGATGAGAACAACCATCAGTATAGGGGTGGAAAAGAGGTGCAGTGAGGATGGGGACTATATTTGAGGAGGCCAGGACAGGAAGGACCATTGTATTTTAAAGATAAATAGCTCATCTGTCACACAGAGATGTACTGCACATTCAGTTTCCAGGTACATAACAACTGATGACAACACTTAACACGTATGCACTTTTATTGATTGCAGACAATGAATTTATTGTTTCATTAGCATAGTATAAACACAGTATTCCTTTCTAGCACAATTATGCTCAAATAGCAATTAAACTCTTAATACTGCAGGGATAATATCTTGGATCACTGTGCTGATATAATTTAGTGAGGCATAGCCAGCTATTCTTGGATTTAGAAGCAGTACACTTATTTCAGTACCATAAAAATTTTTGACTTACCATTTTTGTTTCTGAAATCCAGGCTTATTGCTTCAGTGTGGTATTTCGCTGGGTCATGCAGTGACACTAGTTCAATCACAGACACAAATTTCTGTTGTGTGGAGTGATATGGAAATACTAAAAATAACAAATTAAAGCTCCAAATTTAATGTGAAGGCTGCATTTTATTTATAATATGATTTTTAATAAATCTTGACTTAAAAATCGATTTGTTTTAGTAGAGACCATACTTTACAAATCTAAATAACTGCAAATTCCTTATATTAGAAAGTTTTACTGTATTTATTTTTTCAAAATTGCAGTGAGCTGCAGGACTCTGCACATCCTTTGTAAGAGTGCTTCATTGCTTTTCTACCTAAGTCACAGTTAAGATGGTAATCCATGCAATTAATGCTGCTATTGTTTTAATCTTAGTTTTGGCTTAATTGCAAATGCAGTCTTGATAAGTGGCATATTAACTGATGCTCTGTTTATTACCAAGAAATGTTCATATGCTCACACTGAATGATAAAATTCATGTATATGTGTACGTATATACATACAAATTTTGACAATCACATTGGTATTTCCAAAGGTTTATACCTCTAAATAACTGTTTCTGTGGTTTCATTTATATTATTCTCTGAATTATAATATAGCAGCAAACTCAGCTTTCACCCTGCTACCGTGTTCTAAGTATACCGTGTTCAAAATATACTGAAGGACAAAGCTTTTAAGTCAACTAATACAGTGATGATGATTATTCTATAAATACTTCACAAATGCTACATAGTTTAAAGCTTTAATTTTTGTTAGAAAATTGCTACACTTGGAAATGAGTTATTAGAGCAGCACTGACTTGTAAATTATAGTTTCTATGAAGATGAATAGTAGTGCCCAAATTTCATGAAATAATACCCTGCTGGATTTCTACATTTCATTTCCACATAAAATACGATGCAATTATGAATCACAGAATCATTGAATGGTTTGGGTTGGAAGGGACCTTTAAGATCATTTAGTTCCAGCTTCCCTGCTATAAGCAGGGACACCTCCCTCTTGACCAGGTTGCTTAAAATTCCATTTTAAAATAACTGAGTAAAACAACTTTCTATTCAAAAACCAGCAATACAGCAATATATTTTAAACAACTTCCCTTTGAGTGCAATTCATGTAGCATATATTTGGGTTTCTTGCCCCTTATTAGAAATTTGGTAATATGAACTCCACTAATTAATTAATTAATGGAATTAATAAAATATTCAAATAATGTAATTAATACCGTTTTTATTTATACATCTCTCTGAATTTTTTATTCTCATAGGAAAGTCACATTGCAAAACATTAGAAATAAATATTGACTGTTTTGAGGAATTTTGAAATTGGGAAGAATTTAGATAGTGGGTTTGCTACTTAGAATAATGAAATCAAAAGGGTAGTAATAATACTCTGGATGTTTTATGGCTTGTGAAAGAAGAGACATCCATCTCAAAGGTTACATAGATCTCCACAGCCAAATATGGTATCAAGTTGCAGTTATTTTTACTCTTTCATTGTGGCTTGAAATTTTATTTAATTAATGCACAAAACTACAAAATTTGGATAATGGAATCATTTACCTGCTGCCAAAACTTTAAATATCTCATCATTATTTTTATAGAAATAGTTTAAACAATGTGTTTATTTCTGAAATAAGGGGTGAATTATTTGCTTGAATATTAAATGTCTTCATAGAGAAAACATAGTTTTCTTTAGCAGACTTACTGAAAAGAAATAATCTCCAGAAGTTACAATTTCTATGTAATATATTTGAAAGTATTCATTGATATCCTTTTTTGTCACCCTCTTCTTCATGTTTTTGACTTCCTCAACCTTCCTTTCTTCTCACTAATTAATGAATTCCATTTTTTTGCTACTATAATACCTCCCTTTATTATTAAATTGTCCCAGCTGATTTCCAGTGTTTCTTTCCTCTGCCACTTCAGCCTAGATTTCTCTTCATTATCCTCAGTATTTCCTTTTTTCTTCTCCAATAACAATTACATCCTCTTGACAGTTTACAAAATCTATCATGGAAATTCAGCCAACTTTTCGGTGACATTTGCTCTCTCTTTTGTCTGGTCTCAACCTAAGCCTGCCTGTATTTTTTATAATCTATTTTCTTTGGAGACTTCCTTGGTCAGAACTGTCAAAGACAAATCTGAGTATCTCATTCCTGGTGAAGTCCAGGAAGTTTGTTAATTAAAAAACAAACAAGCAAACAAAAAAATGCACAAACATCTTTAATTATCACAGACAATTAATATGCACTGAAGTAGTAAAGATTTATCATATTTAGAGGTGGCAGTTAATGAAAAATCTTGGTTTATAGCAACAGAGATCTTTTACTAAAACAACGAGCCTCTTAACATACTCTGACGGAAAGAATTTTGAGGAATCAGATCTGTTTCTGATTCAGTCTTCCAGTATGTTCTACCAAGAAACTGAAAGATTTTCCAGGGCCTGCAGGATTTCACTCTCTTCTGCTGGAAGAGATAGTCACTTTTAGAGAGGTTTTTACATACTCAATAGAAGAGCAGAGTTTTTCTCATTGTAAGGATAACAACATCATTTCTTTTATGGAGGAGAACACAGGTTTCAGGTAGAAGCAATTTTCAAGTTTGATCCCATATTTCTGCAGAAAGAAGAGAAAAAGAAACAAGTAAAGAAATAAAGGAGACTGAGAAATTAATAATTTTTTTAAGACTTAAGCTTCCTAATTAATAACACACTATTTTTATTTCTTCATCTTATGAACTAGCACTAATCTGACATCCAAAATCATTTAAATCTTACTGTAGATTACCCTTTATAATTAGCTTTCTATGAGTAAATCAGAGCTATTAATGAGTAAAATAAAAATGCTTCTCAAAAAGAGTACACTGGCATTGAGTTTGTTTTTCTATGGAGAAAACATAGTTTTTCTATGGGTACAAAACAAATGGGTCTGAGCCACATTGTTCCCCTTATAATTAGTGAGAAGAATTAAAAAGAAATATCATACAGCTGCACTGAAAAGGTAGTATTCTCTTAAGTTGCTGTTACCACGTAGTGAGTGAAGCTTAGAAGTCCCTCAGTTTTGTTACAGATGAAGAATAAAGCTAGGGAAATTGAATAATTCCAATGAAACTCATCTAAGTGTCAATTCTGCAAAATTTCTGCCAGGCTTTAATTATCTGCACATACACACATGTGGTTGTTTAGTGTCCTTCAGATTGATTTCTTAGCTTTTTCTCACAAAATGATACAGTGAAACATTTTTTGCAGTTTCAATCACACCAATTAAAATTCAAGAATGTTCTTCCCACTCTTCCAAATCTACATATTAAGCATCTTTGAATGCATGTATTTCCTTTCACTAATATTTCAGGAGACTAGATGGTGCAAAATTACGTGATGGCACTTGTTTTTTAAACAGCTTTGTTATTCTGAAGGTGTCAAAGTATTTTACAAAATATTTTAGTCATTAGTTATCTAATGCCTAATTCTGTTTCAAAGATGCATAAACTAAAATTTCATAAGGCTTAGTGAGGTGCCTGAAATCAATCAATGAGCCAGAGAGAGCACTTAGGGCACCTGCTTCTCTGCCTGTGTGAATGGAAAAAGCAGGAGCTACCAAAGAAAACATTGTGCTTAAATGGCAGTCAGAAATTAAGTGGAGAAATGGAGGTGGGGAAGATTCAAGTGTTTTCAGCAGATGGGGATACCACAGAGATGGCAGCTGTTCTCAGGCTGTTGACAGTGCTCTCCTCTGTGGCACTGAATTCCAGCCCTGGATATACAGTCTCATGCCCATCCCTCAGTGGGCAGATAAGCAACAGTATTCACTTCACTGTGCTGTATGGACAACCAAAAGTTTGAATGCTAAAAAACATACACAACAAGGATCACAGCATAGCAAAAGTTCAAGGAAATATAAATCATTCCCCTTATGCACTCATTTCTGATGACTATTTTTTTATGCATGAGTCAAAACTGATTTGGAATACCAAAGGTTGATTAAAAACATACAAACAAACAAACAAACAAAAAAACCCATAAAGAATCAAATATCAGAAATTAAAATTTTCTCTGTTTTACCAGCTGGAAGACCATTTAATTTTGTTTTATCTTGTTTTTTTGTTTGTTTGTTTTTGTTTTTGTTTTTAATTCAAGGTTCTTTCCTTGCCAATTTAATTTTTTTGAATTTTCCACAAATGTGTTTTTATATTTATAATATTTTTATTGTAGGTATTTATAATACAGTGTACTGAATACTACATTAGAAACGTATTCTGATATGACAACACAAATCAAAGAAGGAAAGAGAGAAAAAGTGGGGGAGACAGAAGAAGGGAAGATAAAGAAATACAGAACAATATAGACTGAAAAGCAGAATGAAAGAAGATGAATAAAAAGAGACAGAGAGAAGGAAAGAGAGGATGAGAGAGAGGACGACAGAGAAAAAAAAAAGAGAGGGAGAGAGAGAAACATGGTCCCCCCCATTTTTCCAGTTATTTCCAAAGTTATTTCCAAAAATTAATTTGAATTTTATGAATTAAAATTTCACTCTAATTCAGTTTCCAAAGACTACTGTACTTCAGTTTGTCAACACAGCCATTTTTTGTAGTATAGTCTGTCAACATGCAAAGTTTTCTCCCGTAACACCACCAGATTCTCCCACAGCAGTATCAGTTCACACAAGAATGAACGAGCAGGAACACAGCTGTCAGACTAAAGATATTTGATTTGTCTAGTTTTGACAGTGAGGAACCCAGAGTATTTGCTATTTCAGCTAGGAGCAGTACAAACATCTAGGCTATTTTTAACCTATGTCATCATGATCAAAAATAAAACTTACATGAAACACAGTGTGAACCAAGATGGTTTGGATCCATTTCAAAAATTGCATCCCGTGGGGTTTCTGTTCACATCTCAGCCAACTGGGTAGAGCTTGAAGGCACAGGGACAGAAACAGCTGCCTACAAAATAACTGATCATATTCTCTTCACATGCTCAAAGCTAGAGTCAACCTAAGGTCTCGTCTGCTGTAAGCAGTGGCTATCTGAGATTCCTGTTCTCTCACTAGTTATTTTAAGCAATGGAGACAGCTTAATAGACTTAGTGCTGTGCTGCATGAAAGACCAGAAGACTGTACTCATGCTATTGGATTGCTTATATTTATTTTCATAGAGTGCTGACCTGTATCATGATTCTTTGGTACATGCCTAACAAAAACATTCTCTGTTCCTTTGCTACAATGCTTTTATTTATTATGTTTTCTTTTTCATGAAAGAAATGTGGTGTAAGTGGAAAAAGTATTCCACAAAAAATAGCTAGGAGAAATAGAAGTAATGCTTCTTTTCTTAAACTACTCTGAAATAATCTAAATGGTAGTGTAACAAATGGATTATAATTAGATGGAAAAAATAACTATTTTTAAATTTAAGGATCTGTGATCCTTTTGGCATTATATTCAGTGGTAGCTGCAGTAAATCTAAAATGATTCATCAAACTTAGAAAATTTAGAGTAAGACACTGAATTTGGTAGCATCGTAGACAGATGGTCGTAGACATCATGGTAACATTGTATTGTTTACTGGACAGTTTCAGAGGCCTCCCTTCCTCCCTTCCTCCCTTCCTCCCTTCCTCCCTTCCTTCCATCTCATTTGTAAGCTATAATTATTTCTTGGTTTTTGTACTTAAATAGGGACTAACTTTAAGCATTCTTGCCCAAATCTCAAACATGAAGATCTTGTAGTTCCTCTGTGATTTAATTAATGCTACAAACACAATAACACTGCTGGAAACATTAATGTAGGAAAAAAAGGAATACATTTTCTCAGGATTGCAAAGATTTTGTAAGAAGTATATCACTGATATACAGGACAGATGCAAAACTTTCAACATTCTATCAGTTTTTCCCAGAAAATGTCACAGAAGCAGCACTTTCAGAGAGTGATTTAGCAATACAGCAATTTCTCTAACAAGTAATGCATTTTTAATGATATTTCAACATATATTTTTTGACAATGTATTTTCATGTTCATTTCTCTTATTCTCTGCATATTGTGAAATGATCATTCCTAAATCCATCAAGACAGAACTCATATTTGAAATGAATCCATTACATTAAAAAATACATAACAGCAAAAACAACCACAAAAACACCAACAGTAAATGATGTTATTGAAAATTAAAAAAAAGGTGAAAGTTTCTGAAGACATTTGAGTACTGAGGAGGGGAAAGCCTGCCTCTGGGAAGTGCCTGGATAAGGAACTATGAGTAGAAATATGGAACTATGCTTTTTTATCAAGGTCAGTGCTCTAAATAATCGTTTTTTACTGTAGTGTGTTTCTTAATATGACCAGTGACTAGTAAAAGTTAAAATCTATGCAAGTACATAGAAATAGTTGAGGTAATTCACCCAAAATAGTTTCAATGTGTCTAATTTAATCATGCCTTGTCTTAGCTGTGTATCATGGCTGATATCCTAGAGCTGAAGTGCAGAAGTGCAAGTGACATTAAAAATTTGAATCTGGTTGTTATAAACCTAGAACAATTTTTTTTCAATAGTCTCCAGAATTGTTATTATCTGCACATTTCTAATGTGCAGTTATCTTTCTTCACAACAGACTTTTCTCTTTCCAGCAGATTCAAACCAATTAAACTAATTGAGATTTACAGTCCATGTACATACATGTAACTAATAAGGCAACAAAAACCTTTAAAATTTCTTAGAAACTGAATTTTCCAGAAGTTTTTCAAAAGCAAACTCTAGCTTCTGCTGTAACATATAACATGCTTTTCCACATTGATAGAAAGTATTTTATCCAATGTTTTGCTTTCACAGGCATAAACATTTGAAATCTTTCCTAACTCAGCATATTCACATATTTAAATCCATTCACAGGAAAACAAAAATAGAGGATACAGGCAGTTCTCACTGACATATTGCATGTTGTAGAATAGATGAGCTGCTACAGCAGCGACACCGTCAACTTTTCTTCAGGAGCATTACATTAAAGCTTCCAGGTCTTTTCATGTTACCAAAACTAAGCACTTATTTACATAAGGCTTATCTAGAATAGCGGCATTCAGTTGTGATACTCACTTTTTAACATCTTAGCTATTTTGTTTGCATGAGTCCAAAAGTCCTGTGTACATTTACTGCTTAGTTTGCGTGTTGTAACTTCCTCCATGCTGGATCTCTGGCTACAGAGCACATGAGCTTTTTTACTTGGACTGGTGAATTCTAAAAGCTGATTTTTGAAACTCCCAAGTAGTCCCCAAATGTCTGCAGAACTTTATTACAGACTGGAGTTGAACCCACCTGTCCTTGGTGAAGTAATTTTCATGATGCTTTGGACAGAATGCCCTGAAAGAAACAGCTAAAAAGGAGACATGAAGAAGGTATTTGAAAACTCATGAGGTTTTGAGGTTAAGTTTGTTGACATATGATAAGTTGACATATTTAGTGTAACCAAAATGAAAATTAAAGATCTACAGAAAAGATGCCATGAATACTTATATATATTTTACTTCTATACTCTGCCCAGGTTGAAGTGTTAGTCACAACTGAAACTACAGAATTGCATTATCAGAATGCTTCTTTTCTCCTTGAAGTAAAACCACTAATTCTTTCAAAGGAGATCAGTGGTTAATGTTTTTTAATGTGTTGTTGTTTTTTTTTTTTTTTTAAATGAAGAAAGAGTGATGTTAAATTCTGTCTTTGAGCAAAATATAGTAACATGCTAGATTTGAAATAAATAGTGTGTGAAGTGGCCTTAATTTAGGGAATTAAATAAATTATATTCAGTAAATTGGATTAAATCAAGTACATGGATTTAATTTGGTTTAACCAGTGAGGCTTAGATAAAAAAAATTTAACTAATTCAGACTGCATTCCTTGAATTTGATATGTAGCAAAGTTACAAAATAACATGGATTAGATCTGAGAAGAATGAAACAACAATAACTAACTTTAGTGTAATGAATGATATTTGTATTTTTTTTTTTTTTGTGTTCTTACCATTTTTTGAAAAACAAGAAAATATTTCATTTTCTGACAGACCTGGAGGCATTTTTTGTACTTGAATAGCTGTTAGTATCAACTGAAGGCTCTTCCAGCACTGTTGCACCACCTCCCACTAAGAGGAACATTGTCAATTTTGCCAAAGGCATTAAAAACTCTTGCTGCTAGTTCTGGCTAAAACACAAAACAAAAACTAAATGAAAGAAATTATTTTATATTTCATATACGACATTTGTTATGTTAATATCAAACTGTTAGGAGTCTGGTTATTGCAGGCAGCTAAAATCTTCCTGGGGAGGAAAAAGCATTGTTATTGGACAAGTAGTAAAGCACTGGAACAGGTTGCCCAGAGATGTGGTGGATGTCCCACCCCTGAGGGCATTCACTGTCAGGTTGGTTGGGGATGATCTTGCTGTAGATGTCCCTGTTCATTGCAGGAGAGCTGGACCAGAAAAGTTAGTTGAGTTTATTTTTCTTAAATATTTAAATGATGATAAAAGAGAAGGAGTAAGCATTATATCAGTTGTATCTGGAACCACTGGGAAGTTGCAAACATGGATGAGAGTGGATGTTACTTAAAGAAAAACACTATATATAATAGAGGAAAACAGGAAAAAATAACAAGCTTGGATTTTCAGTGAGGTTTTAGGATCTCCAGTCTTTCCAGGTTTGTATATTTGTAGTTCAGTATGGCACAGGAAAGAAGTTAATGTTTCTTAGTTACAACTTCATTAGTAAATTAGACTGGGCTGAAAATAAAACTTCATTGTGGCCACTTATGTGAGTTGGAAAAGATTTAAAAGGATACAGAAAATGAAGAGAGCTATTGACTCAACTATTTTGTGTGGAGAAATATAAATTAAAGCCAGTATATCTGCTCATTGTTACTGCCCTGGTTAGCATAATGAAAACACAAACTGAAAAAAAAAATTATCCTGCATTATCTGTCTCTGAGGCTTATAATGTGCCACAAGTCTATTCTGTCTTTGTTCTCAAAGTAGATAACTGGAAACATAAGTGTTGTCTTGATCTGTTCTGCAGAAGTGCACATAAGCACTCACTACAGGTGCAGCAAGAACACAAAATGCACATTACATTATACTAAACTGCTAATATTGGTTAGGTAAATTATTGAGTATAGTCAATTTATTTATATAAGGTAAAAGGCCTCCTTGGACATGTCAGATCCTGTGATCTCCAGAGATATTCCACAGCTACCATGAGGATCAGAGGGCAACTTGATGGACATGTTTACTGTATCTGTATCAAGACACAGTGGCTACACAACTAAATGTATCAGTCCCAGCAAGAGATCTTTGGCCCTCAGATCAACAGATGCAATGTCTCAAATGCATATGGGCAAGATTTAGCACAGTACATAGCACGATGTATAATTATTATCATAGATATGTGTCGTAGATATTTGGTTCATTAAAGTGAACCACATACCACATACCTAGATGAAATTATGTCTGTGCATGAAAAATTATATACAAGTAACAGACTGCCCCTTAGTCTGGCCTCATGAGTGATAGGTCATACAAATGTGCCCATCTCTATCATAAAGTTAAGTAGTAAGAATAAAGTATCTGTATCAAAAGTTACACAGAATTATTTTTTTTAGTTGAGTTCCTCTCTAAAAGTCAGGCAAGTCATGGAGAGTTTTATAACCATTCATTTCTGTTCAATCATTATTTTGATTAAATACCTTTTTACAACTGTGGGTCAGAAAATGTGCATATTCAGTGGGAGCTCAAATTAAGCTTGACTTGTGAGAATTCCACATGAACAATACTGCACAGAGTGGTATTATTTCCTGCTTCAGCACACATTTTTGTGAGATCTTATTGTTTTGAAGGTTAGTGGTACCATGCTTCTTACAAGAACTACACCATTTCACTTCGCATGAGGCAATTAAGTCTTAGTCAAATTATATCAAGGATTATAAATTTTGTTATAGTACAGACACCAGGTGCCCAAGGTAGCTGACATTCTTTGCACGACAGTTACCTGGATCTCTTGTAATATCAGATCACTTCAAGAAGAAAGGTGATATCACAATTTTTTTTAAAACCCTGAAATTCCTATAAGCATAAGACGTGTCTGAAAAAGACAAATTGAATCCGCCTTTTCTGTTCAGATTTAGTTTCTTGGAACCGTAGGATGCATAGCTCATAAATTGAGCAGACTCCTTACCAGATAGGATAGTATAAAGTTCATAAGTAACTGTGACATTTTGAGAACGACAAAGCTTAGTATGCGTAGCAGCTCCACATCTACATCGTGCATTCAGTGGTAAGAGGACATATGGAAAAGCAGAAATGTCACTGCATTACATTCTGAATTAATGCTGTGGCTGTCTATTACTATTAAAGTCATGACTTACACAGGACAAAGTCTTCATCCTTTTTGTTTATCAGTACTAGTTATACTATTTGCATGTTTTTATTTCAACTTTGTTGACAGCAGATATATTTTGTCTAGACGTTTACATTTATCTGCTCATGAAAAACTACAGAAGTAGTCACTTCGAATAATGAACAACAATAAATATTTTTTAGTGCAATAAACTATACTCAGTTCACGTTTGATCTTAAGTCTATGAAATTTAAGAAACATATCTTCTACTACTGAAGATGTTGCATTTTAAGCAGATTGGTACATTAGTGCTGGATGCTGAACTTGGCAGTTTAAACTATATTCTTAGATTAAGTGATATACTGATAATGGTTGGGTATGTATAAATTCGTGGAAACTTCTCAAATTTCATGCAGAATCTTCACACACTACATGATATCTTATCATGATTTTCTTCTTTTTCTCTTTCATGGAAAATATATTTCAAAACTTGTACTTGGTTATATAAACTGAAATTCCTCACTTCACTTTCCCTCTTATCCAACATAGTCACAGTTCACTGAAGTAACCATTGTTCACGTGCTGTTCCATGCAGCATACATATAATGCAGCAGACATCCAGCACTGATGTTTTTATATTGATATGGATTGACAAGTTCAGATATCTTTCTAAAAAAAATTTTGAGAGAAAATTGATCATGTGGTGTACAGTACTTATCTAAACCATTATGTATTTAAGCCTGAAAAAAGCATATGGCTTTCTTTTTTTAACAGGAATAGAATGTTATCTCATTTTATTAATTTTGATTAGCAGCACTTATATCAGCATCAAGTTTAAATGAATTTCTCATGTAAGAGAGATTTGGAATAGGTAAAAATCTGCAAAACCATGCATGGCTGGACTTGACAGTTCACTTCTAAAATTTGTCAGAATTGCAATGAAAACGAAGACCTGATGCTCACTCTGACAAAAATAAATATTTTATTCCTTTTTTTTTATTATTAAATAAAATTGAACACCTCATTGTACAAAGATGCAGGAAAAAAATGAATTTTATCTTTTTTTTGTTTTTTCTCTTTTTAATGTCAGAATTCAAGTTTTCACCTTACAATCACACTTGCTGTACTAACTATTTATACATTAATCCTCAAAGCAGCATAACGACATACCACTATTACATCTGCCTTGCAGCTGAGACACAGAGGAATTTTTATATCAAGTTGTGCAGAGTTTCGGAGGAAAACCAGCAAGCAGTGCGGTAACCAAAAGTTCAAAGTCCTGAGCTCAGGCAGCAGCTCAGGTAGCTATATATCCTCAGAAAACAGAGCTTACAAGACTACATTTAATTGACAGCTTTATAGAGGACTGCAAGAAAATATAGATCATGTGCAAGCAGGAAATAGTTTCTAAGCAAAAAGACTAATCAAAGAAAAGTAACAATATGCCCCAAATCCATCTGGATCCAGTTGCTGCAGATGAAATCCAATTTTTGAACACTCAAAGTATACCTGGCAACATCAATTGTCTGTGGAGTGGTCTAGACACAGTGGGAGTACTGGTGAACTCCTGGAAAACAATTCAAACACAGTCAAAAATCCAGGTCCTGTCTGCTTAGAGAAGATTCTCCTTTTTTCCTGCTTTTCTCCTGATTTTATTTCCTACTGATTTTCAGTTGCTGTCTCCAGTATAAAGAGCCTTATGAAGCCAACGGATAGAGACAAACATCTTATTAACGCCCTCTCAGACACTGTGGAGGTTGTGTATCTGTATCTCCAGTTGAAGAAAGTGCTCTGAATCATCCTGCTGAGCAAACATAAGCTCGTTACATATTAAAAGACTTGAAGTACCCATAATAGAAAATGTGAATGCAGAGAAACTAAATCCGTTTTCCATTTTAGACCAGAAATCTCAACAGATAATGAAATCAAATTAAAACCATGATCACTGTAACTTCCCTTCTTCAGCTCAACAAAACTGCTTTGCAGAATTTTCTTAACTATAAATTATCTGCTTGTAAGCAGAAAGCTTTTCTATAAGCTTTATTTTAACTCCACGGATCTGTAGATCTGGCCAAATTGTGTAATCCACTTCTTATGCCTATTACAAAGCCTAAAAAAGTGATCAATTCACTCGAAAAATTATGCTGTGGACAAGCTTGAAAATCAGCAATAATGAATTACACCTTCTTGCCTAACCAAAGCTTTGTGCAGAGATTGAAAGGAAATAAATACTGACATTAGTACACTGCAGGTTGGTTTACATTGTCAGAGGTTACTGGGTTTTGTTTTCTAAATTACTTCATGACATTTTTTACAAATTATTACTATTTAATTATTCTGCTGAGGTTTTGTTTTTGTTTTTGAATAGCTGTAAAATAATAACACTGTCTTCAGCAATGTGTTGAAGTTATTAAAACTCCATTCTATTATAATAAGTAGGCTGCAGAACAGAGGTTAGAAAGTTAATTCAGTGGTGGTAGATCTGATTACAGCAGTCCAACAGGATAAGTAATAGTCTAGCTTGAAATTTGTTTGCTTGAAAATCCATGAAAGTTCTCCAAATGTGTTTAAGATGACAAAGGCCTCAGCCATTTCTACAGCTGCACCAGAGAGCACAGGGCTTTGTCCTGGAGAGAGGCAGAGACTCTGCCGCTTGCGGTGAGAGGCATTGGGCTGCACCAGGAGTGTGGTGAAGTGCAAAATTCTTTGGAGAGGCACCTCCTCTTTGGAGAAAAGCCAGAGAGAAACAGATAAAGCAGTGGGTGTGTGAGTTTTACATATGATTGTAATAAATAGTCTGCCAAATGAGCCTTTGGCATGGTCCTCTCCTAAATCCATACACAGACAGGTTAGGGGTAATCAGAAATACATGCCTGGGAATGAAATATTCTACTGTTTTGAACACCTCAGGGATAACAATAAAGTGCACTGAAGAAAACACTGGCACTGGACTTCTGAATTATCCATGAAACGATAAACAACTACCAGAACTTTTTTCCAGACAATTACCAAGTATATTTCTCTGTAGAAGAAGAGGAATAAAACCTTTGGGTAGTGAAAGCTTTAAATGCCAGAAGCTATAATAGACAAACCTTTATGTGCCAGGAGTTGCATACAATTTCCTGTGCAACAACAGCTGAACATAAACTATTATGTGCTGCTTATGCACAGTTGTATATAAATAACAAAGGGTTCATGGAGAGATATACAAAATCTTTCCACCTCAGTAACTTTTTGTTCATACATTTACGATAAATTGAACAGCCAAAAATAACATGAAAGGCAATTAAAAAAGCAAATAAAATGCAAAACCATGTTACATGTTAACACAACCCTGAGGAGCCAAGTTTTTTAAAAATTTTATTTTCAGAAAATATCCCATTTTCAATAAAAATTCTTCTATACTCAGTTTTAATCACACTTTGAGAGAGTTCGTAGCAAGACAACTGTCAAAGAAGAACCTTCATTTGCGAGTTTCTGTGAGTTTCTGGGGGTCTACTTAATCTTGCATAACATTTCTTTTCCAGCAGGGTAAGAGTTGACACCAGGACAATCACAAACACATTCTCAAGTTGATGTTAGGAGGTAAAAGGAAGAAGGATCAAAACCACCATAAATAAATCTTGAAGATTTGTACAAGTAGTAGTCTTCCAGCATCTAAATTCAAATCTGTGTTTAATAAAAGTCTTTTTAAAATGTTGTTTAAAAAGTAGTTTTTATACTAACCTATGTATGCACACTGCTGCACTTTTCATTTCTGTTCCTATATGCAAAATATTTATAGTTGCAACAAATGTGTTAATGAAGGAGTAGTGTGCTTTCTAATATAGCAACATAACAGATTTTGGAAGAGCCCAGCTATTTTGATTTGTCTTTAGTTCCAGTCCCCAGAATCATCTTTCAAGCCAGCAAAGGTAAACTATAAGCCTATTTATAACATCAGCATATTTTAATATGGTTGTTTCATTTTCCTTACAAGTCCCAAAGGTTTCTTTCTAAATTTTTTTTTTTCTTTCTCATCTCTACAGATCGCAGTATTACTCTTTAGGAACTATATTATAGCAAGAATATTTGCATGTTTTACCTTCTACAAGTAATTTCCTTTAAATTATCCAGTTTCCGAGGCATTTATAATTTGCTACAGTCTGGTATACATGTTTGTTCCGAAATGGACTCATCTGTTTCATTAAATCTCTTTCATCCCACTAAATTTTAAAAATATGACCACGGATAGATATGGAGGTTGGCAGCCCTGTCTGCTACAGGGGGACTGGAGTTTGATAATCCTTGAGGTCCCTTCCAACGCAAGCCATTTTGTAAATATGATCAGTAAATATAAGCAAGTGTGTAATTTTTAAAATTTTACCAAAAATAATAAATAGGATATTAAATATTTAATTTTAAAATTATTGAGATCTGGGCATGAAATACAAATTTTCTCTCCTCTGTTAACTAGCCTAAGACTAACATTTTAAACTGCACCTTTATTATTCTCCTTAATAGAGACACCAATCCAAGGTCTCTAAGAAGAACTACATTTACATTTATCTTCTTCTCTTCCGCTAACAGCACCCTTCAATCTGTTTTCTGTTCATAGTAGTACTTAAACATTCCTTTCACTTTCTATGTGAACACTGAAATTGAAATGCTCAAAGATTGTATTTATTTTAATTTAAGCATTTGAAAACTGTGACACTAAGCACAAGGAATAAAATAAGTTTGCAACAGAAAAAGGGTAATACTCAGAACAGGAAATTTCTTGGAGTGAGGGTGTGAGGAGTTAGCATCAAAACTGAAAAACTGGTGGAAAAAAGGACAGATTTGGAAAAATGCAGTTTTAAATTTGATTTTCCTTCATTTATAACATTTAAGCAAATTTCAAACAGGCTAAATTTTCTTAAGATAATATTGAAACAAAGCATCTTATCCTTTCTACGTATCCTTTGACAGAAATCATTCAAATTCAAAATTGAAAAGCATGCTGAAGAACAATCCAATAGCTATTTCCAGCTGTTTTTAGGGCTGTTACAATGAAGACAGTTCAAAACTCTTGCCTGTAGTACCCAACAACATCACTGCAGCAGTGGTAACAAATTTCAGCTTGGAACAATAGGATCAGAAATAGCAAACAAGTCACTAGGAAGGCCATTCCTCACTGCAATAAATCTCCCAGAATGACTGTTAGCTCTCCATCTTGGGCACTTTGAAGACTGAGAGAGAATTATGCAGTTGCTCCTACACTTGTGCTATCAACAGTTCAGGCTCAAGCAAGAGATTCCCACCAAAATTTCCATGAAACTATGAAACAATTTCCGTCCCTTATTACTACTTATTACAAAATAATGCTGAAAGAAAATTAAAAACAAAAATAAAACATTAAATCATTGAATTTTGTTGTTTATATTTACACTGTTAGTATTATTTTAACAGTTTTCTTTGGTGATTCAATGAATGTTATCTTGCTTTTTTTCAGAGTGGAAAAAATCCTTTTTAATAAATGCTTATTACAATTCTGCAAATCCTGTACAATCTATACTCTCAATCAGCAAGAAAGAGTCATGTATAGCAATAGCTTTTGAAAAATAAACAAATCTTGTAAGAAAATAAAAAATAATTGTACAGAAAATGACTCGAAAGCCCATCCCATTATTGATTTGGCAAGAATGATCCTCATCATCTGAATATCCAGAAGAACTGAATACAGGTGAACACTTACTCTCTTGATCATTATCTTTATACAGACATAACTTCAGGTTGGAATTATAATAAGAAGTATAAAGAAGGAAATTTCTGGGATCTCTGTTAATTCATGATTGATTAAATTGATTTATAAATTAATATCAATTAAATGCTCATATCTTTCTTTTTCTTTTTCCAAGGTGTTACTGTTTAAAATCTGCTGACAAACTAAAGCAAAAAACATTGTTCATCTAACACCATAGCATAGAGACCGATGGAAACTGTGTAAATAAATGCATCATGACAGGAGGCTGGATGGTTTATTATGAGGAGTGTTGTTCCCTACTGCAGAGAGATTGTGATGCAGAGCTGACCACGGCATTGCTTCTGATTCATCTGTAACAAATTCTTATATCTGATTTACTCAGTTGTTTTCTGATAGTTCAGAATATTTTCTGCAGTCAAGGCCAATGATCTATATAAGACTCTTGAGATTATTTCAATAAACAGTGCTGTGAATGCAGAAATATTAATATATTTTTTTATTTTTGCATCTGTAATAACACTGCAAAAAATTTTTGGATATACATACAACTCAGTTACAAAGGAGTTTTAGTTCTATTGACCCATTTTCTCTTTCATTCTCTTCTCAGACATAATTTAGGAAAGGAAGATGTATTCACAGAAATAACACACTCCTGCAGAATGTCTGAAATCTTTGGAAAAGAAAAATCTGAGTGGAAGTTATCTCAAAAAGAACCTGATCTCCAAAATGTATTTCCTTAATGAGTGAACAGGGATGTAGCTCCAACTGTGTATGTGATTTCCAGAATAACAGTAGTGGTTATGATTTTGTGCAAATCTGCTGATTAAGGAAAAAAATCTCTAGACTATCTCCAAGAAAGATGTAGATTTCACCAGAAAGTTTTGGAAGAAGTTTATCCATTCTCATAAATAATGAGTGTCTTAAGCAATGAATTAGTAAAACTTCAACTTTTTCCTTAAGATATTTTTCACGAGTCTGTAATAACTGAAAATATTTTAGGCCAACATTTAATTACCCACTTTCTACAGGATGAAAATTTGAGTAAATTTGCCTTTTGTAAATTTAATATGGACTCTGCACAAAAACTACCCCATTTGAATGGTGGAGAACAAGGGATGACTATCAAATTTCTACATAATGATTTAGTTTCAGACAATGTGTGATGCTATTCTAGGTCTGTGAGGGTCTGAACTGAGCAAAGAATGGTCTAAGAGTAGGGACTTAACAAGCAGGTAGTGGTAGTCTGAATTGCTTCTGACAGAATATGTACTGTAAAGAAAATAAATACGTATTTCCACTATGTAGAGAAAGGTATTCTTTTCTTTAGAAATACATAATCTTCCAATTTTTACAAAAGTCATGAGTTCTGATCCCTGCAGTCAAGGTTATTTTATACAGGAAAAAATAGAGAGTGGTTAAAATAATTGCTGGTATCATTAAACCAGTAAGAATATATATCTAGGTGAAGGTTAAACCCAACATTGCTAGAAACAATCCAAGATGACATGATTGGTAAAAAGTGGATAAGAATGTGGCAGTCTGGTTAGCAGGAGGGTAAGGAGCTTGTATTCACCAAAGATACCATTACTGCAGTTATCAGCACTGCTGCATCTGCGTAGGTGCTCATAGACATTTATCATAATTGCAGCAGCTGTTACACATTTCATTCTTCTGGTCAAATAAATAAAGAATCTTTTTGTTTCAGGAAGAAAGAGTAGATATCTGATTCCCAATGCCTCTTCTCTCCTCTCCCTTTACTGACTGTGATAATTCTTTATTTATCCTTATATTCCTCCCTTCCTCCATTCTTCAATTAATTTTTCATTAAAAAGCCAGCCTTTAAAAAATAAGGTTATGCTTTTTGGTGGATGGGAAGTATACATATCAAGTGCACATTTAAACAGACTAAGTTCTCAGAGATCATCAATTGACTATATTCTGAAAATCAGTTCTATTTTGCTTTGGAAAATCTTGTACATTTGCTGTTCCTTCCCATCATACCTCCGCTTCAAACTCCCCTCCCCGCCCCACGCGGACCCCCCCCCCCCCAAAAAAAAAACAACACAAAACAACAACAAAAAAAAAACCTGTCAGAATGGACTGAAAATATATGTTTTTGAAGTCCAATAAAATACTACAAGGAAAAAAAAAGACAAAAAGCATCACTTCACATCCGCATTTTCAATATGTGAAATGGACTTCACTTCTAGCAGTTCTCAAACCTTCTGGGAGCCCTCATGAATTACTCCAATGCCCTTCCTGCCAGAGTACTCACTAAATGCTGGAGGAGAGAAAAGCAGATCTTAGAAATATGTCAGAGAAAATGCCCTCGAGCCTCCCAATATCCAGCCAAACCATCAAAAACGTACTCTGAAAGGTGTTTCCCTGCCACCACCACCTCATGTAGACTTCATAGATGTAAATTTACTGGTACAGGAATTCCCTACCACCGGCACCTCATATACACTTTAGAGGTGTAAATTTATTGGCTCAGTTACAACATTCAAATCACAGCTCATGTTCAGCAGGTATAACACTAATTGCAAGAACAATCAAGAGACCTCTAATTAGGATAAAATCTATAAGCCTCATATAGCTCTTTTTTATGGACTGCTGAAGAAGGTTAATTGGGAATTCCCTGGTGACAGAATATGTCTCATGGTCATTCTACAGTGCTTCTGATTTAGTACTTAAGTGTAAATTCAAACACTATCCACACCATTTGCATGGAGACGCACACCACAGCTCTTCTTTAGTATAAGTACACTGTTTCTTTGACAAGGAAGTCTGGGTAAAGAGTGAGGAGTAAAGACAAATCCTATACCAAGGCGCAGCGTAGACAATCTGTAGTTGGCCTGGGTCCTCCTAACTTACTCTATTAAGTGGTTGGGTGCTGCTTGTTATATAGAGCAGGCTCTGGCAGTCATAAGAGAGGAATGAGCAAGTTTCAACACCGTGCATCAAGTTCAGAGCTTAAGAATTCCTTTCTCTGCTCTCAGCATTGATTTTATCTAGAGAAAAGCAGTGACAGGAGTGGCAGCAGCAAGCATGCCACAGGCTGGCTAGATGATATAGCAGCTGTGAAATGGAAGATTATCTACATTCCTTCCCCAGTAATCTTTTGGTACTGAACACTCATTTGGCAGATATGAATGATCATTCTACCTGTACAGCTCCAGGAATTCTTTGGTCCACTCTCAGCCTTTTTAATTCCTGGACAGTCAGATCACAAAATATGATTCAGTGTTTGGCAGAGTCACTCCTGTTTAAAGGGAAATATTTTCTTTTTAGATATCATGAAGAAATCAGAAAGTTTGTTTCATGTGTTCCAGACACAGGGACAGAAACAGGTGTGCACATTACTTTATCTTTTCCCACAGTGCCCATGGCTTCAAGAAGTAGTGTAATAGTCTATTACAAACCATCATGTGCAGAACAGTTCATCACGAGGACTGATGGCAAAGGTAAACATTTGCAGTAACTCCAGCTAGTCTAGTTTTCCATGAGAAGCCTACAATGACTTAAGCAGTCCACCCCTGACACGCCCCACACTGCAGTTACAGATACATTTGATCAGGAAGAAAATAAAGGCACAGCTGGAACAGTCAATAAGCCAATAATGAAATGCCCACTCCTCTTCAAAGGTAACATGGTGATTATTATCTTCTGATGCTTAAAACACTCATCATCTGGAAGAGAATATTGAGAGAAAATACATATATCCACTGCATGTGCGGTGTTTCTCACAACATGCTGTCAGACTTGCTCTCTTCTTCTGGCAGAGATTTCAGTAGTGTTGCTGATAACATTTGGTGTGGAATGGAGAAGCAGATTGATACAGTTTTTTAGTGAGGGTTTTGGTCTTCCTTCCTATGCAGGTAGAGTAGCTGTCATAACCATTCACTTTTAAATAGTGACACTCCTCTAAGTTAATATTGCTGAATTTGCTCTCCATTGTTTACCTTGACTGATTCTGATAACTTCTGTAAACATTTATAGATTCTTCGTATTTCCAAAAACTTATGTACAGGAGGAGCCAGGAAAATCTGTTGTACAAAATCTCCTCTCAGACTACAAGCAGTCAGAAGAGGAGGCAGTGGCATATCACAGAGTTGCAGGGGTTGGAAGGGACCTCAAGAGATCATTGAATACAACCCCCTGTTAAAGAAGCTGCCTTGCACTAGGTCATGCAGGTAGGCGTCTAGATGAGTCTTGAATATCTCCATACAAGGAGAATCCACAGCCTCTATGGCCAACCTGTTCTAGTGTTCTGTCACCCTTACTGTAAAGAAGTTCTTCCTCATATTAGTACAAAACTTCCTGTGCTCATGTTTTAGGCCACTAAGGACCACAGAGAAGAGCCTGCCCTCATCCATTTATCTCCCACCTCCCTTTAGATATTATAAGCATTAAATCATATCCTCTCTGTCTTCTATTCCTCAAGCTGAACAGATCCAGATGATCCAGGTTACACAACCTTTCCTCATACCAGAGATGCTCCAGGCCCTTTATCATCTTCATGGCCCTCTGCTGGACTGCTTCAGGCAGAGTTAGAAACACTGCTCCTTTGCACTTATAATGCATCTCAGATGACTACTGCAAGAAACTAAGTCTATTATTTTAATATTAACTAAGTTGATCTTGAGAATCAGAGAATCATTGAGGTTGGAAAAGACATCTAAGATAATTTAGTCCAACCATCTACCTACATCCAGTATTACTCACAAAACCATGTCCCTAAATATCATATCTATCATCTCCTTAAACACCTCCAGAGGTGATGAGTACACCATATCCTTGGGCAGCCTGTTCCAACACCTAACTACTTTCTGAGAAAAAATGCCTCCTAGTATCCAACCTGAAAACTGACTGCTGAATTTTAACAACTTCTATGGCTGTTAGATGGGTACTTTTATTTCCCCATTATTTGGAGAGCATTTCTTAAAAAGACCATGGATTCCTATCTAATCGTTTACTGACATGACGCTTCTTCAGAAAAAATAATTAATTTGCAGATCTCCTTCCAATAATAAGAATCTGTTCTCTCAGGCTGTTAATATAATTGTGTATGAAACATCTCTAAAATAACTTTTCTACCTACAATGGACAATTTATTCATCTTTAGGAACGGTTTATATTCACTATTTACTTATCACTGTTTACTTGTATTATCTATGTATAATTTGATCACTTCTGCTGCAGCAGCCACCTGGGAATCTTAGGAAATTTTTACCTTGAGTATTAATCCACACATAAATTACACTTGATATAGCAGGGGCAGTCTAGATGGTCAATCTCCCAGTTTCAAGTCAGATCCATTTTCCTAAACAAGACAACATTTTATCTGTGTAGATGATTTCCTGTGAAATTTCTGGACCAACAATGTAGTTAATATTTGAAGTGTGCCAGCTGCATATAAAGACACAACCTTAATTATCATCTGCATCAGAATTGTAACTAAAGAAAAACTAGATTTTTGTATATACAACGTTGAATTTCAGTTCCATATCTCTTTACAAACCATAACCATATATATAATCTACATTATACTACTCTTTTTGCTTCTCAGATAAAAGGCCAAAAAATTGTTTCAGTTAATTTTCTCCTACTTGTAGATCCTCTTTGCTTGTGGTAAAAAATAAGTCAGTGAGGAGAGTTGAAGAGACTTGGAGGATCTGAAAATTGTTCCCTGTTGAAGATGATTCATTTCATGCAGTTTTTCATACCAGCTACGGACAATAGTCTATAATCATCAGTCAACACTGGTTGCCCCTGATCAACTAAGGGAAAACAAATATTGTCTAAAGATGTAGTATGTTGTCCAAGGAGAAGACAGAAGCAGCTTTCCTATCAGAACAGTATGCCCTCTTCCAGTACTTGAAGGGAGCATACAAACAGGAGGGAGAATAGCTGTTTACAATGGTGGATAGTGATAGGACAAGGGGGAATGGTTTTAAATTAGAATAGGGTAGATTTAGGTAAGATATTAGGAGGAAGTTGTACACTCAGAGGGTGGTGACACACTGGCACAGGTTTCCCAAGGAGGCTGTGGATGCCCCATCCCTGAAGGCTTTCAAGGCCAGGCTGGATGTGGCTCTGGGCAGCCTGATCTAGTGGATAGTGACCCTGCACATAGCAGGGGGGTTGAAACTAGATGATTCTGTGATTCTATGAACAGTCTGAATTTCCACCATTGTCAGTGGAATAGGAATTAGCATATTTATTTATTTCTCATAATGCATCTGGATTAATGAAATCTACTTACAGACTTGAATTGATGCTCACGGTGCAGTTAACAGGTAGCATAGATGTGCAGGAATTTCAATACAGAGTTGAGAGTGCTTTATGTGAAACTTGTTGTGATAGGTGCACACAAAGGTACACTGGCCACACATCTGGCATAGAAAGTAGTATTAGAATACAAAAAGTATGACATAGATATCACAGCTCATTCAGTTCCTGATAAAATGCTGCATAGATATGCATAGTGAGCATATTACAGTTCCAGTAGCATTTACACAAGCACTGTATGCCCACTGACCTATAAAAATAATTGTTTATCCAGGTATTTCTACCAAATGTTGTATAGATTTAAGGAGAGCTACAGCATTTATCATAGTTCCTTTAGAATTCACAACAAAGAGGATATTAACCTATTGTATCCTCTCTCCTAACATTATATGCAGATGAATTCAATTCATAAAAATAATAGACTTGGATACACTGTTCCAAAACAATCTTCAGCAATATTATACAAGTTGTTGAGATGCTTTTCATTGCCAGGAATCTCATCCAACTTCATGGAAAGGAAACGGATTTGCAAGGATGTTGCTCAGAGACAAGTAGAAGCAATTGGACACTGAGTTTTGTCTCTTTTGTCATAATGTTTCCAAATTGTTAGTTATAAACAAGCAACAAAATTATTCTATAGCAGTTCTCATTCCAGCCCAGCCAGGAGCTTTCATCAGTGTAAACTGATTACGCCATATTTACACAATCAGAGTCAAAAACAGAATGAGTTTCCTAGCAACCTCAGCCTCATCAAAACTTGAAGGAAAAATAATTGTATTTAATAGAATAAGTCTTCTTCTGTATGAAAGCATATGTCACTTCAATTTAACTTTCTGAAAGACTGCTTACTGTTCTACCCTTATTTTTGTATCCCTCATCTGCTATCAGTTACATAACTCCTTATTTTAGCCCATACACATCAGTATCAACTATGTTAAAAGTGTACTCTACTTTCATTTAAATCCAAGGTCTCTGTGCTATGATACATCTTTTGTACGTTTTCCTGAGTGGTGTTCAAAAGACAGGAATAAGAATAAAACAGATACTAGAGCTCAAAATACATCCAGTGAATTCAAATATAAAGGTTGATGCAGACACATTGTGATAAGAACTGGATAGCTTCTTACTGTATTATTTAGAATGCCTATCTTTATAATGCAGACTTAACAACTTTTCTTTTTTGTAATAATGTTTAATAGAAGAAATATTCTGGTCTTATGCTTAATCCTCTGCTGATGTGCTGGATGATACTTCTAACAGGAAAATTCAAAGGAAAAAAATGAACAATAGATTCTGTCAGACTCCATGCACAGACAAAAAGGAAAGTGTTCAAGATTCAGGATTGTAATTTGGCTGTCTGATTGGCAAACTGCATAAAACAAGCACAAATCTAAATGAACACAAAAGAATGATTACGAGGCTGAAGAGATTTCTTAACCAAGACATGGACATAGATTATTGAATGAAATAAGCACAGTGTATAGTCAGGTTATAGGACTGAATTAACCTTGGATGATCTGCTAGTCAACTATCTCACCAGAGACCGTGATACCAATTATATGATGTAGCTATATACTGAAAGCAAGAAAATGAAAATCTAGTGTAAATAATGGTAGCTTCCAGAGTAGGTGAGTGAATGCTTCTACCTATAGCCACATACTTTACAGTTCTCTTCACTGGCAGAGTGGAGCTACTGCCACCTTGACTGAGGAACAGGAAAAGTAATACCTGAAATTTCAAAGTCAGTTTGGAGAAAACTGTTTTAGATGACAGTATTGATTCAATTCAGGACACCAGTTTCTGTACTTACTGTACATAAAGTGATCTCATTTGAAAATGTATTACGTTAGGAAAATTCTTTTATTTAAGAACCAAGGCTAATATTGGAAAAAAATTCCATACCATTCCATTCCATTGTTGCAAATGTTTAAAGATACTTGGTTATTTTTGCAAGCCTTTCCCAGAATAAAAGAATATATATATATATATAAATGCAATCGCAGCCACTATTTTTAAAAATTAAATAATTTACATTTGCATCAATATAAATACACTTTTTTATAATAAATGTATTAAATATTAAATCATGTTTAAAAATATCTGGAGGCAAGTAGTGCTGATATTCCTTTTTCCTTAGAAATATACTCAAAAATCCCCAGAGGAAAAACCTGTTATCTGAAACTTGAAAATTTTCTTCTTCTAAATCTCCACAGATCTTTTATTAATTATTTGCTGATTTTAGATTATTTTTACAACATTTCAGTGCAATTAAATCACTATAATTTTCTCTACAGTAATTTTCTTTAATTCTTGAAATTACGCATATATGTTACTGAAGAAAATATTGATCACAGTAAGATATATCAGTTTCCTAAAGCTTTCTTTCCACAAATGTCCATTTCACAGGTTCTGGGAATGGTGCTTTAACTAGCTGAGATCTCTGACACCACTCCTGCTTCATTAACAAAACAGAAAATAAAGAAAAGATCAAATAGAAATAGAATTGCCTCAGTGAAAAATAGTGGCCACCATCTACTTGGCATACCTCTCACAAATTTATCATTTAAAAGGCAGGATACTGAAACTTCTGTACCTGTAGCAAGCTATCAGCACAATGCAGTGCAAGCTTTCCTACACCAATGTAAGTCTTACGAGTTTTCTGACAAGTTTTTTGTTTGTTTGCTCATTTTATAAAGTGATAAAACTAAATACATATTAGATTTCCTGCCTATCTTGCTCTGCTCCACCTGGATCAGGTGCTCTGGGCCATGTTGAACTCAGGAAAAGTCTTCCCTACTTCATTGTCTTTTACCTTTATTATTACCACCCTCGTGAGTCCCTCTCTGCATACATCTGGTGGTCGTAGATTCTATAATTCTTATTTACGGTAACATTCAGTAAAAGTACACACAAACTCATATATTAATCCACAACACAGCAAGGCCTACAGCAATCTTTCCTTTGTTTTTTAATAGAAAATGCCAAATAGTTATTAAAAAACAAGGTTCTGAATGTCAACTCCATTCAACACTCAAATATATTCTAATATCATTAGCAGCAATCTAGCCATTTCTATGAAAATATACTACAATCTGCCCTTTTCCAATGTAAATATTCATGAAAACATAATAGCAGTATTGGTAAACAAGAGAATAATTTTAAACTGTTCTTTTAATTCAAATTAAAAATACTATTGCTAACTTGGGAGGGACTAGATCTAGACTTGATCTAGATTCAGTTTATTGTTCTGCTCTTGCCTCTTTATATTTGAAAATTTTGTTCAGTAGAGTGTAGTTCCTACCTTGAACTGTTCTGATAGTTAAATGCATTTATTACAATTAAAGTACTAAATAGAGTGTGAACAAACAATTCTTCACACAGTAGGAGTCTTGCATTAGAATGAAATATGACTTTGTTCATGGTCTTAATATAGTACCAGTTAAAAAATAACTAAGTAAGCATCAAAGGTCATTATTTAAGATAAAAATAGACAGCATTAACTTTAAGTAATCAGGTTTTCAGATTACTACATAATACAAACAAGTTTAAAGAGTTTTCGTAACTGTTGCTGAAATTCCAACACAAATTTTTCATATGGCACTGAAGACTGTATAAAAAAAGCTTCTGCTAGATTTCAGTCTGAAGATTCTACTTAAACATTTACTGAATGTCACTGAAGAAGAAATTCCTAGCCGTTTGAAATAAGAACTTAATCCAACAGTAGGTACATATATTAAGAAACCACCCCTTTCTGAGAATATGGAATGGACTTTGCAAAACTTAAATCTCATTTAAGAGTTTGAGGCTTGAAGAGTTTTAAAATATTTTACTGACATAAAAACATTTTCTTGGCACAGGTGATTCACAAGTTTTTTTGTTTTTTTTTTTTTTCTATTTACATGCAACTTCTCTTTTCTAGATCCAAAGGCTTTTCTCTCTTCTACACAGATAAGAGATTAAATACAGATGAATTTTCAATAAAATTATATTCCTAGTAAGTAAAATAGTGAATAAATACCTCAAAATAATCATTAACAACTGGTTAAAAAAAAAAAATCTGACTAGTCTCTATTAATTTAAAAGCTGTAGGAATTGCATTGCATTGCTAAAATCAAGGCCACGGTTCCACAGCACTAAAACACTTGCTGTTGTATATGCATGACTACAGCAAGCAAATCTCTTTCTAAACACAACCAGTTAGAGTAAACTCTATCTACTTAAAGGTAATATTGATTCTCAGGAGCAGGAACAAATAAGTAAGAATATAAGAATTGTAAGAATATAAAAAGTGTACAGTATAAATATTAAAGGGGATGGATACTCTACTAGAAAAAAAATATCTATTTTTCTCCCCAGTTTATGCTTAAATGTAGCACATGATGTAGTTTTGAAGGAAGGTATGAAAACAAACAAAATAAAGAATAACAGTGTTGTACGAGTAAATGCAGTATTTATATACAATGACAACAGTAATAATTTTCAATACCCTATAAAAATGATGCTGGAAAGAGACATTCCATCTAAACATGTAGTGGTTCATAGTACACATCTTTTTGTAGAGCTATAAGATATACTGAGTGCTTTTTCTTTAAGTGCTGTGGGATTGGAAAATTGAGTAAATGTAAGATGAATGAATGATGTTTAATTGCTCCTGATTAGTCTTAAATAGCTGGCTTACAAGTGTTTAAAAAAGATTTTAAATGTAACATTAAATTGCATTTGCTATTTGATTTATAGTAGCATAAATAGAAATCAGTTTAGCGTGGTCTGTCTAAAAGGAAATTATCTGTGAGATGTTTCCCAAGTTCCCAAAAGCTAATGTTTTAACAAGACAAGAGAGGCTAAAGTAAGTTAGAAACTAAAATAATGGTTATCTAGACAATATATTACAGGATTAAAAGAGAAGATATCTGAGAAAAAGGTGTAGAGGTCCTCAGACTTGTTTTTTTTTTTTTTTTTTTTTTACTATATTCCTATTATCATACCTATATACCTCCTGCCAGCAGAAGCCACACATAGTCTTGCTCAAGGATCAAGCAAGAACTGCACTCCTGTATATTCTTCTCCGTATGTCTAGATAGTAGCTTAGGCAGTATGGGTGAAGAGAGGGAACTAAAGACCCTGCTGCCAAGGCAGGCACAGCAGCAAGGTGGACAGGGGACAGCCTGTGGAAGCAGCTGGGACTTGCATGAGAAACCTGTCTGTCACAGGTAGTTTGGCAATGCCTACAATTTCAATGTCTCTTTCTATTAAACTGGATCTGGTGCAGCCTTGTATAGGAAAATCAGTTCATTTGAATTTGTTGAAGACTCTACAGATTTTGACAGTGTTCAGAAAATGCGCACCTCATTCAGGCTTAAATACTGCTTGCTGCACCTTTCAAGGCTACAGAGGTTCCTCCTTTGTCCTCCTATGCCTCTGCCTTGGCTTTTGCAGCCATTACAAGTTAAAGCTCTATCCCCCTCCATGAAGATTGGCTTCAGCCCTCTCTCCATCAGAATCAGTACTTACTACAGTTCACGTTATATGCATATGGAAATTTGAACATGCATCTGACATAGCTAGGCAAAAAGCTCCGCAAGCCTGCAGGAACTCAGAGAACTGCTCTTTCAAACAACATGTTTTCTGGGTAGTTACGGAGTGTACTGAAATGATGAATTTATATTTCAGAATATGATTAATCCAGCAGTCAGAAACTAGTTTTAGTTTTCAGAAGTCTTATTTTAGCGCTACTTCTGCCAGTTTTTACAATGCATGTTGATTACACAAATCTTTACACTCAAAAACTATCATAACTTCAGAAATTACCAGCATTAGAATACAATGAAAGTGAGTGAAATTATGCCTGCAAGGAATCAATTAAAACAAGGACAAGCTGTTTCAACCTGTCTCTGTAGCAACGTGGAGGCTGACAGATACGGAGAGCTGGAAGAGAAAAGGAAGAATGGCAAAGCAGCAGTGTAATCACAAAAATGATGCATTTTGTCAAAGTATTCTTCTTGTATCCCTGCAAAAGATGTTCAGTAAGAAAAAATACAGCCTGGAAAGGGCTTTTCTCTATCTGTATTTTATTTAATTTCTTTATTTATTTAATTTCTTTTGTATTGTGCTCCATTTTGGGCTCTGACTTTCTTTAGGGCAGATTTTTGCTGTCAAATTATTTCAGACATACGAGGATTCCTAAGATGACTGTGTGCAGAAGGAAGCTAGAGTAGCCTCTGTCTTTATAGTTAAATAATGATAAGCTTGTCCTTGAAAGAAATTCAAAAGATCAATTTTAACCCTACGCCAATGGCATCTTTAAACATTTTCCTTTATGGGAATCCATCAATTATGATACTAGTTGGTAACACAGGAAATGATTTTTATGGCATAATTTGCAGAGCAAGTAAGATCAAAACTAACAGTGAAAATATTTATATCTCTTTATTTTAGCCCTGTAAATCCAACATGGAATCTGAAAACAATGTTCAGTTCTTTCTCTCTGTGTACCGCTGCCATTAGCAGGTTCTTCAGATTGATAACTGCCTTCATATACACTCATACAAAAGCTATGGTCCTCAAATAACATTTTTAGTTACTCCACAGAAATGCTCTTGCTACCTGTGGGCAGCCACTAAAAAATACCAACAAATAACTTGTCATGGTTGTATGATTTTTGGTTATCAGTATTCCACATCATAACATCATACAGTGCACTGGGAGTTAAGGAGTTATTGCTCCAGTTCCAGTGGATCATGGGCAGTTCTGGGTACCTGGTTCTCAGAAGAGAAGAAGAATTACATTCTACATACCCCAGAGGACTTTGCATTGTTCTGTTTCCATTTTCTGTTCAGAGGGAAATGATGAAACTGTTCACATATCACAGAACATTCCCTCTTTTCCCTTCTGCTCAGCCTGGCTGGACAACTCTCCTCAGCATTAGAGTAAGGCTTTTCGTTATTCGGAAACTCTCATTTTATTTGCTTTATTAGCTTGTATTCTAATTATATTGTATTATTTTGTATTATAGTATGTTATGTTGCCTTCTGATACCTTACTTAGTAAATTAGTTTGTTTTCCCTCTTTGCTGCTTGTTTGTTTTTACGTCCATCTCTCTACCCTTTTCCCCTTTCACAGGGCGTGGGTCAGTGGGTCCCGCCTCCCCAACAGTCAAGGAATGGAGCTGAACCAGCCTCTAAGGAATTGATATAACTACATGCCCTTAAAGACTCAAAGTAGAGTATTAACAACTCTGTCAGCAGTGAGTGATTAACAGTAAGTGATGAAAAAAAAAAATAATCAGTCAATTCTGCTAGTGTCTTGCTGGTTTTACAACCCCCAACAGTAAGTAGTAACCCTAGAAGATAGACTCCAAATATGCACAGAAAATAAATGTATAGAGTAAGAAGGAACATAATCACGTAGTTGATTTTCAGAACACAACACACGTCTTACGGAATGCACATTTTCCTATTACATGCATATTAAATCAGTAGCCTAAACAATGGATCCAAATAATCCAATTTTTAAAATGCCTGTAGTCATTCTGTATTCATAATTGCATTTTGAAATTATCGCATTTTAATTTCATGAAAGTTTGAGAGAGATTGAAACTATACTTCTGCAAATCAGATAAACTGATGAGATTCCAGGGGCTGTATTTTTAAAACATATTTCATATACAGCTGTATTTTAAAAGCTTTTAATATGATGTTCTATGCATTATAGATCATGAATGGTATTACAGAATAGGAAATATGTCTAAGAAGTGGAATTCATTTTTAAACTTAACACTGAAATACTAAATATTTACAGATTGACACAGGATATCTTTTCTTCCTGCAGTTAATTCCCTAAAGAGCATTTTAAAATAGTAGCATGAAAACTGCAAGTGTATGTATCAAGCCAGGAACTCATTTTTTTGTCTCTGTAGGCCCAGGGAGTGTAAATGTGTTTGGAAAAGGTTAGCAGTCTACTGATGATTCTCACTCAGATCATGTTTTTGGCACAAGATTTCATACATTCATCTAAAGTTATTAGCAAGTTATCTGATGGTAAAATGAGTAATAGGCTGAATAAGAGCTTCCTACATATGCAATCCAAGCAATAGGCAAGGAATAGGCAACACACTTAACTGAAGGAATACAAATTTTGTAGGAGTTAAAGTTGCTTGTTGTCTTCCTTTTACCTTTCAGATATTTTTAAACTGCTTATGCAGTCAGTGAAAAGACAGGAAAGTTAAGAAAAACAATAAGACATTTGTAAAAGGAGGAGTATTAATGTTCAAGTCTGTCGGCTAACATCTCTTGAAAAACAACAAACAAAAACAAAACCCTGTAAAGCTTTTTTTTTTTTCCCCTTTACATTTCTACCTCCCTTCTCTCCCCAAATGCCCAATAAATTTGAGATTTGCAGCTTTTATATATGAAATCATAAATTTTTTGAAATGTCATGATTTCTCATGTCTGACTCAGGATTTTTCTGCATTTGAGTTTAGCAGAACTGGAGATACATTTTCCATTTCAATTCCAATAGAGATAGATCTTCATTCTATTTCTAGAATTTATATCACTTGTCAGGAAGAGATGTCCAGATTTCAATTAAACCAGAAAATAATCTCTCATGGAAATGCAGCTTGAGACTGGGACATGTGCTCAGTACTTAGAGCTACTTATACTGAATTAAAAAAATAAAAGATGATAAAGCAATTATAAAGAAGTTTAAAGGTAAGAAGTGCAGAGATCAGAATTCAAGAACTGGAGCCCAGAACTCATCTATAAGAGGCATGTCAAAGAGCCAGAAATCACTGTGACTTTTCAGCACTTAGTGGATAGAGCAAAGATAGTATCCCACAGGCCAGTCCTTCACTGCTTTGCAGATTAATTACAGCCAGCTGTAGCTTGATTGCCCAAGTGGAGCTGACCCAGACATACAGAGGCTGGTCTTCTAATTTCATTTTGGAAGAGCTTTCATGAGATGTCTAATCTAGTGTTTTCTGTATATTTGAAGGGTTTTTTTCCTCAGAAACTTCCAAATCTATAAAAGAATTTCTGAGGTGGTTTGAAAGATAGCCCCTCTCTTTTTGTTGCCATTCAGAATTAGCAGATGGAAACAGCAGGCTTCAGGAACTGAGCTCCCAGTTGGTGTCTGAGCAATGTTTGTGCCAAGAGAATTGAGAAGGCCATAGAAGAACCAGCTCCCAGCCAGCATTTGGACATGAGCCATGCCAAGCTGGTTAAGCAGCCTGCAGGGAAATCTGGCTTCTGCCAGTGGATAGATGAAGTGCAAGGCTCAGTGAAATGTGGCTCCCAGCTGGCACAAAGGCAAAAGATAGTTGATCCAGTCACAGAAAGACTGCCTTTGTTGGTACCAGGCCAAATATCAATAGCACTGAGTGGGGGACAGCTTTCAAAGCTCTCTTGTTTCTTGCTTGAGATATGAGTCTTATTGAAGCAAGCAGGCAGAAAGGGTTCATTAGCATTTCCTGAATCTCAAGAGAAAATAGGATTTCAACGTCATTCTTACAGCAACTAGAAAGAAAAATTCCTATTCCTATACAGAACATGCCAGTGATGACAAGAGAAATGCTATCCTGTAGGCTGCCCATGCAAGTCTTTAGCTTCCTTGAAACATTCTTAAGTATTTCTAACACCAATTAGTCATTTTCATTCAATTTATGTACTCAGTTGTCATTCTGAGAGTTAACTTCTACTTCATCACAGATTCATTCAGAATGAAATTGTGTTTTGTATCTACCATATATGGAGATAGACCTCTTTCTTCCCTTTCCCAGAAGGAATTATATAATGGTGATTATTTTCTTCAAAATACTGTCATTGAGACTAACAGTGATCCTGGTGGCAATTCCATAGGATCTCTGCACAGTCGTAACCTTGAAAGGCATCCCTATTCAAGGGGAGATCCTGCTCTACAGCCTACTGCTGTGTAGGAAAGCTCAAAGTGGGGGAGGCTCTTGGGCTGCTCACTATTTATGGGCTAAGATGATTGATTAATGGTCAGAAATTGCTCTTTTTTTTTAGGCACATGCTCAATTGGTCTTCAGCTGTCTCTAATCATAATCTGTTTTAACAAGTGTTATGAGTACTGTTGCTCATTGTTGCCACTGGTGAAAGATGTCTGCCATGATAGGTGGAAGGAGGGAATTAAGGAAAGGAAGATGGTGGAGGGGAGCAAGAGAAACATACTGTCACAACCCACAAATTCCTTTCTTCCTCTGTCCTGAAACTGAGAGGGAAGGTAGATAGAGTGGCTGACTGGATCTCTGGTGGCTCGCTGCTCTGTTTTGATTTTCCAAAGGAGAAAGTGATTGAAGTGAGAGCGAGGTTGGTCTCTTCTCACTGGTGACAGGATGAGGGGAAATGGCCTGAAGTTGCATCAGGCGAGGTTTAGATTAGATATCAGGAAAACCTTCTTTATAGACAGGGTTGTTAAGCACTGGAATGGGCTCCACAGGGAGGTGGTTAAATCACAATCCCTGGTTGTGTTTAAAATCTATTTGGATGTAGTGCTCAGGGGCATGATTTAGTGGGGGTTTGTTAGAGTTAGGGTAGTATGGTTAAGTTGTGGTTGGACTTGATGATCTTTAAGGTCTTTTCCAACCTAAGCAATTCTATGAAAGACAGCTGAGCCAGGTCATACCAGGAAGTAAATCTGAGGACATGTTTTCACAACTTAATATTCTGCCATGTAAAAATTTTCATTAAGAAGCAAAATTTCTTTCAGTCTTCTGTTTCAATTCTTTCAATAAATTTTCAATTCTTCAATAAATTTTCAATTGCCGTGAAAAGACAGTTTGTCTGAAGTTACTGGTTATTGTACAGCTCAGACTAATAAATGTTTGTTACTGTTGTTCTAACAGTAGATTCCTAAATATTGCTTTCTAAAATCCTTTTCTTTCATCCATTCACCATTCACTTCTCTGAAATGTTTGCCTTGAAGAATAAATTTTCCAAATCCAGTCTAAACCTGCAATTTGTTTATTTTTATGCAGTATTTGGATTAATGGTGTTCAGTCCTCTGGAATATAAGAAAACTAAAATTGACTTCTCCTGTTATAAACTGCCTTATGACTACTTGCTGAAGAACTGTACTAATGAATCAGCTAAACCTAGAAAATTAGAAATAGGCAGATACTTATAGCTTATTGAGAAGTAGTGCACAGAAGTGTTGCAGGGAAAATTGGGTTTGATTTGGATGCACTGTGAAGGACTGAGAATAGCACCTCTCAAAAATGTCTTATGCTTGGAAACTGATTTCCTTCAGTATGTATCACCAGTGCTCTTACAGAAGTCAGGCTGCACCTACACCCTACAGCTTGCCCAGAGTACTAGGAAAGCTCGTGGCACTTCTGAAAGGCAAGATGATTTCCATATCCTTCATTTTTCAGCTTGTACTGGAATGTACAATAACAAGTGTATGCACAATGTTCACAAAGTCTTCCCAGATACTAACTTCATCCTTCTCCCTCTTGTGTCTGCAAACAGGCAAAAAACATACCTTCTTTCGTAGTTATTTTTATGTTCTTTTAATGAAGCAACTGGGTGTCTTACTTGCTTGGAGAAGGGAGACTCTTCATTCCCTGAGGGAGTTACTGAGCATACTTAAGGCATAGTATGTCAAACACTGTGGGGATATGGCAGTTAGTTAATAGTCAAAAGTAAGAGTTTGAAGTTCACAACAGTATATTAAACAACTAGAATTGTCAGATATATTTGATACTACTCAGAAGGTCAATGAGTTGAGAAGAACGATAAAAATAACAAAGTATGTTTACAAGCAAGTTTTCATTATCTGAGTCTTTTTTTCTACTTTTTTTTTTTCCTGCTTTTTATTTTAAAAAGTGTGTTCTTTTAGGGTTTTAATGCTTTTGATGCTGTAGGGGAATTACTAGAGGCAGAAAGCAGAAGCACAAAATCTATGGCTTTGACGTCACCAGGTCCCATCAAAGTTAGGTCAGGACAAACAGTACCAACAGTTTGCAGAAGCTGAAATCTGTGAGTATTTAATTTGCAGAACAGAAAAAAATATTCTGAATAGCATGGCCACATCTCTCTGAACAAACAGAGCCAGCCACCTCTACATAGCACTTACATTTATCAATGCTGTAAGTACAGGTAGAGTCAATACTTCCTTAACTGGAACCGGTTATAAAACTGCAGAAAAATGTTCAAAAATTGTTTTTCTTCAGTGCTGTAGGACTGCAGGAAAAGCTCACCAGGTGTGACACAACTTGGATTGATATGACTGGTTTCACTTCAGCATGCATAGCCTCAGGGTAGTATGAATTTCTTGAGGATGTGCTGGAATTTTCAACTACTATTTCTTTTAGAGGGCCAACTTCCAAAAATATGTTTTAAATCCTTGAAGTAAATATTAATAGAATATAAGACATGATTTAAACTAATGCACAAAGCTTAGGAAATGAAGAGTACTCAATGAAATATCGGCAAAGAGAGGAAAAGATGCATTTTCTCCTTTTCTTATGGTTTGTGCATCATAAAAGAAGTAGACATTTTTAGCTGATAAAGGTTATAAAGAGTTGATAAAAGGTTTAATATAGTAACTTTAATAAAGCAGTTAAGAAGACATGCCTACAAAACAACTTCTAAAACTATTGTTTCTGTGCTTATACGTTTCATTTTCCCAAGACAAAGATTTCTACAACATATGAAAATGACTGCAATCTCACATGAACCTTGTTAAACTTCTAAAAGAATTCAAGTGGTTCATGGATCTTGAAAGAAGTTCTTGAAATTAGGATTATTTTGCTTGTGATCATACATGTTTGTCAGGGATATAGATTAAATTTCCTGATGCTTATATAGATAGAAAGTAAAAGGAAAAAACTTCTTTAATTGCATAGTCTAAAAAAACCAAACCGTTTATTGTAGAGAGCAATTCAAGTGAACTTGTCTGGATATTCTGTCTCTCAGTTGACTGTTTCCATATTAGACACCCTTGCTCTTAATCATCCATCAATCAGCAATGAAAACACCCAAGTTTAGTATCTCATGACTAATAACAATTTTGCTGGGATGTATATATACATATAGAGAGAGAGAAAGAGAGAATCTAATGTCAATTTTTTATTTTTTATTTTTTTAATCTCAGAAACAACTTTATCTCTTAATTTTCTGAAATAACTTGTGACACTGTAACCATTTGCATTAGAAAATCTCTTGGAGGCATTAATATTTTTCCTGTGTTTATTCATAGTAACATATTATGGCCTAAAAGGAAGAAGATTCTCAGATCAGTAAACTATCTTCTATTTATATTCTCAATAATAAATGTCCTTCACAAGTGTTGTAGTTTAACCAGTAGGCATCTAAGCACCACACAGATATTCACTCACCACTCTCACAAGTGAGATGGGGAAGAGAATCAGAAAAAAATAAAATTCAGGGGTTGAGGTAAATGCAACTTAATAGGACAGAAAATAAAGGGAAAATAACAATAATAAATATACATATATAAATATACAAAATAAATAATACACAACACAATTGTTCACCACCCACTTACTGATGCCCAGCCAGTATCTGAGCAGCAACAACTCCTTTCTGATACTACGCCAAAAGGAATGGGACATTATTTTGGCCAGTTTGGGTCAGTTATCCTGGTCCTGTCTCTTCCCAGCTTCTTGCACAACCCTAGCTTCTTGCTGGCAGGGAAGTGTGAGAAGCTGAAACATCTTTGTTTTAGTGTAAGTACTACCCAGCAACAATTCAGTGTGCTACTAGCACTACTTTTTCTCCTAAAGCAAAACATGGTATCATACTAGATATTGTGAAGAAAATTAACTTATTTTGGAAATCTATGGAAAATTATCCAAGTTGAAACTAAAACAAGTTAATTTCTACAAGATTTGCACTTAGACTGATAATACGCTGAACCTACAGCATATTTTGATTATATTGTCTTTCTTCTAGTTTCTGATACATCACCTTGTTGTAAATCTCATCAAACCTTTATGAAACAGATGTATATTTCCTCTCCTGCTTAGAAAATTCCTGTAGTGTTGGCTAAACAAATTCTGTGAATGGTTCTTCAGGCCCACCGGAGTAAAAGGAAACTAATATATGCTGATCTGTCATACGGGCAGAACATCACTGAAGCCCTTCTATTCTTATGAGATGTATATACAAGTCCCAGAAGCTATGTACACAATTTCTTGTTTAACAACATACTGGAGCACACTGTTCATAAGTGTATGCTGGCACAAATGAATCACAACCACAAACAGAGAGAGACAGATTGTATGCATAGAGTCTCTTACTGTGCCTATCTCTATCACTGAGTGTGGTGGATGCCAGTACTTATGCCTGAGTTGGGAATAACCTGCAGAACATCTCCCCTTATCCTCAGAGGTATCGTGTTAATACCCAAAGAGGTCTTGATTCTGCATTACTGTCTATAAATCACTGTGTTCTAGAGACATCTCCAGTCTTACTGTCTGCTGAGTCTTCAGCATGGAACTATCTTTGACAGGTTTTAGAACATGGAGGTTGTAAGGTAGAAAGGATACTATAAACACATAAGAGGAGAAATGTGCATAGAAGAATAGCTACAAGACATCAACGATAAAGTCATCTTTAAACTTTAAAAAGATGTGACATGGAGATTTGCATGGAATTAATTTATTAGAAAGAGCAAACAAACAAAACCCCAAAGAACTGGAGCATAGCTCTTCATTGTATTTACTGAAAAAAAAAAAAAAAAGCCAAAAGAAAAAAAAGCAGATCAACATTTCCTCCTTCTGCTCACATCTGGCCGTGAACGAAAGCCAAGAACCAATCAAAGACAGCAACTCACTCTGCCAAGCACATGCTCGAATTCTTATACCCATGGCTCTGGCTTTTGTCTTGGGCTCAAGAAAATAAATGCACCCCAATATAATGAGGTTTGAGATGAAAAAAAAATTACAACCCAGGAACTCTATATAATCAATTTCAAGATGTTCTTCAACATGAGGCTTCTAACAGAAGCCTACAAGAGCGGAAGATCCCAGCATGCCATGAATTAATTACCTCACTTTGACACACAATGGCACATTTCAGATATCCAGCCACAAGATGTCAGTACACTCAATATGAATTGTTAGAAAAGGAAAAATCTGTAGGAATGGGATCTTTCCATGTCACAAATCTCTTTATCCTCCCAGCAGAGGAAGAACAAGCATTTTTGAGGTATCATAGAATGTGTATTTATAGTAGAATTTCAGCATTCAAATTGTGCCTTCTAAGTGAAAATAGTTGGACAATTATAGTCTGAACACAGCATATTAATGTGGGTAAAATGTTGTACCAGAATCAAGAACATGGTTTCCTCTTCCTTCTCTGGAACTAAGGAATAGTGGAGAAGGATCTAGAATAGCTCATAGGCACCTAACATGGTTTTCAGTGACAGCGATAGCTCTCATGCACTGCACAGATCTGTAATTCTGCATACAATCAGCCACTTGAAAAGCTGCTCTAGTATCTCTTTAGAGATGCTTTCATTTTAGTAGTGTCTAGATACCTGTTTCAAGGACAGTATGTATAAAACTTTAGCAGCAAATCATATAGGGTTGCTCTGCTTTCTGTATTTTGTATAATTACTGGACAGCATATGGGATGTGGGTGTAGCACAAAATAGAGTTATCACAGTCACTTCAAAAACAGTTCAGAATCAAGATGTGACAGCAATAATCTTTTGCAATTTACACAATGCTCAAAATATTCAGTGAATTATTACTCTTGTTACATGTCAATCTTTAGATAATCAAATTTCATGTTGGGAAGGTAAATGCTTGGAATCTTCCTAGCAAAGTGTAATCAGAATTTCCTCCATGTTCTTTGAAATCTTTCAGCATGTCTCAGTAGATGCAGCAGATGATATAACAAAGGCTTTCTTGGGAGACTGCAGAAGTTTCTCTAACATGACTTCTGTATGAGGTAAATCAGTAGCCAAAATATATTGTTCAATTAGCAGACATCTGGGTAAATACAAGCTATTTCATCAGCATGACTCCTGATGGAACTTCTGTTGAAGTAAATGTTAGCTTTGTTGACAAATTTATCAAACTTGAAAATAAGAATGAAATACTTTTGATAGTAGACATCTTCTAAACCTCTTAAAGAAAATGAGAAGTCACAGATACCAAAGGGAAATTTTCCATGAATAAAAAAATTTAGTAAAGAGACTGAAGAAGAAAAATTTTAAAATAATTAATTATTGTCAAAGAGGAAGGTCCGTATACTATTCTGCATGTAGCTGAGATTTACACTACTTCAAGTCTTCATGATTGATCCAGAAAAGACCTCTTTTAGAGAGTTGGATAAGTCTACTTTTAATACTATATAAATTCAGAATAAAAAAAACATAGCCTGACTGCAAGAAATTGTGGCAGACATCTATAAGGCTGATTGGGATACAAAATGACAAATGAAATTCAGTGTAGAAAGATGTGAAATGATGCACAAGGCAAAAACAAACAAAAACAACAACAAAAATGCAAAATCACGAGACAGTAATAATCTTGAGGTAATGAGAGTTCCTTCCAAAAAATGTCACAAAAAAGCAAAAGAAAAATAACAAAGAATAAAAATAAAAATAAACTCAATGTTACAAACTGGAAGGAAAAGGATATGTCGAAAACAGAGAGCAAGGCAAAGCTCAACAGAGAACATGACAAAGCTAAATCATGAATCACAATTCACATTTAAAATTAACCATGCAGTGAGTCCCTGCCCCAACCTCGCATCATTTCCAAAGAGATACACTTGAATAGGAAACGATTTACAAAATGATAATTAAAACAATAACAACAGGAAAAACTAAAGGCATGAATTTGTTTTCAAATAGGAGACAACTGAGGCACAAGTGATGAGCTTGGATTCTTCTGTCAAGGGAAGAAAGAATGAGGGGATAGGTAAAACAGGAATGGAGGGTGAAAAAGAGATATATGGGATCTTCAGCTGTATGTCCTTTGGTCTGATCTCATACAGCCATTCTGACCAACAGGTAGCATGAAGTCATTGGCTAGTATCAATTTCAAGATTGTTATTACTTGAAAAGCTGCTATTTATCAGCACATTTTGCTTTAAAAAATCATTTATTTTTCAGAAAAAAAGGGAAAAGTTTTTTGGGAGCAAAGTTGGAGAGTAACATAAATGGTGGTATTATGCATATTTAAAAATACACTAAAGAAATCTATAGAATGGGAATCAGCCCATATTAATCATTTTCCAGGCAAAAGTCTAAATAGACTAAATAGTCTAAATAGTCTAAATAGACTAAATTGAAAATAATAGACATTTTCTCAGAGGAAAGGTTTTGGGATTTTGCTCTTTATAGACTATTTATATCATGTTCATCAACATAGTTTCTGAATGTGTTCCAGTCGTGCATTAAGCAGTGTGACTAACATCTGTCACATGTTTTTTTCTGTCGGTCTCTCCAGGGAGATAAATATATGCAGTAGAGTATCTTGTTTCCTAAATGAATTTTTCTGAGTGAAGAGGAGAAGATGAAAGAATAGGGATTGGAAAAATAAGTTTTTTGTTTCCATAAATATATAATTTGCCATATATTTACACCAGTGAAATCATGGACAAAAAGTATGTATTAAATTTAGACCACACCATTTCAATTTGCATCCTTGTTTTTGGGTATGAACTTGATGCTGAAATAAACTGCACGCTTAACAAAGTTACGTCCACTAATTTGACTCTTTTTCTCCTGACTTAATGCTGGTAGACACAAGACGAAAGAATATGAAATGCCTTTTCTTAATAGAGAAGAAAAGGCAATAAAGCACTGGCCATGAAGCCATGAAGTATTAAAAGATTTTACAGTGATGATAAATGAATGGTATCTCGTTACTAAGAAATAATGTTACAAGTTTTGAATTTTTAATTTGTCAGTTGTAATTGAGTTACAATATAAAATATATCATATAAATGGATTAAGAAAAAAAAAAAAGAAGCGCCAAGAATTAACATTTTAAAATAACTAGGAAGTTATTTTAAAGTTATTATATTGGATTTGGAATGTGTCTGCAAAATTTCTGAGCAGTACAAATTAATAGTAAAGATTAATATGTAGTTTTCTTTGTGAACCATTTTAGGATAATTTTTCAAGGAGCAGTTACTATGACCAATATTCATATTTTACAGATGGTCTATTAACAGATAGTGTTGTATATCCCATGAAGGGATAAACAGCACGTATATATTCTGCTTAGGAACTCTGGGAATTATCCTAGGAAGGACCTCAGTAGCAACACAGGAACACACCCACACACCAGGTCGTTGGGCTTTTTCTAGAGATTTTCTGCCTTTGATGAAAATAACAGGTTGCTTAGCTTCATAAGGAGGTTCCTAAAGAAGGTTGGTCTTCCTGACAGCAAGCACTTCTGAATATTTATTATATATTGAAAAGCATAAATGTTGAAGAGAAAGAATACAATACTGCTTTTTATTTTTCTTTAGAATAACCGTCCTGGCTTCTAAGTGCCAGATAAGAGTGGAAACAAAGGAAAAATAAATAAATAAGGAAAAAGAAATATCGAAATTAAAATAACAAAGCTTATCTGAATAAAGTGCTAAGATCATTGTAGTACACCAGACGGAATGCCATCCAAAAATGACCAATGAGTGCATACAGCAAAATGACAGACCTATACAACGGCGAATTTTTTTTTGGAGCTTGGTTATAGAAATAGTTTGTATCTCCTAAGAGAGTTAGAAGATATAAAGAGCATCAGAATTTTTGTAAAAAGTAGACATTGCTTGCTAGCGGATGTTGCTGATCAGGGATCTGGAAATATACCTCATTTTCTTTATGTGATTTAGTATGGCTTTATGTTATTGTTATTGTTATTATGTTATTGTTAAGACCACAATTATTCATGCTGATTAATACTTAAGTAATTGCCTTATAGCAGTTCTGCATATTCTGTGTGCCAGATACACAAGACTTACATATGCAGTTTAACTGGGCATAGAGACCTTTAAATTTCATGAATCATCACTTTGTTTAGCAGACAGTGAATGCTCATTCACATTTCTTGCCTTTGCTAACCCCAGCCCCGCCCAAGTCACTTAGTGAAGCAGATGCATATTTTGAGGTAAGTATAAGATAGTAGAAGTAATCAAGCTGTAGCTATTCAATGACAGTTGATTACAATGTCATCTCTTTTTTTTTTCTTTTACACTTACCTTCCTGTTTAGGTTCACTGCAGTTCCTTTGGCAGGAGATCTCACCTTTTATCATACTTTTTAAGTTGCACAGAGCCTCCAGCTCTTGATCTCCTTATCACACACATTATGTGCTGTGTTCTTGTAATTAATAAAAAGTCTATGTTGGAAGCTTTTAGCTACATCATAAGAAGTAAACTGATACTTTGTTTAATTTACTTGTTTAAAAAGGGACCATTAAAAATTTAACAACCTATAGAATCCCAGATAACTGACTGAAATCTTAGATTTTCAGGAATATCCTGATACATCCAGACCCTTTGAGTGGCTACCAACACTCAAAGGTGCAATCTGTTTCATCCTCCTTCCCTAGCACAAATTCTTGCTGAATTGAAGAATACTTTTTTTTTTTTTCCCACCATTTTCCAAAGGTACTTCTCTTGGTGTGATTGACATGATATGATTATGCTGGGATCAGTCTGTGTGAGTCTGGTTCTCAGTTGATCAGCTGTATTATGGTAACTGGCAGAAGATCAGCATACTGCTTTCAGGAAGTATATACGCAGTGGAAGGAAACCATATATTGTCTGTAATAGTGTTGCATCAGAAATATGTTTATGGCAATACTTTAGCCATAGCCTTCCTCATATTACTTATATATGGAAAGATAGACATTGTTTGTATAAATATGTCATAAATGTCTTTGCTTATAATCCAGCATATTTACAGCTGTCATGTTGTTACCTGTGTTCAACAGTAGCATTAAGAAGCCAAATGTTATTCTTGGTGCTTAGCTAGTAAAAAAATTTAAAATGCTTTCATCTAAACCCCAAATACATAACTTGGATAAATCCATAAGGGTAATGCTTACTTCCTGCAATAGACCATCTGGCACAGAAGAGGCTGCACCAATTAATATAGAATAAATGATGTTAGTAACACAGAGAGTAAATATTTCAGGCTAATTTTTTTTTGCCATTTATAAGCTGACTTTGTACTTCAGAATTTACCATTAGAGTCTCTAGTACGTTGAAACAGGTCAATAGCATTAGACTCTGACTAGAATGCAAGTAGTTTGCTTTCTTTTTAACTCTCATAGAAAGTCCTGGTTCCAACTATTTGTGTGAGGGTGAGAGAGTCTTAGGAAGTGCTGTAATAGTTAGCAGTATTACTTGTCTGAGTTTCCTGTCTCTCTCACTAAGGATTAAGTGTTGCTTTGCTAATGTTATCCTTAATTCTAAATATACTAGTTCACCTCCTTTTCTCAAAGGAAAATACAGCTTGAATGATCATAGAATCGTGGAATGGCTTGGGATCAAAGCAACATTTAAGATCATCCAATTCCAACCCCCCTGCTGTAGGCAGAGACTTCTCCCACTAGACCAGGTTGCTCAAAGCCCCATCCAGCCTGGCTTTGAATGCTTCCAGGGTGGGGACATCCAGAACCTTCCAATGTCTCGCCACCCTCATAATAAAGAATTTTTTTCCTAATATCTAGTCTAAATCTACCCTCTTCCAGTTTCAAGCCATTTCCCCTCATCCTGTCATTACAAGCCCTTATAAAAAAATCTCTCCCCGGCTTTCCTGTAGACCCCCAGTTACTGGAAAGTTGCTCTAAGGTAGCCCCATAGTTTCTCCTCTCCAGATTGAAGAGCATCAACTTTCTCTGCCTGTCAATGTAGGGGAAGTGCTCCAGCCCTCTGATTATCTTTGTGGCCCTCCTCTGGACCCACTCTAACAGCTCCATGACCTTCTTGTGTTGGGGGCCTCAGAACTCGGTGCAGTAATCCAGGTGGTGTCTCAAAAGAGCAGAGTAGAGGAATAGAATCACTGCCCTTGACCTGCTGGTCACACTTCTCTTGGTGTAACACAGAATATGGGCTACAAGTGGGCTGCACGTGCACACTGTTGGCTCATGTTGCATCTTTCATCAACTAATACTCCCAAATCCTTCTCCTCAGGGCTGCTATCAAGCTATTCGTGCTTGGAACTGCCCCTACCCATGTGCAGGAATTGATCTTATAATGCATCTCAAATGACTAATGCAGAAGATTAAGACTATTACTCTAATATTAACTAAGTTGATCTTGAGAATCACAGAATTATTGAGATCGGAAAATACCTCTAATGTCATTTAGTCCAACTGTCTTCTTTCCAACGATACTGCCCACTAAACTGTGTCACTAAGTACTGCATTTACCTTTTCCTTAAACACCTCTACCACTTCCCTAGGCACCCTGTTTCAATGCCTCACCACTTCTGAGAAGAAACTTTTCCCTAATATCCAATCTGAACCTTCCCTGGTACAACCTCAAGCCATTACCTCTCATCATAGTGCTGTTACCTGATAGAAGAGGCCGATCCCCACCTCACTATAACCTCCTTTCAGGCAGTTGTAGAAAACAATAAAATCTCCTGTGAGCTCCCTAGTCTCCAGACTATAAACAATTCCAGTTACTTCAGCTGCTTCCAAACATTCTTGTGCTCCACAACCTTCACAGCTTTGTTGCCCTTCTCTGGACACGCTCCAAGGCCTTGATGTCTTCTTGTAATGAGGAGCCCAAAACCGAACACAGCACTTGAGGTGTATCCATACCAGTGCCTAGTGTGACCACCTCCCTGCTCCTGCTACTGCACTATTTCTGATGCAAGACAGAATGTCATTGGCCTTCTTGGCCACCTGGTCACACTGCTGGCTTATGTTCAGCCAAGTATGAACAAACAGCCCCAGATCCTTTTTCTCTGTGCAGCTTCCAGCCACTCAGTCCCAAGCCTGTAGCATTGCCTGATTCTGCCTATCATGGTACTAGGAAATATAATATTTGTGTTGTAGACATTTTATGGAGAATGAAATAGGAATTATAACATCTTACTGCTGCCAGTTTAGATTCACAGAGCAAGAAGTCATAACCAAACAATTATACTCTACAGTCACTAGTCATTCAAACTTCATGATTTTTTCTATTCTTTTTGATTCTATTTCTTTTTTTTCTTTACTTCTCTAAAACATTGGACCTTGGCTTGCACATCTCAGGTATATTTTATGTAAAGGAAGTTTAACTTATTCTCGTCTTTGTTGTATATAACTCAATTGAATCATGGTTAGTAAAGAAATTTAGTATGCTACACAGTCACTATCTGAGGAATCATGATTGGTATCCTGAAATCACATACGTGGGCAGCATCAAGACGATTTCTAGTGGGGTGACTGCCTCCAGGTGTTCATACTCAGTCATCAGTTTCCAATGTGCAATAGGGCATGCATGTCTAACTTGATAGCTTTATGGTTTTGTTGCTTTCTTTTGTGTGTGTGTGTTTTAATGAAAAATATAAAAAAGAAAAGTTGTGATTTAAATACATAAACTGCATTACATATTTCATAAGTTGGACACTCAAAAAACAGATTTAACTGATTTAATAATGCATCATAAAAATGATTCAAAATTGATCTGCTTGCTTTTATCTTTTAAATATAGTTTAAGAAGTAAAGGATGAGATAGGATGATTAATATTGATCTTGTAAAATTATTTACTATTTCCATAAGTGTTTCAAGGCATAGTTTCTTTTCCTGCATCATGTTTATCTTGGACCTTTTATTCCCATTCCCCTAATATAATTTGTTTTTCTTATATAAAATTCATTTACTTGTTCATATAACCACCTGGATTTTAGTATGTCTTTATTTTTCTTTTTCATGACATTTTTTTTCTTTTCAGAACTTTTTATCATACATTTGCAAGTTCCTATCTTTGAATTACAGAAGCAACAACAAAAAAAAAACCTCCACATCTCTGTAACTATACATTATATATACATACATCTCTGTAACTATATATATGTTATTTACTTAATAACCTTTTGAAATGATTTTTAGTGCAAATCTGCGAAGGACATTTTCCAGAGCTTTAGAACACTGACTAGAAAAGGCCAGTATTCCTCAGTTATCATAGAATATAAGGACACCCAGCCCTCTCAGGATTCGGAGATTCTCAGAAGCTTATTAATTCCTGTGAATGACAAACTTCTGTTGTTGTTTTTGGAAAATAAGCTTTGAGTCCACTATACTACATAGACCTGAGAATCAGAAGTAACAGTGATAGGAGACAAGCAGGACAGTATTCAGAGCCTGATTTTGTCTTTCACAAATCTATAAGACTTTTTTTCTTAAGTCTGTGCATGCTTAAGGAATTCCTATGTTTCTTGCTCTCTTGCCATGTTCCTATAACACTTCCTACAAGGAAAGCAGAACTCCCATACACTGTTGATCTCCATGTTAACACTAGGTCCTTAGAATAGCTATGACAGCCATCCTGAAAAGCAATTTCCTGAAAGTCATAGCACTGTGAGCAGTGACAGTCACTACTCACAACATAAGAAGCGTACAGATCCAACCAAGGCAAGCTAGTGCCTGCCCAGAGAGTGGGCCTGTGCCAGCTGGAGATGGCAATCTGTACCACTGCTCTTTAAGGTGCAGCAGTTCATTGCTGAGCATCACAACTTTCACAGTACTGCAGCTTTATACAATTCTCTTGGTGTAAAAGCTAAGTAAAGCAATGCTTTGTGAAAAACATTAATATGTGTCTCAGCATACGATTTCTTAATCACTTTATTCTGCTTATTCTGAAAGAATTATCAGTTCTTTGCAGGAATAAAAAGAAATGTAAATCTTTTTAAAACAAAAAGTGAAATAAAAGTGATCTCTCAGTACATTTTTTCTTTTGTCTTGTCTTTCCTGAAAATTGAGCTCACGGAGATTAGACTGTAAAAGAGTTAAGAGACAGTGGGGTATTGTGAATGAGAGGGAGGGAAGAAAGTGAGTTCTAAGAACATGAAGTCAGCTGCAGGAGAGAAAATGTGAAGTCTCAATGAGCAGTCAAGGGAACGAGAAAGAGGCAATTGAATAGCGTGGGGACTGTAACATTATTGTTAATATCATGATGAAATGCAAGCAGAAGTGGAGTTGTGTTTATAATTGGAAAGAAATTAGAAGATGGAGTAAGCCATGATATTCCTATCAACAACAGATTAATATGGGAACACTGCATTAAAAAAAGAAAATTAAAAACATGATGCAATTAAAATGTGGTCAGATATTTCCTATTAGAGGAGCAGCAACAACTGTTTGCATTAACACTGTGATTATTCTGACTGAAAGGTAAGAAAAACCTTGAGTGAAATTGATTTGTTCCCTCTGTTTTCAGGAGAACATAGCTCAGAAGGGGCCATTCCTTGCTGCCTGCTGGCATTAACACGAGAGGGTTCTGATCGACCCATTCAGTAGCTCTGTGCTACAGCAAAGCTTTTATAAGCCAAGGTGCCAGGTCTTTATAGCACAACTAGGTACCACAATCTTTGCTTAGAGCTTGCAAACACAGACTTTTGCAGTGCTCTGAAAGCCCAGATAGAATGACCTTTTATAGACAGAAAGCACACAGCAAAGTCCAGTGGGTTCCTTGAAGCATGGCTTTTATCAACCTAAAATGAGAGAGGGAACAATTCCTGAAACTTCTCCAAGGACTGAGGCAACAGTGAGCCTTTCCTCTTTGGCTCTCCAATTCTGGTTTTCAAAGAACACTGTCACAGCAGTCCTTCTAAGAAGAGAGATCATTCAGTATACTTCCTCTGCCTTAGAGGGTTCTCTGGTTGTCCATTAAAGTCTTTCCTTCTGGTGCATGAATGTATGCCATAAGGGTTTTATACTGATTGGTATGTTTGTTTCTTGCTGGGATTAATGTTTTTAAACATGTGGGCTTAATGATCTGACAATAAGTACAATTACATAAATAACAACAATTTTGTACATGCACACAGAGGTGCGATCTGCCATTTTTCTGGGGGAAGTCCCTGTCAAGGAGAGACGTAACATACTTGGGAGCTCAACAACTGCAGTCATTCTGTCACAACGCTGTTTAGAGACCATGTAAAAAAAGCCATTCCCTAAGGAAGTTATCAGTAAGACCACGTTCTCGAGGGTACTTCTTTTTCAGTGTAGGAAGGATGAGCCATGTTTTAGCCTCTAACCTTCCATCTGATACACCATTTATCCAGTATTATAGCTATTATTTGATTATAGAAGATATTATTTATTATAGAAGCTATAATATTTGAAATGTTTGTAATCATATGATGGCATCATATAAGAACTGTGCTTCTGTGCATTATATCCTTCCATTTTAAATCTTCAGGCATGATTGTATATCAGTGTTACTATTCACAGGTGATTTTCCTTTATTATTAATATTAAAGAAGCTTCACCTATTTTAGAAGTAAAATCTTATTAAGCACTAATTCAATTAGTGTTCTAGAGGTTGACTTTTGTCACAGCACAGAGTCAATTGAACAGTCAATCCTGAACAGAGGAAAAAAGCAGAAAATAGAGAGATAGAGACCTTTAAGGAATGCTGCTGACATAATCTTTATGTCAATAGATGCAAGGCAGAATCAGCATGCATGCACAGGAAGCTTAAGCTTATAAAATGCAATTTGTTTTATTACTTCTGAATATTCCAAATTTTAAAGGAAGATTATTTCACCACTGAGAATACATTTAGCCAAGAAAATATATATTTTTTTCTTTCTTCCTTTCTAAAAATCTTATTATTTACAGAGATAATACTGCAGCATTTATGCCTTTTGCAATAACTTGTTCTGAAGAGCATTTCAGAATCTGTTTCTAGCCCCATGTGATTCTGTGATAAATATTTTAAGCTATACATATGTTAGTAACTTGACCCAAAGTGCATATGAAATTTAACAAAGAGGCTTATATCATGCATGAAGGAAACTCTGGACTGAGAAATGTGTTATTCTCTTACAGGTAGAAAGCAAATCATATCAGCATAGATAACTTGCCATAACACGTAGAATTTTTCTTAGGAAAGACTTGGTTTGCAAAAATATTTTAAAGTAGAAAGATCATTTTTTCTTTCTTTTTCTCCTTGTAAGACTTAATAATACAGTTTTCCATGAACATCCCTCGGTGCCTCCATATCTTCTTTTCACTCAGATTTAACAATCTCTTTTCATATGTCAGATGTTGAGATCTTTAAACATCTTTGAGGCCCCTGGCTGGACTGTTTCTAGTATGCTCATGTACTGGAAGCGAAAGATTTGAAATTTAGGACACAACAATATCTCATTAGTGCTGAATAAAGTCACCTCTGTTAACCTGCTGGCAACACTCTGTATAATGCAGCCCAGGATACCACTGACCTACTTTGCTGCAAGAATAAATCACTGACTCATGTTCAACTTGATGTCCATCCACAGAATGAACATAGCCGAGGCATTCTTGTATTTTCAATGATAGTGGAAATGAATGTGCAATTGACACATATTGTAGGAACCTGGATAAGTTTAAAGACGATATTGGCACTGAGGTCTAAATATCAAAGTTCCAGCTTAAGCTTAAAACAACAAAGTTGTTGAACATGGATTTGGCTTGGGAGAACTCAACCATTTCATCGAGTTTTCAATCAAACCAGTCTTATTTCAAAGCTCATCTCCAATATCAAGAACAAAAAAAAAAACACAAAAAAGTTTAATTACATAGTTCAGTGCACAACACTGGATAGCAACAGACCTTTGTTAATCACTACTGCAAAAATCTCAAACACCACAGATTCGTGGATCATTTTAAGATCCATAACAGAAAAGTGTCTGGAACACAAAAAGCAGAAACTCAAATTCTACTTTGGATATATTGTTTTACATAATGTATATAATGTTGGTAGTAATAGAGCAGAATTTGGAGCATAAAAAATTAGGTGGCTTTACTCACTATCTACAGCATGAATACTTATTTCTATTGAACTATTTGGAATCATGCTTTTGCTTTCTTTCACAGAGAAAAAATCTAATTTAAAATATTACCTTACTTTGTTTTTTAATTTTAAAATCAATATCAAAATCTTACTTCTTAAAAATACCAATTATGACTATCAGCTTTATTTTAAGATCTGCTAAGAGTTAAACTACAGAGTACATTTAGAAGACAGCATTATAAATAACTTGACAAGCAGTGAGTCTTTGAGAACAGGATGTTAGCTTGTTATCATTCACAGAAGCATGCTTGGAAATTAACAGAGTTTACACTCAAAATTTCTAAATAAAATTGAGCTTTCTGACATCTGAGATCCCTACACAGACTAGCTGTGAGAGAGTCTGAAGTCTAGTTTACACACACAAGGAAAAAAGTCAACTAAAACAGTAGAGAAGTACAAGAAGGAAGATCGAAAAAGGCTAGTAACATAAAAATCTCTGTTAAGTTTGTCAGAATCATAGTACACAGTATGAGTGAAAAACAGACAGTATGGGAAAACTGTCAAATGCTGAATGAAACTGGAAAGTAGCATAAATAACACAGCAAAGTATGTGGAGCAGCAGAAAGACCAACAGCTGGCAGAGAGGACTGACAGAAGAAATCCCATATATAAAGATGAAGTAGTAAGAAAAGTAAAGTAAAAGTTGTATTTTTTCCAAGTAAAAGTGGTATTTTTTGCTGTTCTTAAAATTAAAAATAAAATTAAAATTTAATTACTAAAGAATAAATTAGCACTTTATTAGTTCTCTATATTGTCAATTTTTTACAACTTCTGTGAGAAAGGACAAAAGTAGATGTGATTTGATTATACTCTACTACAATTTTTTTTTTAATGCCAAAAAGAAACTATGCACTGTTTCAGGCAAGAGTTACTTTGCAGGCTTTCAGCTGAGACTGGTTCTGTTTTTCCAATTGGCTGGCTCTATACTGCCCCTTTCTCAGTACATCAGCAGTGCTTTAAGTTTATATGCTACAAGGAGTCAAGGGAGAAAAGTAGGTTACTAGCCAAAGTATGTACTTGTAGACCCTCAGAGAGGCTTACCAATCTCCATTGTCTATTTATGGAGTCTGGACTGCTGATTTAGGTGTACTCGATTATCCCACTGAGGCCCACTGACTATACTATTAAGCGTTGCTTTGGCAAAATGAAGTTCCTAAAGTAGTCTGAATATTTCAGATGGATATAACCCACAAACTCTACTGGATCTATCCCCAAAAGCCTCATCAAAAATTGCAGAAGAACCTCATATTGCTAGTGAGCTAGGTTTCTTGCGCCTAGATTTGACTAGGGTTGAAATTGCTGCCTGCCTATGTATGTCATTAGAAAATTGAAATTAAAACTGGGGTCTCTGAGCACTGTACTCACATATAAATGAATCAGCATACAACTATACAATCAAGATGTGATTTATTTAATTCAGTTCCCTATTCATGTTTAATATTATGATCATAAATCTTTAAGGAACAAAAGAAAATTACTCAAATTCCTCTGAGGAGGATGGTCTATTAACATTGCTTTCAGGACCTCACACTAGAGAGAGACAAAACAATATGAAACTGTAAAAAGTATGCAACCAAGTAAACATTCTATGGGAATTATAAGGATGCAGGGAAATTCAAATATAGATACTTGAAGAAGAAAGAACAATAATCAGAACCAATAAACAAACAACCACCAGAAATGCAGATATGTCAGCAGAACTGCACTTAAAGCTACCACTCTATTTTAAACGTGAATGTTACACAATAAAGGTGAAATCTAATCTACTGAATTTACGCATAAGTCTTGCAAATAGTTTTGGTTCCTAAAAAGAATGCAATCTAATACATTCAGCTTCACAGTCTAGAATAAGAGAAATGGCTCCACAGCCAAAGAGCATGTTCCCCTGAAAACCTATAGAAGTTAAAGTAATTTGGAATGGTGATCAAATAAGAATGTACTTGCTAACTTTAAAACAACTAATGGAAGAGGCGAAAGAGAAACATCTGGTAAGATTCAGTTCAGATTCAAACACTTAGTTTTAGACATCTACAATGTTATCAACAAGTGAACTAGATTTTAACGGTGAGAACCAATGCAGTCAGTAAAGCCAAGAAAGCCTGGAGAGCAATTCAGCTCATCCTAAAGCTCCAGGTTGCACTCACTGCTCTCTCCCTTAAAGATAAGCGGAGCTTAAATTCTTATGTAATCTATAGACATGCAGGCTTACATGTAGATATTTTAACCTGCAGGCTGATTTTTCCTGGAAGTGTCTCATATGTAGAATTCTTGCATTCCAGACTTCCTTCATCTCAAAAGGTATTGAACCCATACTTATAATATTCAAAATCTGCAGACTGTAGAACTGCTTCAAATGGAATCTTCTCTACTGCTCTTGTTGTATACTGAAGATATTCTGTATACTGGTATTGTTGTATACTGAAGATATTCCAACCTAAACAGAATGGGCTAAAAATCTCATAAAAGGACAAGACAGGATTTCAGAGGTTCTTGATATTGAATACATATTTTATATTTGACAAAGAAAAAAAAAGTCAAGTAGGGTCAGATTTCTCTTTCTCTCTTCCTTCCATCTTTCTGCCTTTCTCATTCTGTTACTTTATACCTCTAAGCTTCACCTCCACAGGAGGGATGGTAAAGTCTGATTTAAGATATTTTATAGGCTTGGTTAGGGTAGCAGTGTTAAGATTCTGAGAGAAAAGTCTCAGTCATCCTTGAATTCAAGCAGAAGCTATAATTCATATGCACCACTTCCTCAATGTGTACTCAGAGTACTAAATCATTGTGAGAAAGACAGGAACAAATGCTACAACATCAGGTGGTGGTAATTGCCTTTGTAGAAGAAACAGTTAAACGACTTTTTCCTGCCTTGTTACACTAGCTCATGGACAATTATATGTCTAGTATCTATCAAAATATTTTCTGCTTTCAGGATGTTCTCATGGACCTGGGCCCATTATGTAGAAAATGCCTAGTGTTCCCACTAGGCATTTTCTACATAATGGGCCCAGGTCACAGGAGATGCTCTTTTCTGAGCTTCTTCTCTCCAACTAGGGAAGAAAGTATTCCTACTACATCTTACATTGTACTGAAGAAGAGAATGAAGCCTAGAAGAGCTCATACTGACTGAGTCTATCTTGTAAAAACAAAACGGCATTGAAATCACACAGAATCACAGAATCACCCGGGTTGGAAAGGACCTCAAGGATCATGCAGTTCCAACCCCCCTGCCTAGCAGGGCCACCAAACATACACATTCAGATCAGGTTGCCCAGGACCCCGTCCAACCTGGCCTTGAACACGTCCAATAGGATACCATTTTTGTGGATGCCCCGTCCTTGGACAAATGAAGAAGTTGAATGCAATAATATGCTTCTACTACAATTAACATTATTAATGATAAAGAAGAGAGATTTCTAAAGCCAAAAATTTTTACAAGCCATGCTACAAGTCAATTGTAGCACCTAAAGCTTACAACACAGTTGACCTATCCCTCTGCATAACCATGAAATGTTATTGTTACTGAGGAGGAATTAATTCTTCCCCAATCACCTGACAGACAGGAAAAACAAGCAGAGTCTGCAATAGAATTATGGAGTGAATCAGTCTCATTTTACACTTCAGCAGCCTCCAACTGCTTTGCAAGAGTGATAATCACATAGACTAAAGAACTAAGAGAACTAGCCTCAAAGGACATTGCAATCAATTCCCTGCTAAATAAAATGTATTTATCAGTGATGTTCTTGGGGAAGTGTCCATGAATGCTATCAGCAATTTAGTGTGCAGAATGGGAGCTCACACATTTGCATCTGTGGCTATGGACACTGGAAGGTGCAGGTGCTATACGAAATCTCAGGTGAACTGTTTGACAAAGAATTTGAAGAAGGTGGGAAGAGGTGGAGCTGAAGGAGCAAGTCAAGCTTCTTTATTTTAAGAGTTTTGAGGGATAACATAGAAGTAGATTAGGGTAAATAGCTTCAGGTGAAATATAAATGCAGCTGAAAATGTAAGCTAATCAAAGCTGAATGCTTTCTCAAGTGATACCAGGTCCACTAGTTAAAGGCTAAATATTTCTTTATAGATATAAAATCTTTTGCATTTTAATATTTAAATATTCTTCCTTTTTGTTTTTAAAAAGTTATTTTCCTTATTTTTGATTAATTTTTTTCTAATTTTTAATTAAATTAACTTTTGATGAGACAGCTTTCCAGTTAAAACTGGAAAAAAATCACCTCATATATATATATTTTTTTTGAATTAGTATAAAACTTAAAAAATTCTAAATTCTTAATTCTAGCACTGTTGAAAGTAGATGTGATTCGTATGGTAAAAATTTCATTGAGTTCAGCTGATTCCATTGATTTTCACTAACCGGGAAGATTTGTAATTGTTTAGTAAAAAAAATAATCAAAAAATAATCTCTTTTTTATTCTAAAATTATACTAAATCTCTGAAAAAGTTTTGATCTTTCAAAGGAAAGTAATCCAAAAGAAAATGTGGAGAAAATAACATACTAGCAATTAGCCCAAATTCCACTAAATGCTATTTCAAAATGGAGAGAAATACATCACATTTAAATATATGCAAATTTACACATCTCAGTTGTCTTGTGTGGAACAGGGAATTACTCAATGAATATTGGTAAAAATAAATAAATATTTCCTCAGAAAATAGAGATGTGTCAATATATTGTAAATACATTTAGAGGAAATGTGTGAAATAAACTGGCTCTACCTTCTGGTTTTACCTTATAATGATCATTTATTCCAGTAGGAAAGAGATATTTCATTTGAAATTTATTGTTGAATTTTAATGTGATACAATAAATTGCTACTTTGTGTTGTATTATTTTTATTACTTGGGAATGTAAATTTATCAAAATGGAACACAGTAATGTTTGAGTCATTAGTTTTTCCAAAGTTCTCTCTCTTAAGAAAAATCTGAGTGTTCATTTTTCAATCCAAATAATAAAAATAAATTTTGTAATTTCTATCCTGTTTTCAAATTTGCTATACCTGATAGTTGACAGAAAGCAGCTTTTATTCACTTTCCATCTTCCCAGGACATTAAAGAATATAGCAATTTATTTGAAGCTGTTGAGCATTTCATTAAAATTTGATCAATAGAAACCCTTCAGCTGAGATTTCTGTTTAATTCTCCTTCTAATATTGAACAGATTAAGGAATCAAAAGCAATTACACAGCCAAAGAAGTAAAACAGATAAATTTTCTATCAGCTACTGAATTATTTGAAATGTTACTGAAATTTTCTGTCCTCCCTGTTGGAGAAGACCGACATTTTAAGAGTTTTTTCTTGAGAACAAGGTAAGTAACAAACCAAAATGGTTATACAGCAAATAAGCTTAATTTAGGTACTTCAGAATGTAGGAAAGTTTTCTAGTTTATCCTCAGTTTAACTCTACAAGTTGTTGCTTTAATAAAACTGTTTCTCAGATAGGTAGTTGTATAATCAATGGATATCAAGATGTTACAATCACAAAATAAACAAGAGAGTTAGGCGAAGTGGACTATGATAACAAGAGAGAATAAATGGAAGGCTTACCCTTATGTTGGGCCCACCACAAAACACCAGAAGGAGGGATCTCCAGACAAGACCCTTCCCCACTGGTAGCCAGCTCTTAAATAGGTCTAGGAGGGCAGAGCCTGGCTCCACCCCCTTCCGGCAGCACAGGTGAATTGCCTTCAGCTGTGCTCCTCTGGCTGACTCATGGCTCGCCTCAGGTGATCAATCAGAGGTTCAGGCGGTGACTCAGTAGTTCCCATACAGTAGTCCAGCTATTTTATTTCACATTCATCTCCTTTTTAATATAGTGAGTTAAAAATCTGGTTATACTTGTTATACTCTTTATACTCACTGTTTCTGAGAAAATAAATTTCCACAGAACAGCTATATTGGTTTAGGGAGCTAGTATCAGCAGAGCTTGGACTGCATCATGAGGATGGTTAATTTTCATTTGACATAATGATATACTGCTTGTGTGACAATAAAATGTCAAGGGTGTGTGATCTGAAATACATTGATCAATCATATTCATTCAGTTACTGAAAAGGAAAAAAAAAGATATCTGAAATCTAAGATCAATAACTCGTACCCTTTTATCGGAAAAGGGAAAGGAAAAGGAAAAGGAAAAAAAGGAAGGAAGGAAGGAAGGAAGGAAGGAAGGAAGGAAGGAAGGAAGGAAGGAAGGAAACAGCAAGAAATTACATACTACCTCTTTTAAACTGAATTATGATGCTCAGGAAAATAACACTGATAGTTTTATCCCAAAAGGCCACAGTAGATGAAATAAAGGATCTGAAAATAATAAATACATATTCTGCCATGAACATGGAACTAGATTGAAGATACTCAAATTTTGCAATTAACTTCCTTTCAGTTTTAATCATGGTCAGCAACTTCTCAAAATTTATTGCTCAGAATTAAAAGCTTAGAACTTCTACATGTAATGCAAAATTGCACACTAGAAATAAATGGAAATTTTCTTCCCAATGAGGAAAGGAGACTCAAAATGTAAGTTGGAAGAATTTTGCTTGTAATGTTCAATATGAATAATAACCAAGAACACCATGAACTGGAGAACAGTATAAAACGAAGCTACATACTTGAAGTTTCAACATTGCTATGTGAAAGATACATATTTGTTTTAGAAGTCAAAGCTAATAAAAATCTAAAAGACATTGTAAGTAAGACATGCAAGAAAGAGCTAGGATACTTTCCTCACATTAAGATCCATATTTCTTGATTCATCTGACTTGAGCTGCCTCAGAAAAATTGGTTTTCTGGCTCATTTTAATGCTGTAATTTTGATAAATTAAAACTGTGAAGGTCTTGGATCTGTTTCATATATTTGATCAGCATAATTGTATCATTTCTTCCAAAATTTGTTATTTGTCTGTAACATGATTAAAGCTCCTGCTGTTGTAAGCATCTCGTTGCAATTACATTCATGTGAAGTCCACATTCTCCATCTACTCAACACAAATCTGCTTTTTTTTAAAAAACAAAAACAAAAACAAAAACAAAACAAAACAAAAAAACCCAACCTGATTAACATCTGGGAAAAATGTCACTATGTTCTGATTCATAAATATATTGTGCCATGATGGTCTTACAGACATATAAAAAAAATCTTGGAAATAAGACATTCCCGGATAGATAAATTAAAAGCAAGTTTACAGTAGCACAAAAATTTGGGGAATTGCTTTAGGTGTTTCTACAGTTGACAAAAACTTAGATAAAAAGATAAAAGCATATATGCATTTCTGTATAGAAACATAGAATTCCTTTCTGAAGTCAAGATTAAGCAAGTACTTTAGATGATAATATGAGAGTAATATCAGATGATACAAAATAAAAAGACAAAAATCTTTTGGAACAAAATTAATTTCATTGGCTGTATTAGTCAAGGAATAATTTCAAGTCTAAAGCTGCACAAAAATGTCCTGTGAAATGGACCTGTCAAAGCTGAGGTTTTGAAGTTAGTCATGGTTTTGAAGTTAATGTTCATATTTTGCAATCAATAGCAATTACAGCAAATTGTTGTTCATTTTCCAAATATACTATCCATGTTCCCACAGATCTTAACTAAAGACATAATATCCATATTTGTCAAAATAAAAATTTCCATGTTTCTGTATGCTTATAAGCAAGTTTTTCAGCCTTTTGATGAAGATGTTGAACAAGACCAGATCTTGCACCAATTGTTTCAGAACACCGCTAGTTACAGGCCTCCAACCAGACTCTGTACCACTGATGAAAATCCTCTGAGCTCTGCCAGTCAGCCAGTTCTCAATTCACCTCACCGTCCTCTCACCTATCCCACATTTTCAAAGTTTCATAACAAGGATATGGTGGGAGATAGCATCAAAAAACCTTGCTGATGTCAAGGTACACAACATACAGTGCTCTGTCCCCATCTGGTCAGGACATCATAGAACCTGATTTTCCCCTTGGTGAATCCACTCTGAGTACTTCTGTTAAGCTTTTCTTTCAACTGCATGGAGAGGGTACCCAGAATAAGCTGTTCCATCACCTTTCCAGGGATGAAGGTGAAGCTGACTGGCCTGTAGTTTCCTGGATCCTCATTCTTGCCCTTTTTGACTGGAGTGACACTGGCTATCCTCCAGTCTTCAGGCACCTCTCCCATTTGCCAAGACCTTTCAAAGATGATAGAGGGTGGTTCAGTAATCACCTCTGCCAGCTCCCTCAGCACTTTAAAAGGTTTCTTTCTTTGGATGCCTTCAACATTCAGTGTCACTATTACAAAAACAAGTAGAAGTTATAAAGGGAAGTGAGTATTTTTAAAAATGTCAAGAAGCTTACTAACACAAAATGTGCTGTCTATTTGTTCATCATTTCAAAAAAATAGCTAATGTAGAAATGAAAGTAGCTGAAATAGAATATTTCTGAAACAAGCTTCTTAATAGTCCATGCTCTGAATTGAATACGAAAGTGTCACAAAAGATATTTTGATCATTCCTCTCAAAGGAGCGTAGCCCAAAGTTTTGTGTCAGACAATCTTAGAAGTGATAAAATATCTGGATTTATGATCAGCAGTTAGAATTTAATTTATCAATGATATAAATAATAGCTTTATAGATACATACAGAATTTCTAAACAATTGGTTTAAGAATAAGATTTATTGCTGTAGAATTTTAAAAGTAATAAAACAATAATTAATGCTTATGCAGCAGAATTACACCTGTATGAGCTGCTATTGAAAACACCCAGATGTGCTGTACAGGTGCTATCTATTTTAATTTATTACTTCATTGTAAATAGATGAAACTAAATTCAAGCTTTTATTAATGTAATGACAAGCACTATATGGAGTGTCTTGATGCTATTTTTATTTTAGTGCTTTTTAAAAAGACTAGCAGAGACAATAATCCTCTAAAAGAATTCAATTTTTTATTTTTTTTGTCTACTTCTCTCATGACAAATGAATGAGTATAAATGCCTTTTATGTTGGTACAACTGGCTGGATGAAGAAAGGGCAACGGATAAAAGGAGGGAGACCAACTTTTCTCACGATCTGATAGTAACAAGACAAGGGATAATGGTTTTAGCTAGAAGAGAGGAGATTTAAATTAGATGTTAGGGGAAATTTTTTACTCAGAGAGTAGTGAAGTCCTTGAACAGTTTGCCCAGATAAGCTGTGGATACCCTATCCCTGGAGGCATTAAAGGACAGTTTGTATGGTGATCCGAGCACCCTGATCTTGTTCCTCATTTAGAGTTTGTCAACCTTACCTATAGAAAGAGGTTGGAACTTTCTGATATGCTAAACTCGTAAAGTATTCACAACCAAAAGAGTTAGCTTAATAACGCGCATCTTATGTGCTCAAAAAGTCAAAATAGAAATGTCAAGGACAGTTTGAGACAGTGTAAGATGATGAGACTATGTTTTCAACAACACTGTTGTTGACAGTTGCTTATAGAGATGGACATTTCTCCTTTACTCTTCAGAATAAGCTTTGTTGAAAATAGTTACATAATGATATAAAAGAAAATTTGGGAATTTTCAGGAAGTAGAAAACACAACCTATGATATCTATGATAGTCCAAGATAAAACAATGTCTACAATAATTTCTGCTGACATCAGTAGAGGACCAAGCACTGACTACATGACATTGAAATCTAGAGTTCTTCAACCATTCAACAAAGTGGGTCAAGATTATTAGCATTCATGTGAGGACTACAAGACACACTACACATTAGGAATACCTGCTTTACTGCATTTAATCCATTTTTGGAGGGTGATTTGACAACTAACTTCAGCTGTCTAACCTAATAATCTCTGCTCCCTCAAAGGTTCATCTGAAGTAACTGTGTTGCTGGTCTGCTGCTCCAAAATAGTACCTGAGAGATGGGACAGAGCTCGTTGTACCCCTAGTACTATCTGCTGTCTTACAGAAGTAGCTGAGACTGCTAGCTTAGACTAGTTGCCCTACTTATGGGTGACTGAAGTTATGTAAGATGAATCCCATCCCTGATCACCTTCTGTCAAAATGATTGTTCACATCCCCAAGGATGGCCAGGGAGGAACACAACAAATAAGAAGTTTATTTCTACTGCAAAGGTACAATGGCAAACATTTTCAACTGAATCTTTTCTAAAAAGTTTTGATGACATTATTTCTTTTGAACTTGGGGATTTGATGGGAATGCTATTTTTTTGATATTAAGACCAAAGAGCAATTATTCTAAAGAGGTTTTGTGTCACTATATGTTGTTGTGTACCAAAAATGACTGTTTCACAAGAGTCCACCCTTCCAACAATCTGTACCTGTCAGAATACCTTTGTCAGGATCCACAGGAAACAAAGAAACAAACACACACACACAAAATTTAAAAAAAAAAACAACACAACACAACACAAAAAGCAAAACCAGAAAAGCATCAAACAAACCAAGTACCAGAACTTAAACAGTTTAATATTTTGAATTAGCCACTCCTGAAGAGAGATCTTTCTTCAGCCCTACTGGGTCACTGTTTGTCAGACTGTGATAACACAAGCAGTGTACATACTGACCCACGCGTCCAGGAATGCTACATTGGCAGAAGAAGGAGGATAAAAAAGGAATGAACAACCATGAGGGTAAGTGCCTGACATCAAATGCCTCATAATGCGATGCCTGCCTGCTTACAGACTCTCCTAGGTCTGCTACCTGAGATGTGCCTCTTCCTCCTGGACTTGCTCCTTTACTGTACCTGCTTGCTGCCTAAAGCCAGCCACTCTGCTGCTGCAACAGGACACTGCTGGATGTCGCTGGTGACTATTCCTGCTTTATGTAACTCTTGCTTCTTTTCTATCTTTCTTATCACTAGCTTTCCCTTTCCCACCACCCTAATTCGTAGCAGTCGCCAGCCTCCCCTTCCCCATCTCCCTGATTTATTAAGATTCGTAATAAACAGGTTGGACCAAGAAACCAGGTATACATGTATCAAAGAATTTCCTCTTCCTCCTATACATTGAAGTGAGACAATGGGTTATAATAAAACTGATATTGTGACAGAGCTCCAAACCAGGACATTATTCTAAAGCCCTCATAGTACAGAAATGAGGTTTTGCAATGCTTCTGTAGTAACCAACAGAGTTGAGGAATTTGAGATCTTTACATTATATTTGAACGTTTCCATGTTCTTCAAACTGAAAGGAGATTTTAATGCAATTAGAAGTGTTCCAGCATTCTTCATGTGTTGTGATAATCTACGTTCAGTAGGTTGTTCAGTAGGGTATTAGGCTTCCTTAAAACTACTGTGGTACTTTAAGCTACAGGCTGCTAACAAGACACATGTTTGTCTGGCTCCAGGCAGCCAAACGGTGTATAAGGTTTTCCTCACGTTGAATCGTAGAATCACAAGGCTGGAAAGGACCTACAAGATCATCTACTTTGACCATCCTCCCATTACCACTGCTACGACAAGCACTAAACCACATCTCGTAGCTCCTCATCCAGATGCCTCTTGAACACTGCTGGGGACGGTGACTTCACCACCTCCCTGGGCAGCCATTCCAGTGCCTGACCACTCTCTGAGAGAAAAAGTTTTTCCTTATACCTAATCTAAATCTCCTCTGGTACAACTTGTGGCCATGAAGTTTGCAGTGAACTATTTACAAAAATATTTTTACAACTGTGTTCCACAATTCTTCATATATCCTGATGTGGCTCTTCAGATATACCCAGACATGTGGAGTTGGGTGCGGTGACTGAAGACACATCTCAGGTAAGGAATAAAGATTCCGTTTATCCATCAATCCATCCACCCATTTATCCATCCATCCACCCATCCAGCCATTCATTTCTATGATAGTTGAAGAATTTAGTATTCAAGGCTAAGTTAATCTAAACATTTCCACAGTAAAATAGAGGTATTTGAAATATGTTCCACACATTCATTTCTCTTGAAACTTGTGTGGTAATTTCATTAATACAAAACCCAACTATTCTGGACTTGATAAGTTTTGTAGCAGGTAGTAGTATTAGGTTTGTTCTTATTTTTTTATGTACTGTGAAAGCCTACTATTATGCCATGACATAGATAGGACTAACTTTCTAGTATGATAATCAGAAATGTGGAATACCTATTTTTTTTACTTCTTTTAAAAGAAAGCCATGATTGCTGCTTTTTTTTTTTTTTTTCCTGAGATTTCAGAAGATTATTGTTCAGAATGTTTCCTTAGTGCTTGAAAATAGTTCCACGATATTGCCTCACGTGCATCCTTAAAATACCACTTTGAAGTTTTTATATTCAGCTACCCTCTTGTGGATGAGTTTGACCCTAACTTTAGAAATCATTCGTATCCTGCATTTTACAAGCTATATATTATGGGCTTTGCTATCAAGAGAGATTCTTCTATCAAACCCACATGCTGTTAGGAAGTGAACAGGTATTGTGATTGTTTTCTCTGTTCCAGGCACTTACCACTTGGGAGTTCTTGTGAATTGGGCTTGTTCTCTTGATATTTATCCACATAAATAACTGAGATGTATCAACTTTCTCTAAAAGTGTTTAGGTGGTCAATAAGCAGGTTTTCTCTGTTTAGTTTGCAAGTACAGTGGGCAATTTACTGCTCTTCATCTGTCCTGATGGGAGAGATCACACTTTTATCAAAATTAGAAGCAACAACATTTAAAAGGATCTATTTTCTTGATATTTTTCTTTAGTTAGTTGGTTAGTTAGTTAGTTTAATACAGACTTTACTGAAATATTTTATTCAATCTCACATTTTCCTTCAAATATTTAACACTGATATACAGGCTTGGCCTGGTTCTGTGACTAGTGGGATAGAGAGACCCACAGATCCATGCCCTGGAAAAAGGGAAAAAGGGGACACAGATAGGGAAATGAGCCTAAAAACAAAACAGCGGCAATGATCTGAAAGAATCAAACTGTTTTACTAAATAAGATATTGGAATGCAAGATAACATACTACAATACAATTTAATACAATATAATTAGAATTGAAGCTAATAAATCAAATTAAATGAGGATGTCCAAAGGCTGTGCTCTAATGTTGTGACAAGATAGCACACGCAACAGAGACAAGCCAGTTGATTGAAGAGATCCATCAGGTGATCTACTAAGGCCTTTTCTCTTTTCCCTCTGAATGGGAATGATAACAGAACAGCGAACAGTCCTCTGGGGGATGTAGTCATTCTTCTCTTTCAGGACAGGTACCGGGACCTGGAGCATTAACTATTTAACTCCCAGTGCACTACATGATGTTATGATGTGGAATACCAATAACCAAACATCATAAAACAAAGACAAGGCTTTAGAAAAATAATGAGTGCTTCTAGAATTTCTGTGCAAATTACTAGCAGTTGTGTATTTTTTTCTTCTTTGTGGCAAATACTAAGCATTTCATTCAGTTTCATACTTTAATATCAAAATATCTTCCTACATATCAAATAATCACATCTATAAAACACACCATCTAAAAAGTCAACATACTTTTCTGTTGGTAACATTAACTCATCCATAATGCTTAACTTTTTCCATGAAATGCAAATTTTTTTTTAACTTATTTGCACTAAAAAGATGTGGAAAATATTTGGTTGTTTGAGCATGCACTTCTTATTTTTCTTTAAAGAGCTTTTTTAATGAGTGAGGTGTAGAAACAGGAACTTGCAGATCTGAGTATGCAATTGTACTTATGGAAATTAGAAACTTAAACAAGAATCTCTTTATTACCTGGAGTTGAACCCACAACTTTACTGATGTCACAGTTTATACTGTGTTTTCTTAGCTCTGTTACTGATCTGTTTTAAATTTTCAAATCTTGCAGCAACCATGTACTGAAGACCAAGCACTCACATGTCATGTTTAGCTGTCCAAATATTTTTAAGGAGTTCATATCTGATCTAATGGTAAAAGTTATTTACAATCTAAGATGAATTCATGTGTAACTCAGACAATTCAAACATATGTGATTGAACAGATTTAGTATAAGTTAATTTGTTTTCCATGCACAGTATTTTATTAATCAGCAGTATTCACAGACATGCTGTGGTTTCAAGAGAAGAAACATACACTCATTCAGGGAGTCTTTGACGGATTGTTTTCTTTTTTCAGTAACTCTATAGTGAAAGTCATCCAGAATGACACTGTTGTCTACACTTTCAGATGTAGAAAAGCATAATAGTTCTGGTTACAGGTTATGAAATTCTGAACAAAAGCGAAGAGCTTTGAGAAACTGAAGAGATTTCTTTGACAGTGCTGAGAAACTTCTAGAACACTGGATATGCTGTAAGATATAAAATGTAAGAGATAAAATTAAATTTCCCTTACTAAAGAGATAAAGTACCTTAAAGAGGTTGGAGAAAAACTGGCAAAAGGTATCAAACCCAAGCTTTTTATCTTTGTATATTTCTTCTTTGAAGAGACAAAAAGCAAATGGCTACTAAGGAAACGGCTCTGTAAATTGGGTTCATATTCTTAAATAACTGTACAGTGAAAGGTCAGAAATTCCAGCATCCAGCATATTTCCACCGTCCATCTGTCTCCCAGTATGCAGTAAAGTTGCAGCAGCTTCATTCTACACCATACCGACAAAGACTTGGTGCACATACAGTTTACTGGCCTTTGTCAAGCACATACTGAAAAGAGTTTGGCTCTAGTTCTATGACTTTTTTGTAATACATAAAAGATTTTTCCAGATCTATTAACTTGAAGAGGCTTGGTGAAGGCCCTCTGAACTAATGGAAGATCTGAATGTTTGGCAAGATTGACCTTCCACCTTACAGTAACACAAACCAAGCAAACCACATAAAACTTGGCAACCTATTAGATGTTATGCAAAGATACCTGCCTCTGAACATGTCTGTCTCACTCCTGTTATTTTTCCCCTCCTTTTTTTTACTGTCACTATTAATGTGATTCCTAAGACTAGTGAAGATTTTCAAACATATCTATGAAACCTCACCTGCCCACAGGAAAATCAAAATAGTGACTCTAAGAACTCCTCAATCCCTACCCAAGTATGGGCTTTCAGAGATATTTGCTACAGATTATATGAATCAGTCATTAAAATCTCTTTCAATTCATGTCTTGTTCCATTATTTTCCTGTTTCATAATAGGACAAGGGAAAAATTTTAAACTGAAAGAAGATAGATTTAGATTAGATTATGGGGAGAAATTTTTCACTGAGACGGTGATGAGGCCTTGGCACAGCTGCCCAGAGAAGCTGTGGATGCCCCATCCCTGGAGGTACTTAGTGACAGGCTTTATGGGATTCTGGGCAGCCGGGGCTGGTAGATGGCAAGGAGTTTTGAACTAGATGATTTTTGAAGTCCCTTCCAGCCCAAGCTATTCTGTACTATTTTATTTTTCCTCTACCTCTAGAGCCATAGTATGAAAACAAGTGTAAAACATTGGAGAATTTCAGAAAAATATATGAGACTTTTAACTGGTTGAAATCCAAAGATGAAATGTTAAGGAGGATTAAAATTGAATACCAAAATCCCTATTTTCTCCTTCCTCATTCCAATTTCTTAAATTGCCATATCTGTAAAGTTAGCTAGCCAAATTTCTGATCATGTGTGTTATTTGTGCAATAATGACTTGAGGATGCAATTGTAATCAGAACCAGCTTTTCTGGGTTTTATGGGTGACATTCATAGATGCAGGGAACAAGGGTGTGACAAAGGTTAAATTGTGGATTTTTAAAAATTTATTTATTTTAGATGGGGTAATGGTGAAAAGGGAAACTAAAAGAAGCGTGAAACAAATTACTAAGGACAAGTGCAGACTGACCTGAATCTATTCTACTCATTCTAAGCAAGCCAACAGCCAGTCACATCCTAGCCAAAAGCTGCAAAAGCTGCACTGCTGCATTAGCTGCACGTTGTCATGTTTAGCTCCTGAGAGGTAGGGTTTATTAGTCCAGGCTCAGTGATGCTCTATCACAGCCACATGGCTTTTGGATTGGGAGCTGGATTAAAGCCAGGCAGCTTGCAGGGTGGGCAGAATGAATTTAGGTCTGCCTGCATCTGTCTGTGTGGATGTGCCAGATGCTTTGAAAAGGAGCTTTTTTTGTATGTGTTGAAAAGAGGAAATAATCTGTTTGTTAATTTGTTTCCTAATGTAGTTTCTTCATTGAAGCACAATATAGCATTAAAAGGGAAATCTCCCCTAAAACAAAAGACTCACAGAATATACGACTACAGGTCTCCTATCATAACCCAGTGACCAATACACAAGGTATCTTCCAGAATTCTTTTAGCATTGGAAGTGTTTTTCTTACAATTGTATATAGCAATCACAGATTTTGAATAGCTCAAAATAGGTTTTGTGTGAGAAGCAAAATAAGCTTATTGGGGGAATAAATGAGGAACAAAAGAGCTCTTTTGCAGGAAAGAGCTCTGACAGATCTGATAGCAGAGGAGAAGTAAGTCAGCAGGTCTAGCACCACAGAGAAGAAGGGAAGATATTGTACTCCACTGTATTTAGTTCTCTGTATTGTTAACTTTAGTTGAGTTGTCCAACTATATAAGTACAGGTCTACTTTGGAATACACCTGGAAGTCAAGAAAAATGAGGAAGAAGAGACTTTCTCCTGTCAAGTGACATGGAGGATTAGCTACAGAAGGCCAGGATATGGCTGTAAAACCATGCCTCTGCCTTTCTTCGCTATCTCTCACACACGTGCATCTGCAAACATGGTTTCATCACTGTGCACTCAGTGATGCACCACTAAATGGCATCTCCTTTCATGCATATGAAGATGGGAAAGAAAACTCATCTTTCATTACTAGAGAACAATCATGGCAAACAGCAAGAAGCAAACAGATTTATTTATTTATTTATTTATTTATTTATTTATTTATTTATTTATTTTTGAGTAATGCCTTTCCATTTGTATCTGTTAGGAGAAAAATTATAGTAATCATAGAATACCCATACAGATTCCAGAGATTGGCATGTTTCTATTAACAGTGACCAACAAAAGAATACAGCATTTGATTATAACTCCATATCTCCATGTTATCAGATGCAAGACTGTTTAGACTAATATAAAAACCCAGTGTGGTACCACAGTTCAAAGACTTTTAGAAACAAAATTCTTGTTCAGATTTTCTACCCTTTACAACTAAAGACAAAGAAGAGAAAAAGAGAAAGGAAAAGAGTGGTGAGATGCACACTTTTTATATCATGAACAGATTTGAATTTCATCTTTATTATTTCAAATGAATAAATTAATAGTGAATAGCTGTTTACATTAGGGTATATGAACTACAATGCTCAGAAGAAGTGCTTAAGATTATAGTTGGATTGCATGAATTTTAATTAAAAAGCAGTACAATTTATGAACCAGCCAAACTCAAACCAGGATAGAGAAAATACAATTATTCTTATTGTTCTTCACAATGGTTACTAAGTTTCCATAACAGGCATCTTGTACTTGAATGAAAAGACTAAATAAAGTAAATAAAGTAAGTATGCTATTACCAATACACACAATCATAGAATCATAGATTTATTAAAGCTGGAAAAGACCTCTAAGATCCAATCATCCACCTACCACCAGTACTGTCTACTAAACCATCCCTAAATACCACATTTAATATTTCTTCAGCACTTCAACACTTCAACACTTCTACAGTGACTCCAACACCTCTCCAGGCAGCCTGTTCCACTGCCTCACCCCTCTTTCAGGGTATCCATACTTGTTTAAACAGATGACAATTCCTTGACAAACATATAAATCTTGCATGTTTATGATCTAATTCCCATGTTGCAGAAAATTTTATATGAATTAAGGATTTACATCTAAAATTCTCTTCTTTAGGTAGCTATTTCCACTTTCTCTTATGACCTGAGTAAACATTTCCATCATGTAGAAAAGGTAGAAAATATACTCTCTTCTCACTCTGAATGAATCCTTCTGCTTCAACGGAATTAAAGGTTCATTGACATATGCTAGTGGCTAACCTGGAAAAAGGAAGATTTGTAGCTGCTCCATCATCATTTCCCTCCCTCATCCAAGGCTGTTGAATGCTATATCAGTAACAGAGAACATAACAAGATGCTTTGTTTTCACAACACTTAGCACTGAGCTTCGCAAAATCTCCATCTTTTTCACTTGGTCTCCTATATTGGTACAGCATCTATTTTAAAAACATTAGCAATACTTTTCCTTAATACAGAAAGCTGCTTCTTTTCAGAGTACTAAGAGCCTGACTCATTTTCTTATTAAAAGTTCTAAATGTCCAGTGCCATTGAAATTGCTAGACATTTTGATTTTATAAAATCAGAGTTTCTAGAGGAATTAGGGATATATTAGTATTTTATTCTTACTAAATAAAATGTGACATACTTTTCATATACTGAATGCCATCACAAAAGTATAAAATCATAAAATAATGTAAAGCATAGAAACCATTCCTTTCAACATCTACATCACTTTTTTCAATCTTACTAGCTTAAGGAAATTTGGAGAGATTTTTCTCCAGTTGCAGTTAAAATGCATTATGAACTGTTACCATAAGTGTTAGTGAAATATTCTGTTTCAGATAGTTCTCTTTTAGATACAGAAAATAAATTTCTGTTAAATAAGATGGATCAATTTTCTAAATTAGTGTTATTATGACAGATCAAGCCTTTATAATATTAAGCTGCATATACACACGCAAAAAGTTGAATGTAAGTCCTTCAAATGGAAAAATACTGAGTTAAAATACTCTTAATACTTTGCATGAGTGATAGCATTTTCCATGATGAAGTTTACTTTTTTTAAGCACTTATGGATTGTCACTGTGGGAAAACTAAATAGTTTTAACTGGAAACACAAACCTCATCACAATATTTTTTCATTTTTTTCTTTTCTTTTTCTTTTGGTGACAGATCAGTTACCTGTAAATAGCCAGGTGGGACAGATGTGTCAGTCTCAGAGTATCTCTAACAGAAAATGGATGAATATTCACTTGCCTAGATAATGTAGGTATATTATTTTGATAGAAGAGCGGTTATTTAATGTCATGGGTGATGAATGGCACAAGAACAGTTAGAAGGGAAAGAATAGTGATAATTTGTCAAAGATGCTAAGAGAGAGAGTGGTAGGGCAAGTGAGGTTGAATTATACACTATGTAGTTAGAAAAACTTGATGCAGCGCTGGAGGGTTGGAGAATATCATAGTAGGGCACAAAAAAGACAACAACGGCAAAAAAGGAAATAGGCAAACACTACTGTCAACTAGAGGGCAGAGAAAAAAAATAGGAAAATGAATATTCTTGGAATACTTTTGATGCAATATAAATAAAGTCTAAAAATAAGTGCAGTAATAATTATGCAAATATAGCAAAACATAAGTTACACCAATCAAAAAGATATGTCAGAAAGCTGGTGTTGTGGATGTTCTTAATGTCAAGAAAGGGAAGAAATAAGGTAAAATGTGATTTAATGTAGCGTTCTCTTGGATTAAATCTTTCTGAGTTACTGAATTTACGTGTTTCAGTACAATCACTGAGTAGACAATAAAAATACATGAGAACAGAAAGGCATTCTGGAAGATTTCAAACAATTTGTGTTTATTTCTAATTTTTAAAAGATCTTTTTACAGACATGATTAATCAGGACATTTGAGGATTTTAAATTATGATAGGTACTTGGAAATTAAAAAAAAAAAACTAAAAATTCTGACTATGAATCTTTCAGTGTAACAAGCAGCAACTGAAAAGACTGAGACACAGAGGGATGAGTCACATGTAGTGTAGTTATATGGTAGGATGAGGTGAAAAGAAAAGATATAAGAATTCTGAGCATCTGGTAAGGTTGCTAAAAATCTTACCACTGTTACAGGAACATCCCTATGAAATCTAAAATCTATGTAGTGTAAAGGGAATTGTCAACTGGGCTGGTTCAGCCCAGTTCCGGGACCTGCAGGGCGGAGGGATTTCTCAAAATCCATGTCTCTGGAAAAAGGGAACAGGGGACCCCAAAATAATTAAAAACAGCGGCAGTGATCTGAGGAGAAAGAAACAAATTTACTAAATATAGTATCAGAATGAAAGATAACACACCATAATACAGTATAATTAGAATTGAAGCTAATAAATCAAATATAATGAGAGAGAGAATGTCCGAAAGGTGGATAGGCCTCACCACAACGCTGAGGTGAGATGCGCAGTGCAGTTGAGCAGCAGGGAGACGGGAAGAGAGCTGACAATGAACAGAAGAGAAAGAGCGCATCAGGTGACCTTGCCAGGAGTTGTATCTCCTCTCCGTGACCACAAAGTCCCCTGGGGAATGTAGTTCTTCTCTTCTGGGCAGGTTCTCAGGACTTGAGCATTAACAGTTAAACTCCCAGTGCCCCACATGATGTTATGATGTGGAATACCGAAAGCCAAAAATCATGAAACCATGACAGGAATAATGAAGATTAATGTTTCTGACTGCTATGAATAACCAGTTATGAGAGGAATGAGAAGCACTGTTTTTGATACAACTGTCATTTGAAAGACCTCAGCTAGTTCATTCAGTTTTTCACCAAATAAAATAATTTTAGCAATAAACGGAACTCAGAATTACTCAGTCTCCCCTACAGGAAATTCAACCTCTTTCTCTAGAACAGCTGTGTGGACTCTTATAAGACAATACAGGAATGTCTCTGAAGCCTCACTATTTTCTCATTTTTTAGGTGATTATGTCCTTTATTGCTAAGAAAGCCATCCTATGCTTTTTCAAATGCACAAATTTATCACAGAGTTACATTGGCAGAATACCGAATATAAGTGCCTAGATTTTCTCTGCCCATAACATTTATACACTGGGATGAAGTAAGGATTATCCCCCTGAGATAAACGCAATATTACTATTGCAAAATCAGTAAGACAAAATAGTCAAATTTCTCTTCCTTGCTCCAGCCACCATCATGCAATGTGTTATATTTTCTTGTTTAGTCAAGTTCTGATATATTATTTTTTTTTAATTTTTGAGTAAGAGACAGGGAAAGAAAAGGAGAAGGTATTAATAATGGTTACATAAATTATGCCAGTACAATTCCCACCAGAGTGAAAAGATGAGCCAGAAAGTCACGATCTATCTCCTATAATCCAATTTATTTTCTCCCCACACTGCAGATAGGCTTTTCTTGTTGGATTAGAAAAAAGAAAAAGAAAAACAACAACAACAACACACACACCCAAAAAAAGTGGTAGTAATAGATTTTCTGTGCGTGTGCAGTATAGATTCCAAAATCTGTTCCTGAGCACCTTTTTTTTTTTTTTTCTGCTTGTATTTATGTATTCTTTTTTAGATAACTGTCAACAGGTGTAATCAAGTGTATGGAGTCATGTTGAGAGGCAGCCTTGCTGTGACAGAGCAGAGGCTTCCTACTGAAGAACCAGCACATGCAAAGCTCTGCAAACAGCAGAATTTACTTGGCACCTATGCCCTAGTGAAGCTGACATACCACCTTGTGTGTGGGCACTGTGCCATCCTGACAGATGGGGACGAGTACTAGCAGCCAAAAGACCGTGTCTGAGCATCAAATGTGTTTGTGGAGGGCAGGATTCCCAGCTAGAAATGTCAAAACAGCTGTTTGTCCTGAGTTTTGTGTGCCTACAGGTTAGATAGAATATGCCTTTGTTAATTCATCACTGAGCTTGATTAATTTTTTAAGAGTTTCTACTGTATCAGCCAGTCTTTGGGATTCTGAACTACTGTTTTGTCAAAGTGAAATCAGTCTCATCTCATTTTGTCTTAGGAAAATTGTGTCAGAATAGGACATTAAATTTCCAAATAAACTATGAGGAAGAACTCCATTCTGTGCTTTCCCATTTTAATTATTTTGTTTGCTGCAATCATTCAATATTTGATGTTAACTCATATTAAAAGCAGCATATGTAAGATTTCATATGTTAAGAACTGTAAGAGTTATTTAAAATTATTCACCATTGTTCACAAAGAAACAACAAAATGAAATCAGGGCTGGAAAGTGTCAGATCTCTAATATAATTGCCTCATCTTTTCTGTACCTGTAATAACAATATCTACAACTTTCATTTACATAAGAACAAAATACATTTCCCACTCGTTAAAAGAGCTTCAATGAATTCTTACTTTTAAAATAAATCTACTTTTTCATCTTCTTTTAATCATCTCTTTCAGAGGCAACTTCAAGCATGATTGTTCTATGACTACTATTAACACAATATTTGTAACTTCTTTTTATAAAACCTGTTTCTATGACTCTAGTGAATAGCTTCATAGTGACTCTGAAGTGCTTCTTTTTTGTTTAAGGCTGAAAAGATTGCCTTTCTACAGGCTTTCTCATAACCACTGCTCTTTGTGGTTATTATAGCTCCAAACGTATTGCTAACTATTGCTTTACTAGGATTTTAAAGTGGCTTCTATATCTACCGTCCCAGTGTGCACCCCTTGAGTATTTACAAATATCAGGTTAACAGATGAACACCTTTATCTTTTACATTAATATATTAAAAAAAAATAAAAATAAAAATAAAAAAGGAAGTTGGTCATTTAAGACTTTACTGTAAAACTTTATAGAAATATTGAGCTCACATAAAAGGTATAAATTTAGAACACAGAGGGCACTCTGCATTGTAATTTATGGAATGAGGTTAAGACTTTCATACCGAAGCTTCTAAAATTGTGTACTTCAGCAAGTGTCCTGCCTCCATATTCTCTGTCAGGTGACACTTGTTCCCTTAGCAAAATCTTTTAGAAGGACTACGCTGACCTTGAGCAGCAACAGGGAATTGTATTTCTTGATGAGGACACAAATGGTGCAGACAACTCAGGCTACTGTTTGCATAACCAAGGGGAAAATGTATGGAGGAGAGTAATTTATAGTAAACATTACAAACAGTTTCTTACTGAAGAATGTTGAAGATGACAGACAATGAGAGATTGGAAAATCCAGATCTGTAACACTTAATCTGCTGCAAATGCACCTCTGTAACAACACACCTCAGGAGACCCAGGCTCTTTGAAGCAAAGGTTGAGTAAGCAACCTTACATTCTTAGTCAGTAAATAAAAGCTTAGTGGGGAGAGAAAATCAAGTTCATCCAATTAATAAAAGCTGTGTAAGGATTAGAAATCACCGTGTTTTCTCTGTTTCCTCACTTTGACTTCTCCTGTCAAGACAAACTGCCAACAATGTTTGCAGACACTGAGACATATGTTGAATGTATAGTTGATTGTTAACTCTTCTGTGGCATATTAGCCATCATTTCAGTAACATTTTATACTCAGAAGGATACTGTGCTACCAATTTGTCTGCAGTTTCCTTCTGTATCTTACTTTACATATAATCGTAGAACCATTCACTTAGACAAATGTCTTCCACTTCCCCTCCTAACAGCATGACATTTCACCACCATGCACTAGACAGCTCTCCAGCTTGCTACTGCAACTATAGCTGCCTGCATAAATGGAGTTACACCAATATGAAATCATGGACAAAAAACTCTGTGTACACCTTCTATTCACAGCAGTACTGCTACCATTCAGTGGCTTCTTCACATTATCAATTCACCCACCCTTCCAAATGGACAAAGTGTCTCAAGAAAATAATAATTTCCGTCATCTCGACTCTCACTCCGAAGTTAAAAACAAAAAACAAATGAAAATGGGCTAAAGTAACTATAGCTATTCGGGAGTAAGCAGCTGGAAATGCAATTATACCAATATAGTTATGTATAAATCTTTGAGAAGATATAGAATGGAAAGTTAAACAACAATAAAAAAAAACATGATTAACAAGAAGCTTAAGAGAGAGTCTTTCAGGTTTGGTTATGAAAGAAAGATTGTGAGTATGAACTTAGTGGATAAATGTGATATGTTCCTTTGAAACCAAATGTTTAGGGAGACAACTGGAACACCAAAATCTGGAAAAATATATTTAATTTGTGAAATAAGGAACTCAAGCAATTTGAAGAAGTATAAATGAAGCCACAAGCAGTGGAAAAATACATAGCCCAACACAGTTTGGTAGAAAATATCAAAATAATTATGGGTTAAGTCACCCATCTTGTAGGGCTTTGTCAGAGTTGTGCAATATGACAGCAGTAACAATTCAGTACTGTTAGCTCTGAGAAATTCCATACAGGATCAAGATAGACAGTTGGAACCAAATATCAATAGATATTAACTGATATTATAAATAATACAGCCAAAACTCCTTAAATTTCCTTCACTGCCTATGATGTGAGTAATTCTTGGATGGACATCCAATACCAAATACTTTTGTGATGCATAGATTGCATTTTTTTATATCAGATAAAATAGAATATGAGACTCAGCAAAACTGCAAAGTGGTATAATTGCTCTTGTAACTAGTCAGTTCAAAATTTAAAGAGTGATTTGTACATAACAAGAAATGGGTACAATAGCATATATGTCAAAAATTCAGTTCTATCAGTTCTATCCCTTGGTATGTTTTATATCATGTATGTATAGGTAGACAACATTAACAGAAAAATGACTGTATAATATTTACTGCTACTGCCAAAAAAAGTGCTGCTGTTTGCTGAAGAGAAAATGAGATGTGATGCTTGTGGTCCACTATATCATGGCATACACACACAACACGTGCAGTGTAACAAAATCCAGAGTTAAAAGTTTGCAAGTGTCATACGGGTGACAAAAATGAGATCTGAGATCATCAGATTTACTTATTCAGATCAAATGCATAGTGGCTTGTCATTTTGTTTACTTCATCAACAAACATAAATAATTGTAGCTCTCTGTTACATTAATACAATTCATTCATTGTTAATCTTGCTATGTTTTAGCATGAAAAAAGATATGGCAAATGTACCTTTGAAGCATCTCTACAGAGAGCTATCTGGATTGCTGCACCCAGATCTATTCCATACAAGAGGGCATTATCAGTCAGAAGCACAGCTGTGACTGACTCCCTGGATCCTGTTTCTTCTGGGTTTCACTAGATGCACTTGAGCACCCAAGTCAGCCTTTTATTAACAGTACAGTTAAGTTTTGAAGTACTTTGCGTAGTACCACTCACAGGAATCTACAGAGGGTTCAGTTCTTTATTTGCCATTCTCTATCTTCCACCATTAGGGAAGAAAACAAAAGATTTTCTAGCAGGAACAGCTCCCAGTCCATCTTTATAAAGCTTATATAATAAGGAAAGAAAACCTTTGAGCAAGCAATTCACTTAGGAACTAAGTGGTAAATAGGTAAATAGAGGGGGACAAAGGAGACCTAGTCTCAGCCTTGCTGCAATTTATAGTCAGTATACAATTTATGAGCTCACATCTTCACTCTCCTTCTTTTCCTTTGTTTATACTTAATGCAGGTCAGGAAAGAAAGAACAGATGTTCAGGCTTTCTATCCAGCTTCTCAGTTGACATAGGTGGAAAAACATCTCGTCCCTGACCATAAAGACTGATGAAACTCATTCGTGAGCTAAATACTAAACTGAATAATTTTGTTAAGCTGTAGATTATCATAAGCATGAACACATAAAAACCTTTATGTATATAGGAATCTGTACTAAGGAAAAGAGAGATGTTTTGAGAATTTGGAGGCAGAGAATAAGTCCAAGAAGCTTACAGGCAGGTGCAGATAGCAGTTTATTTGTTCAATGATGCCAGCTCTTGATTTTCATCCTGAAGAAGTAAAACAAACAAAAAAACTTTGTGTATTCAAAAGACCTGATTTCTGAGCAGATTTCCAATGAGAGTTCCATACAGTTTCATTTCCACAATTTCTGGTCATATAAATCCTGGGGCAATATGGGGCAGTATGTGTTTAAGAGATTAGATTGTTTCCAGGGAAAAGAAATATTTTAAAGAAGATCCTCAATCTGACCCTTGAAACAGGTAGTGAGGGAATGATTCCTAGGCCCACAAGGAAGGTAGAGAAATAATAAATGGCTGAACAAATATTTAGGCTCAAGGGATACTCTTTTTTTTTTTTTTTTTTTTAACTCAGAAAACATGAATACTGTCTATTTCATCTTCCTTGAGGTTCTCTTAAATTGTGCTATGTGTGGATTATTCCATAAAATTGATGAACAACACTTTTTTAATAAAGTGAATTTACTCAAATGAAAAGTCTCAGAAAAAATAAAGAGCTTACAAAGAAAATAAAAGCTTACAAAAAACATTCTTATATTTCTTGACCACAGCTTTTATTTCAATTATATTTTGCAATGACTTTTGGAATTTGATTTTCCAAATAAGAAACATGGAATACTTCTGATTCAAGGCTCCAAAATACAGCACTTTGATTGTCAGGAAATTATCTTTACTTCTGTTCCATGAAAATGAAGCAAAGAATCTGTATCATAGAGTCCACAAAAGAGCAGAAGGAAAATTTACATTTAGACAGACATATGCATGCTTCTACAGCTATGAATATTGAAACATTTGCAAACTCATTTTTAGAGCAGACTTTTCTATTCTAATGTAGTCCATACCACTTCTATGTAAAGAAGAAAGGAAGAAAACAGCAAGCAGTATTTGTGATAAAGAGCACAGATCATCTGTCATTGAAGAACTGCAGCATAAGACTGTGCAGAATGACTAAAGTTCTAGTGAACACTAAAGACAGAAAAAGCAAAGCAACAAACAAACAAATAGACCAATCATTAAATGATATCAAAGTCTTTTTTCTCCATCTTCTGCAGTGGATGCTAACACTTTAGCCTTTAGCCTTGATGAATGGCCGTAATGATAACAAGAGATAGCTTGAGAAACCTAAGCCTTGAGGTGGTTAACTGAGATCAGGGCAAAATGCTGCAAAGGTATCAGAGCATAGCACTTGTTTCAGGAGATGTAGAAACTCTCAAAGTTTTCTTATCATGTGTACCAGTATCTCATATGAGGGGCCTTCAGTCTCAGATAGAATATGGATGTGCTACAAATCAAATGCACTATTTACTACTTCAGTCGTTTACAATGTTACAATAGCACATAACAAACAAGAAGTCATTGCTTGAGCTAAAAATTGAAAGTTACAATGAAATTTTATACAAAGGGCCAAGTAAGCTCTTTTGCCCAGATACTCATAGCAGCTCTACTTGATTACTGTCCCACTTTAAGTAAGTTTTTACTTTAAAAACTCTGGCTTACATGACCCAGATGAATCAACTGACCAGCCGAAGGGACAATCACCATGCTGAACTGTGCCAGGAATGGAGTCACCCTTTCCTGGGAGCCCCTCTGACAGATCAAGACATTAGTGTGTGCAACGGGCAGAAGTAATGGCTCAATTTACCTCCATTGCTTAGGATAGTTATGAGCAGTAAAAATAAAGCGTAACTTAGGGAGACCAAAGAATGCAAAAAACCTCTATATGTTTAAGAGAAAAAAACCTTTTTTTTCATAGGTCTTTTGTGTTTTATGGATAGTCATTTACTTGGAAATAGTTCTTGCAATGAATTTTTATGGCCAGAGCTTAGGCAGTGATTCTGTGGATAAATGGTTAAGAGATATTTTTCCACATATTATCAAGAGAGAAAACCCATAAAATTTGTCAGCAGGCTTCAAAAGTGTGCTATTTTCAAGCAGTACAAATTGTGACTGGCTCAGCACCATATGGTATTTAATTTTCTCTAATGCATGCATGTGCACAAATTGCATTTAGGTAACTGGAATGCTGTCAGTCTGAAGATAATTCTATGTATACACTAACAGGTACAAAGCAAAGGTCTCTGACAATTTCTGAGTCATTTCGAAAGATGAGCTTTTTATTCATTAACCATTCAAGTAAACATGAAGAAACATTAAGAGCTAGGTTCCGGCTGAATGTCTTGATTCAAAACAGGAAAAACAAAAACAACAACAACAACAACAAACAGCAAAACTCAAAATAAATATGTCATTTTCAAAGGCAGATTCCAGGACTTCTATTAATTCAGCTTTCATGGAAAGATGATGAATGTCTCCCACTAAGAACAATGTCTGTATCATAGCCTGTCATAGTAACATTACACTACATGGTTCATATTCAAGAGAAATGAATGAAATTTTTTCTGCTTTAGATAAGACTCTTTGTGGATATTTGTGTCACATTTCTTTTTTGTTGTCCTTTGGAAGTCTTAGGAAGCAAAACAGCAACCAGATCCTAAGCAGAAGCAACATAAACTACTTCCCTGCATTATCTACACCTGTGCCCTCATACACTATAGGGTCAGCTTGATATCATTTATCTGTAGATAAATAGAAAAAATAATAGTTCCTACTGACTTTATTTTTAAATCATATTTTTGTTTGCTTTATTCTTTAATATTCATTTGGGATTGAACAGTTATGTCTATACTGTTTTAAAATGTTTAAATGTTTAAAATGTAATGTTTTAAAATGAATATAGATTTCTTTCAAAGAAGTTATATTAATCTACATGTTCAGAAGGCACTACGATAAAACTACTTTACTGAGTTAAGAGGGAGGATCGTGGCATACATGTAGCAATGTTAGCTGAATCTGTGATTGCCTCTTTCATCAAGTGTGACTCCAACCACTACTTCATGAGTCTTCAACAGAAGATTAATGAATAGAATCAGAACTTCATCAGAAAAAAAAAAAAAAAGAAATGGATGTATGATGCGTAATACAATGATATAGTGCAAGGGACATAAGTAATGGGACAGGAGGGAAGTGAGGAGATGAACAATCCTACCAGATGGCTGGTGAAGAGATGTTCTGCATTGTATTTAGAGTGGTATCCATTGCAGCTGTCACAAAATAGATAAATAAAACAGAATAAAATGACACAATGACACCAATCAGTGTAATGGAAATAATGACTAAGAGAGGTTGGAAGGAATGGGAATTTGAAATGTAGTGATGGAACTCAAATCAGAAGCTCTGAATCAGTGCCAAATAGCCAAGTCAGAATAATATGCTCTACCCTACCAGTTTGCCTCTTCATGAAAGGGGTATGGTTTGGAAACAGCATGGGAATTCTATCCAAACTTTGAGTGATCAGCTATGATTAGCAACTTGACTTTGAACCATCCATTTGCATCAGATGTTTTGTAAACAGACAGAGGAGAAGCTAGACTTCATGTTTCTTTATAGATATGAACACTTTGACAGCATTGCAGTGGTTCAGAAAAAAAAAAAAAAAAAAAAAAAAAAAAAAGATAAATTCTACATTATTAGCATGTATTCAGAATGAAAGTTAGCATTACATTGTTGAATATAATTACCTTAGTACTACACAGAAAAATCAAAGGCAACAAAGTCGTAAGACAAGAAAGAGAATTTAAGCAGATTGAATTTTCTGAGACAATGGGTGACGATCCATAAACATACTGCGTAGAACTGATAAGAAGGAAGAGGATCACCGACAGACAGTGGTTTTAAAAAAAAAAACATCAAACTGTGATTCCTCAGTGGTAAATAACACTGATCTAAGGTCAGGAAGGCTTAAATGTCTGAAAATGAGTGATATACTAAGTTTGGGTCACATAACAACTTCTCAACTTTATTGTGCTGCTGACAGATGCCTGTGAAGAAAATATTTGAAAATACTCTTATCCCAGCTACTCCTTTACTGAGAGGAAGAATGTATGCATGAGTTCCTGTTCTGTTTCAACACAAAGTCTCTCCCACTAGTATACACTAACTACAATGACAGCATCAAGTGATGTGTCAGAATTTGAACTAAAACCAATGAGGGATACACATGTGATATCTTTCAAAATCTCCACTGTGGGAAATTTTGTCCAGCAGAAAATAAATGACAAGTAATCATGGAAAAAAGAGATCAAAGGTGGAAGAAATGACAATAACATTTTCTTTCAGTGTATCTGTTTGCAAAACTAATGTACATCGAAGTGTTTATGGACAAAAATAGCAGCTGTACATAGTTAGGAGTCAAGATAATTAATGAAGATGATATTTGTTATCTTTTGCTGAAATACTTAGCTAATATTTTCTTAAGGTATGTTACAATACTTCTGACTGAAAATAGTATAATGCAATCAAAACTCAAATAAGAAATTACAGCATACTCAGTGGAGATTGAAGCAGGCCAGACTCTTGACTTAATGACTCTTTGTTTTAAAAGCTCATGGATCATCTGTAAAGAAATTTTGTCCTAAAGAAATCTCAAGAAAATCAGAACTTCCAGTAAAAATGACATCACATCAACAAAAACAGTGATTTACTGGCAATAAACACTCACCTCCGAGAGGCTACTGTGCAGAAGATTAAGCAAATGCTAACATAGCTAATATTTTTCTGCAAGATATACGAGGCTTGCTCTGAAAGTAATTCCTCCTATTTTATTACATTGGCTTACAATGTCAGAGATGGATGTTGGTAGTATGCCAACAGAAACTGAAACTTTCCACCAATATTCTCGTACATTTTGTTGCCATGCAAGAGATGGCAGCAGAGGGACAGTCTGACAAAATGGCAACTGACATGGAAATGCATATGAAGCAAAGTGTCGTTGAATTTCTTCATGTGGAAAAATTGCACCCATTGACATTCATCTGTGCTTTCTGAATTTTTATGGAGACCAAACAGTGGAGTGATGCGAGGTAGTGGGTGATGCGTTTCAGCAGTAGTGACAGTGATGTGAAAGACAAGTCGTGTTCTGGATGGTCATGCACAGTTGTCACACCATGAAATGAAGAGAATCTCAGTCAGCTCATCCATTTAAAAAAGTAGATTTTGTCACAGGAATCGTGTGTGGAGCTGAATGTTAACTTCAATGTGTTGGAAACTACGGTGGCAATCTTGGAGTATCACAAAGTTATCTCATGGAAACAGAAAGAACATCATATGCCAGTTTGTCAGGACCTGTTGAACAAATACAAGGCTGAACTTGGATGTCATCATTATCGGTTACCAGATGTGATGTCACCACTACAAGTTGGAGGCAAAACAGTAGTCCGTGGGGTGGTGATGTGAATTGCCCATAAAAGAAGAGGTGCAAGATGCAGCTCTCAGTGTATAGTGATGTGCACTGTCTTTTGGGAGAGGAAAGGAGCGATCCATCTGGAATTCACAGAACCCAAACAAGTCATAAGCTCTGATTGCTATATCATGACACTAACTAAGATGAGGACTTGAACTTCCAGGGTCAATCTGTCACATACCACCCGTAAAAGGAGGGAAAATGTGACCAGATACATGAATACTCCTTGTTAAATTAAGGTAAAATGATACACAGATGTCCACACACAATCATCAATTTTAATGAGAATCTGTATACTATAATTATCCCCAAAATATTCATGCACAGTTATCTCTAAATATTAGTGCTCTAACACTTAGAATCAATCTTAAATGGTGCAGCTAAACTATATGACCTTAAGAAACCAAAATAAGCCTTGCAATTACTTCTCAACTTTATGACTTAACAACTATACGAGAGATACAACTTTTAAGAAGATGAAATAAGTCTTGCGATTACTTAATTTTATAAGAGAAAAAGAATGAAAAGAGAAAACTAAGGTAAAGAAAAAATATGAGTCAGAAAAATAGAAAAAGAAAAAGATCACTAGTCTACTTTGAAGGTCTATTTTGAGGAGTTCCAGAACCAGTGCCAGAGAGAGGCTAGGGGTGGGGAGGGGAATGCACTCATCTGTAGATCAGTCTCAAACTGGCAAACAACAGCATGCATGACCACAGAAAAGACTACGAAAACCTTGGGCATCCTTTTATGCCTGCTAGGTTTAAAGCCACACCATCTTTAAGTAAAAAAAAAAAGCTGTAAACAAGCAAGTTAAGGATAAAAAGTTTGTCTGACATACTTTTGTAGCAAAAACTTTCTCATGGAAGAGGTAGGCTGGTTTATCAGTGAAGCAGGACTATCCTATAAGAGAACAGGATCTCATACTTGCTGATATCAACTGCTGGCTTCTTTTCATGGCAACAGCCTTGCATTTCAAGTGTTTCAGACACACCAAACACGCCTCAGAAAGTCAGGAAGAGCTTTTTTGGTCTTTTACACATCTTCTCTGGATGTCCTCCTAACATCCGGAGAAGATGTTAACTTTTCTCTTGAAACACAATATCTTCGGATCCTATACTAACTTGAAGGCTGTGGTGAACATTGTGAATCTTGGTTGAACTGTTCTACCACATCCGCTGTATAGTCTGGATTTGGCACCTTCTGACTTCCATCTGTTTTCGCCAATGAAAGATGGACTATGTGGACAGCATTTTTCCTTTCCTCTGTGAAACAGTGGGTCACTTCCACTGGTGTAGATTTTTATGAGCACAGCATGTGGGCTCTTCTTCATCACTGGCAAAAATGCACAGCTAATGATGGTAACTATGTCGAAAAGTAGTGTTTTGTAGATTAAAATTTGATCTACCAAAACATGCTATTGTGCATTGTATTGTAATTTCCATGGAAATAAATATGAGGTATTACTTCAGAATGACCTACAAATATAGTAAAAAGCATAAGGATTTTACATCCTTAAATGCATTTATGACCACAGGATAATGCCAGAAAGATCAATCAGAAAAAGTAGACATGAATTCATACCAAGACAGTAATAGAGGCAGTTCAATAAGTACTTAGGTGATTTTTAATGTTAATTTCACCTTTAAAATACAATGGTTTTGTCTGTGACTTTTTGGGGTCATTTGCATGTTTCTTTTCTTCCTTGATGATAATGTTTGTGGCTGAAGAAAAAAAAATGGTAATATAATGGTACTTTAAATATCATCCTTAAGAGCAGATTCACAGGCAGTTTGTTTTTCCAGATTTAAGAGAATATTTACTGTTCATTATTTGTCTCTTGGTTTTCCCTTTAGAAAATTTTAAACCTGTAAAAATATGCACAAAAATAACAACCTATCTGATACATTGGTAGAATTTTTCAAAATAGCTTCCCACTAGCAAAATATGTTCTTTAACAACAAACTGTACTTATCAATCATAAAGCCTCACACATTGTAGGGTTTTCCCCTAAAATCACTATTTTGATACTGAACAAGAAAATTCTATTAAAAAGGTCAAAAACTCACTAAAGACAACGTTAGACCTAAGTCTTGCTGGACTGGATTTCACAAACATCTCAGAATTGCAGAAGTTAAGAAGTTACATCTCTTCAAAATCTGCTTAGAATTAATCATATTTAATTACCACAGAGTTCTTGGATTAAGTGTATCTGTTGGCATTGTGCTCTGAATCTAATAGAACAGCTTTACTTTAAATTTTATATCCTTGGTCACAATCTGGCTTCCTGATATATAAAAAGGACAGCACAACACGTTGTCAAAAGCAGCCATTGCCCACACAAAGCAAGGAATTACTGTTTTATTTGAAACCCTGTCAGTATAAGAAAGTGGGAAAAAAGAGTATCTAGAAAACTTTCTTATCTTCATCTCAGCAATCTTGCTGAAGATTGGAAATAACAGAAACAAAGTTTTCACATCTGTATGAATACCTTGGATGAAAATAACAGAGAAGAGAACCCACAAGTTTTTATTTTATTGTACACAGAGGCAAGGAAGTCCTGGAAGTAACTAATTTTATTAAAAATCAACTGAAAATGTCCTACTTAGAATGAAAACCTAAAGTTTAAGAATTACTGTCATACAAGAAAAGCAATCTGTTTGATCATAATCGGATACTTTCCTAATCAAATAGGGGCAATGAAACTACAAGAGGGGTAGAATGGGGTGGAAATTCAAGTTCTGAAACATCAAGAATGGCCCACTTGTGTGTAGTGCTCCTACTGAAAATACCCTAAGAAGAAAATAGTGAAGAAATTCTGATTAGAACTTGAAAGAAGATGTTACGGAAGCGTCATAAATTGACAACATGGGTTAACAGTTTTAATGTAATTAGGAAGAGAAGTGGCCAATTTTTTTAATTATTATTATTAACAAACATTCACAATAAAACATCAGAATTATCCTGAGGTTGCATCATCCTACCTGTGCATTAGCTGATATACAGCACCAACAAGATGATCAACACAATTTTACTGGAAATAAAGACAGGTCCTGATGATACATGATAACATGATTGATCAGCTGAGGTAGCAGTTTCAAACATCACACAGCAGCTACAAGGTTGTCCATTTGCATTTTGCAATAAACTGACATAGATAATGTTTTAAAGAACAAAGAAGTATCTATTTTTTAAAAATCCACATGATGACACAATGGCAGTGTCAATCCCAGTCGAATTCTGACAAGGAAGGAAGGGTAATATACCAAGCTGATTCTCAAAAGATTTGATCCATAAGTACTCAAGCACATAGGATATATGCTCATCAAGTGATGTAAGAATATAATAAAACTGGTGTTGGCATAAAAACTCTCACAGAACAATGTAGAAGGTCCTTGAGAACTTGTACAGTATTTTACTGGTGAAATGGCTTTAACGGCTCCTCTAAAACAACTGTTTTGTGTACTGTATTTTGGCAACAGTCATGAAAAAAGTGACAAAGTATGGTAACAAAAGAAGACAACAATGTCATGCCCTGTACTTCGATTTAATGGCCCTAGTAAGACTTTCACCGCTCAAGCGAACAAGCTCAAATATGATTTAATAGTCTGTCTCTAACTGGAAGCTTTGATTCACAGGTCTCTCATGCTCTAGCAGATGGAAAAGAAAATGATGTTCAAATTGAGAAGAATCTACTAGCATTTGCAACAAAGAGACTTCATAAATATGCATATGTGTTAGATCATACAACATGCCGATGATAATGCTCAAGGATCTTGGAAGACAATTGAAACATCTAAAATAGGCTTTAATTTGCAGAAATAGATTTGAAGTCTCACATAATCTAGAAACTATAATTGGAAATAAAATCGCCCAGAGTTATACAGTAATCAAGTAAAAAAGTTACATTAGAAAATGTAATCTATACCACTGAGTCAATGCCTGCATTTATTTCAGATTTTTACTACAAATAAAGCTTCACAATAAATGTGTAGAGAAGCTCTGATCTAAGATAGATTTGTATGTGGAAGCTACTGTAATTTTATAAAAAATCTTTTTTAAAAAATAATAATATATATATATATATTTTTATAAAAAAAAAAAAAAAACCAACAAAAAAAAAAAAAAAAAAACAAATCTTGACGCAGGCAAAAAGTGCACTGGTCTAGTGTGACTTAACCTACAGAGAAATTTCTGCATAAGGTCATGAAGTCCTTGTATTTTCAATTACTCAAAGAGCTAAACTAAATTGTTTTATCTTATTTTGTCTTGTTCTCTTACTTCAGCACATAGTTGTATGACACATACAATTTTATTTCTGCTTTCCAAAAGGTTAGTGTCAATAACATATCAGGCTATTCTGCCATTACTAAGTGGAATGCTCAGTCTTTAACACATGGAATCCCAAAACACATATTGAGCAAAGTACAGTGTGAAATAGAAGTATACAGTTGCCTCTGACCAATTTTTGGATAACCAAAGAAAGGTAGTAGTAGCCACAATCCAGTAACAAGGAATAGCTTTCCCCACTCCAAAGATAAGGGCTCACTAGAAAACACTGAGAATGAAACAGTTTCCAAGGGAAGATGTTTCCCAACTCGGTTGCCAGGCCTTAAATAAGATTAGGGGTCCACACCTTCCGATCACACAAGTGAATAGCTTGCACTTGTGCTCCCAGGGGTGGTCACACTTCTTCACCCAGTGCTCAATCTCCGGTTCGGGCTGTCACCTAACAGTTCTGTGCAGATGATTCACCTTCTGCAAGCAGAAAATGTTTGACTTTGAGTGACTTTAAAACAAGAAAATCAGCAATGTATATTCAGTCTTATGAACTGGAAGAATGTTTGATAATAAAACTTACGATTTGTAGGATGGGTGTATCAGATTGTAGTGGGTTTTTATTTGTTTTAAAGATGAAAAAGGTAGATGCAATAGGTAGAAAATCATATTCTGCTCAGTCACCAGTCAATGCTGTGACTCACTGACTCCAAAGAGCTTAGGATCAGTTAAAGCAGTATAGTATATAAGACTGCAATGACAATGTGACTAGACAGAAAAACTAGTCTCTTCTGTTCTGAAGATGCAACACATGTGGAAACAACGCACATACCTGGCAGTGGGTCACAGATGAGAGGCGAAGGGTGTACATGTAAAAGCTAGCAGCTGAAACTTGGACAAAAGAGGACAGTAATAAAGACGTCTGTATTTGTGTCTGGTGAGTGAAATAAAAAAATTGTAGAATCATGGAACAGTTTGGGTTAGAAGGAACCATAAATCACATAGTTCTAACCCTTCTGCCATGGGCAAGGTTGCCAGTTACCAGATCAGTCTGCTCAGGGCTCCATCCAGTCTGGCCTTAAACACTTCCAGGGATGGAGCACCCACAGATTCTCTGATCAGCTGTACCAGTGCCTCACCACACTCTAAGTAAATTTCCTCCTAACATCTAATCTAAATATCCCCTATTCTAGTTCAAAACTGTTACCCTTGTGTACTATCAGACCATGATAGTGTGTGTACTATCATTAACAGACCATATAGAATCATAGAATCGCAAGGTTGGAAACGACCTGCAAGATCATCTAGTCCAACCACCCTCCCAATCCCAGTACCACAAGCTACTAAACCACATCTCGTAGCTCCTCATCCAGGCGCCTCTTGAACACTGCCAGGGACAGTGACTCCACCACCTCCCTGGGCAGCCATTCCAGTGCCTGACCACCCTCTGAGAGAAAAAGTTTCTCCTAATGTTCAACCTAAACCTCCTCTGGTACAACTTCTGGCCATTTCCTCGGGTCCTACTATTTGCCTGGGAGAAGAGGCCAGAACCTTTTTCAACACAACCTCCCTTCAGGAAGTTGTAAAGTGCAATGAGGAGTGAGGAGTGCAATACTGAAAGTCAGACTCCGCCTCATTTATAATATCCCCTTAAACACTGTGAGGCTGAGGTCTCCATGGAGCCTTTTCTTCTCCGGTCTGATCAGCCCCAGCTACCTCAAGGTTTCTTCATAGAAGATGTGCTCCAATTCTCAGATTATCTTTGTGGCCGTCCTCTGGACCTTGTGATGGGGGCCCCAAATCTGGATGCAGTACTTCAGATGGAGCCTCATGAGGAGAGAACAGAGGGAAACAATTATCTCTCTCTCCTCTGCCACCCCACTTCTGATACAGCCCAGGATACACTTGGCCTTCTGAGATGCAGGTGCACACTGCTGGCTCATCATCAGGTGAGCACCACAATGGAGCAGTAACAACATCTGAGGGACAAAGAGTTAGATGTTTTTGCTAATCTAATACCAAGAGCCGCTGAACATCGGGTGCTGTTTGGCTAAGTGCTATCTATCTTCGACAGACACAAAGAGATATTAATCATAATGTTAGCTCAAGTAATGTAATAATCTTGAGCCAGATGGTGGAGATATTGAGAAGCTGTTTAATAGGATTCTTAGGAACATAGCAGGGAAATCCAATACATTGTCCTACATTTTCTTTAAAAATAGCTATGTGTAATCATCAGAAGAGTAATACTATTGGGATAAACATCTCTAACTATTTAGGTGCTAACTGAATTTTCTGCACTCGATACTGTTAAAAGATATCACTGTCTGACATCTAATAGAGAACTCTGATCTAAGCTTAATAGCTGTGGTATCATTATGGGTTGATCACACACCAGAGGTATGACATTTAGAACCAGACAAAGAGTTGCCGTCCCTTTGTCTTTCCTTTTCTTCTACATAACAGCAAATCTGGAAACCGCTGCTATAGAGAACTACCACAAAGAGCAGATACTGTAATTACAGAAAACGTATCTTCATTCCTTTCTGATGGACTTCATTACCTTATTAATTCTAATAATAATGTCAAATTGACAAGACACAGAGCTGTGATTACAGACACCTGGACTACCACTTTTTCATTTGCACTAAAAGGATGACATTCTGTCAGTGAGAACAGCTCAGTATTTACAAAATTATTCCTCATTGCTGCCATTTTCTACGTGTCATAATTTGTGACATTTTATGGATTTTAATTAATAAGTACACAATTATATTTTCCAAATATATGTAAAAACATGGAAACATAATCCTTTCCCAGACAAGAAAAAATTAATGATGGTACCTCTGGAGGCATCTGTGTAGGTGGGGAGCGACAAGACAGCAGAAAATAGCATAAAAATAATATATATGCTGTGAGAGAGGTTGGGGTATTGGGGCAGGGAAGGTGCTGCACAGTAATATAGCACATAGTGAAGAAAAATAAATTTTTATCCATTAGCATGATTATTTAGATTTTAAAATCGGGTTTCTTTAAACAGTTGGGTAATCAGATGTTGAGAAAAGGGCAAGGAAGGAGATAAGGATAAAAATTATTATGATAAATCTATCTTTGAATATCATGAGTGTTTTTGGACAGTGAGAACTGGAAGGCTAACACCAGTTCAATTTCATTTCAGCATGAAGTGCTCTGTACCAGTTAGCTGTTTTTTGAAATCAAGTTTGTGTAAGAGAACGTATTTAGTCCCGTATGAGGGTACAATTGCACATACAATTGCACATACATAAGAAGAATGCAAGTGATTATGGCAAAACCAGATTATTAAGTGATTATAAAGTTTATTAGAAACTTTATTTCTAGATAAACAGAAAGATTATTAGTGTCTGAGCTATAAATTGGTTCTGCAGAAAGGTCTGATTTCTTAGACTAACTTGGCAGATAACTTTAGGAAGAAATTAACTTGTGATTACAGTGAAGCAATGAACTTGCTTCAAAATTTATACATCATGTCAATGCCGTACTGGTACATGGACTGGACAAGCTGGTAGACCAGGTTGCTTTTGGAGACAGAAGTGTGGAAGATCAGTTTTTATGACTGTATTTCATGGATCTTTTTGTGTCTGGCACTTCAGATAGGCAGGACATCTCAGGGAACTGAGTAAAGGAGAAATAAAGTTCATGAAATTCATATGAATATGTATTAACTTGCCAGAAGCAACTGCAAGCAGCTACAGGAGGTAACCTGCAGGTTAGAACCATCTTCAGAAAATAATGGAATCAAATAATCAGAAGGATCGGAACAGTCATTTTCTCTTATTCTAAGTAATCTACTAGAAGCCGACAATTACATTCTCACTTTGTTATTGTTGTTGTTAAATCTCCTAAGACTATCACAGCTTTTAGATGCATGTATTTATCCATAGATCTACTTATCCAAAATACAAAATAGGTATGAAAATGCATTCCATGCTTGTTTCTTCATCTACCTCTGTATAAACATTGAACAGAATAGGAGTATTCAAAAAATATGAATGAAATACAGAGGGAAAAATTATCAATATTTTATAAGGCAAACTAGAACTCCAAATGAGAAAGGACTTTTCAAAATAAAAGTTATTAGAACAAATCTAGGCTAATTTTGATATCAAGGCTTCAACTTTGGCACTGTGAACAGGGCTGCAGGGAAACAATCTTGTGTTATAAGCATCCAGATATGGAGAATCTACCCTTGCTTTTACATTTTGGTATACTGGATATGAACTCTGCATGAAAAAAATGTATATATACTTCTAGTAAATAGTTTCATTTAATCTTTCTTAATTTTTGCATATTTCATTCCCATTGTATTGTTTATTGATAGAATAAGCAGACTTTTAGCAAATATCCAGTACTTTTTTCCTGTGAAAATAGTTAGAAATTGTGATCAAATAACTCTTCGGTCCTCTTTTTATTTAAATAAACACTCTGAACTCTTAAAGCTTTCTGTGACCATTAATTTTTCTGTGTGTGTGTCTCTGAAGATCTCTGACTTATAATTTTCCAACATTTCTTTCCATTGTAAAATATGCTATTACAGCTGCAGTACTGCAAATGAAAACAAGCTGAATGGAGTTGTCTGCACATTGGAGGGAAGGGATGCCTGGGGATACACCTTGACATGACTGAGAAGAGGGCTTGTGTAGACCTCAAAACTTGTACAAGGCCAAGTGCAAGGTCCTGCACTTGGGTTGGGGCAGTGCCACACATCAGTGTAGTCTGGGAGAGAAGAGGATACTAAGCAGCCCTGAGGAAAAGGAGTGGGAAATACTTCTGGATTAAAAGCCCAACATGAGCAAGCAGTACAAGCTTGCAGCCCACAAAGCTGCAACTTTAAAGCCATCTGTATTCTGGATTACATCAAAAGAAACATAACCAGAAGGTCAAGGGAGATGATTCTTCTCCTTTACTACAGGCTTGTGAGAAACTAGCTGATGTGCTGCATTCAGCTCTAGGATCCCCAACATGAAAAAGATGTGGAGCTATTAGAATGACTTTAGAGGAGGCCCATAAGAATGATCAGAAGGCTGGAAAAGCTCTCCTAAGAGAGGCTAAGAAAAGTGGGGCTATTCAGCCTGGAGAAGAAAAGGCTCCTTGGAGACTTTAATGTAGACTTTCGGTATTCAAAGAGGGGCTACAAGAAAGATCAGGAAAGACTTTTTATCAAGGAACATAGTGATAGTACAAGGGTAAATGTTTTTAAGCTAAAAGAAAATGAATTCCACATTTCAGGGAAAAAATCCTTACTCAGAGAGAGGTGAGGTATTCAAAGAAGCTGTTTCGGCCCTTGAAAAAGCTTGATGCCAGACTGGATGGGTACCTGGACTACCTAATCTATTGGAATGTGTCCCTGTCTGTGAAAGGGGAGTTGAAACAGGTTTCTTCTGACCCAAATCATTCCATGACTCTATGATTCTATATTCTTGCATTTATGTAGTATTGCCCCATAAATATGTTTCTACAAATGTAAGAAATGAAAACCTCTTTCTATGCACTTTCTTCCTTGCAGACAAGGATCACTTTATCTTGGCTATATGCGGTTCTTTCCAAGCACTTCTTCAGGAAATCTGGATGGAATTTTTGTCCAGCACACCCATATAAATCTATTGTTGCAGTATGATTTCTTAAGTTTTGTTCCTAGATATTACAGAATTATTTCACTTCTTGTATGAATCACAGCACACATCACATATACATTTGAATTTTAAGTTTAATTAACTTTATTTTTTAAAAATAAAAATATTTTATACAAATGCAAGATAAGCAATTATATTCTATCTTCCACTTTTTTATCTCATAAATTTGTTAGAATGTTTTTGGAGCCTTAATAGCTGCAGAGGGATTTCTATTTAATTATTAAAATCTTAGGGGCAATAGTTATTTTATTTGTCTGATCCTTTCATTACTAGTATCATGGGAAATACATTTATTATAACACAGTGCCTAGAAGTATAAAAAATATGGAAAAGTTCTCTTCAAAATGTCAATGAACTCAAGGTTTTGCAGCACTTGTATTCATCTTGCATTGCCTTGATTGTCGATAAATCACAATTTTATGTTCTTAAAGCAGTAACAATGAAGCAGCTCAGAAATTGCATTAGAATTCCAGTTGTTGTTTTCTTCCAGTACTATTCAGCATAAACATGTGGAATGGAATGTTATATTTTTATATACTTGGTAGCATTTCTTCCAAGGGACAGCTTTCTATTCACTTATTACTGTGTAGGTTATAACTTGTAGTCTGCATTTCTTCTATCAGAATGCACAGCTAGTGATATTTAACTGTAAAGAAATATATCACTAGGCAATGAATATACTCTGAAATTGCTAGCTGAACTCAACCAAGAAGAGAATGATCCCATATTAATATAGTGTATAAATTTTCAAGTGTGGGACAATGATCCCTATTTATTAACTTTTTACTTCCATATTGAAATGCTTGACCTTGCTTCACAGTTTTACAAATAGGAAGATCTCTGAAAGTTCAATTTTTCCCTCTAGAAAAGGAAAGTAACCAAACTGATGGGAATAAATACAGCTCAGATGATTTTTTTGTTTTTCTTCCAATGTAGCAGAAAGATGAGTACCTCTGTATCGTAATAATTCAGATAATAAAAAGACCAATTGTCATAAATTGAGGAGAGGAAATATCTTGAAATACATACTTACATTATACACAGGTGGAATATTGAATGTCATTTGATGAGGGAAGACTTACCTAATACTTCTCTACATTTCTTATGATGTCTGGGCAGGTATGCAGCAAAACTGTTGGGCAACCAGTAGTACTGCAGGTGAAATCTAAGTTCAGAAGACACAAGCCTCAGGTCCTTTACACGCAATATCTGAGGCAGTTATTTGTCAGTATCAACTCCCAGACGCTTTTATGTAGTTTAAATTGGAAATACCACTGAATTAAAGACAGTGTAACCATGAGATCAAGTTAAGAACAGCTAGGACTCATCAGAACTGGATCTTGGTCATAGAAGATTGTGACTTCTGTTGTAGTGAGATAACTTAAACTGTGCAGGAAACAGTCTCAGATACTCTTTGCCAGTTCAAATGACATAAATGTTCCCAAAGTGATGTATCTAAAGCATTGATGCCCAGTTTAGCATGACTTCTAGGGTACTGTCTTCCCACTGACAGGCTCTGAACACTAAATCTACAGCTTAAAAATAATGAAACAATAAAAATTCTTTAAAAAATAATAGCAATAAAAATCAAAAGATTAGCAAAAGTCTACTAGTCCCAGCGTTACATAGAAAGGAAAATACTTTTGATATTTTGTCTGAAAAGTCAGAACAGCTATTCTTTCTTGGAAAGAAAAGCTCTTTTCATATAAAAAAGCTAATTTAGCATCGCCACCTGACAGAAGGACTCCCCAGAAGGAGTCCTTAGCCTTCTTTTTCCTCCTACTTGACAGACTCACATGGTTTTTAAAGAAGTCTTAGACAGTGAGAGGTGTGTATTTTTTCAGGATGATACAAACAGCCAGTTTCTAGGCAAGCTGCTACACAAGAAACTTTATGAGTCATACTATGACAGATTAATCAATGTGTGTGCTTTGAAATTATCCATTATTATAAAAAATTAGAAGAAACTGACTTCATTTCTACACAGTAAAAATATGTATGAAGGGAAGAGGAAATGTGTGTTCTGAGATTTACATTATTTCTTTGGACTTACTCCAAAGAGAGTGACTGCTTTTGTTAAACAGAAGCAGACATGCTCTTTAAGGATTCATAAACCTCAGTTTGATACTTACCCAAATGTAAGACTTTTCTTAGTACTGAGACTGCCACTAATGTTCATAATCAATATGTGCCTATTGATGGTAGATGGTTAGTTATGGTTAGAGAAAATGACTGTGTGTGGTCCTCAAAACACAACATTTTAGAGTGTGAGAGGTTGCACATATGGCAGAAGTAATAGGTCAGGACAAGAACATATAAATGTCATTGCAGAGGGAGAGGGAAAAAGGAATATGATTCACAAGAAGAACTGGAAGTGCCCAAAAATTACACCTCCAAAATCTACCATCTGGTATTAGCATTTCACTGACCTTGTAAGATTAATTCTACAGATTACATCCACTGAAGGAAAAAAAGTAGACAGGCTGCAAGTCTTTAGCATGAAGAAAAGTGTAATAGAACTGTATAAAATCAAGAATATCATTCAATGTGACCTTCCTACTTGAGAAAGCAAAACATCTAAATGGCAGTAACGAAATAATCAGGAGAAAATTCACATGATGTGAAGAATAAAACAATACAATTCCTTTCTACATGATACTTGATTACCAAAAGACTAAATGGTTTCAAAAATTAATTAGACGAATTGCTTGAAGAAAGATAATCCCAAATATATTCAGAACATGTAAATCAGAATCATAAAATATTGCAGGTTGAGAAAATATCTATAAATACTTGTTTCTATATGCTTACCTAGGCATTCTTTATTTGACTGTTAGAGTGCTCGCTGTTCCTTCTGTAAGTCTTAATTTCTCTGCGTTGTTTTGCTATATGTATTAAACAGTATGTGAAGTGTTAAATTGGAAGGAAGGAGTGTAGTAGGTTTTAAGGAACATTTTGAACTATTGCTGAACATCATACAAATCTATAATGTGCAGTATCAATGTCTAAACCACAACTTAACTAAAATGGAGCATCTCTTCCAAAAAAAAAAATACAAAATGCAGATGAAAAAGATTTCAAGTGCTATATATTTTTCTGAAGCAATGACAGGCCAGTTCAACAGTCTTCCTTCAGGGAAGTCAGTTCTCACTGCATAGCTTGTTTTCTGAGGAGCATGGCTAAATGTATTAATCTTTAAACACCAACATGAGAGAAAGGTTTAAAAGGGCTATTTATTCATTTACTCGTGAAGAAATTCTTATGTTGCAGGTGCCAAGGTGTCATGTACATAGATGCAAACATTGGCAGATCTCAGATTGTTTATTTTGATGTCAACATTCTCTTAAATTGATCCATTAAATTGCAGTGGCAGACTTCTCAAAATAGAAGTTTATCTTGTACATAAAAGCACAGGCAATGTTATTAAGATCATTTTCAAAAAAACTTGGCACTCTGGTGGAATTAGGTTGTGATAAGTTATACTTTTCGTTAAAAGTAAGCTAAGTTGCTTTTAGATTCGTATTTGAAAGCATGAGTAAAACTGAATAGAAATCTGAGAAAGTTATACTGATGAATAAGAACTTATTTAGAGTATTGAAATGGTGTTCAACAGTAGGATTCAGATTGTTGCATCATTTATTTTATGTGTCGTATAACTGATTCTAGATGGATGAGAGAGTATTTTACAAACAAGTCATCTCATCATTTTTTCTTTATTTTTTTTTTCTGCCAAAAATCAGATTGTTTGTTTTTCAGAGTTCTCAGTGTCTTCAAAAACCTTATTTTTTTTCATGGTATGCAACTTTTCCAGAAATCAAGCTCTCTTTTCTGTGATGATTGCCTGACTAAGTTGTGTGCTGCATCATAATTACTAGTAAGTAGAACAAAGGAAAAGGAAACCTGGCACTATATGGTCTGAACTTCCTTTCTCTACAGATCATCCTTAATGCAAATTTCAGAGAAAATTGTGTCAATTTAAAAAATAAAACAAACAATACAACATCCAAACTTCCTCAGAAATGAAGACTGTGAACCAGAAGAATATTTCAGGAAGTATAGTGGAACAGCCTGGGCCGGTATCCAGCCTATAGCTATTAAAATAAATAAATAAATCAAAACATTCTTAGGAGACATACAAGGCAGTTTTATATATCCTAGAACTGTTCTGGTCTCCAGCCATTTGTGCCTTTTCACACAGAATTTTTTTCCATGTAAGTAGTAGTGTATTTTTTCCTTGTAAGAAGTCCTCTTCCACTGTTTTTCCCTTTGAAGCTATGTAAATATTTATCTTATTTAAGATTTTTTTTGGCAGAGAGATGTGATAAAATATATAATAGCAGAATAGCATTTTCATAGAATCATAGAATGGCTTAGGATGGAAGGGATCTTAAAGACTATGTAGTTCCAAGCCCCCTGCCACGGATAGGGCTGCCACCCATTGGATCAGCATGCTGACATGCAGTTGAGTGTCATGATATCATCATGTCACCGTTCATTCCAGGTCTCACAGCATCAATATCTACTTACTGCTTTAGCATTTACCTTGACTGCAGTGAAAAATAACAGAGAAAAAAGTCCAGCAGACACGGTAAAAAAAATAATCAGGAGGACAATCCTTGACAGTCTGCTCAGGTATCCATTCAGCCCAATCTCTCCTCTGACAATAACTGCTGATACCAAATTGAGAGCAAGTTAACAGGTCAAGACAGAGTGCTGTTTCCTTCAGTAGCCACTCATCCACTTACAATCCTACCTGCAGATTATGTCTTCATTTCACTTTACAGTAATTCTTGATGGACTTTCCTTCCATGAATCTCCTTGATCACTTTTCAAACCAATTTATACAGGTGTATGTATAGAACAGGTCAACTATGCATTTGCCATCCATCACATTCTCTGACCAGATATTCAGATACTTACCTGTGTATTGCACAAAAATTATGCTGTGAGTTGATTGTCTTGACTATTTTCACTTCAAAATAGAAGTGAAATTTGACTTATACCTGGTGATAATCACATTACATTGAAGTTTTTACACCTATTTACATTTTGCCCATATTTACCTTGGGAAAAAAAGATCTTCTATTGTTGAAATAAGTAAGATGAGAATAGAAATTGTTTTACTAATACCATATAATTTCACAGAATTTAACCAAATTGTTCACTAGTTTATCTGGAAAGTGTAACTGAAAAAAAAAAACAACAATAAACATCAGGAGTAAAATAATTACTAATCTGGCAGCCAGATTTTTTATGAATTTCTAAAGATTTTTAGAAAAATCTAAAGTATGGATGGTAAATGTAAAAGCATTAAAAAACAAACAAAAAAACAAACAAACAAACAAAAAAAAACCTGCCATCACTAACCTTGCTTTTAAAATATGCTTCATAGAAGTGCAGATCAGAGAATGCTTAATTTGTCTCTCTTGCAATAAAATTTGTACTTTAAACAGGACTGATATGAAGATCATGTATACACAAAGGGGATCTAGGCTATAAATTAAACTAGAAAACTATTTTAAATACTGAACATAACATATTTGTTTTAGTCTAAAAGAATGATCAGAGGTTTTCCCATGGCACAGGAGTTAGTGACAAAAGGAAAATATCAGTAATGAAGTAATAAATAATGAGGTTTATCATCATAAAATATTATATCTACGGCAAAGATGGAAAAAAATTTAGGGAAATGTTCTTCATATAACTAAGATCAGCATTATTAAGATTTAATAGCTGGACATTAAACAATGTGGTAAGGAGAAAGACTGACATCTTCTGTTAAATCTAACCTAAATGTACTTTCTTTAAGCTTGAAACCATTTCCACTTGTTCTATCACTCAGATCCTGCTAAAGAATCTGTCCCCTTCTTTCTTATAGCTCCCTTTTAGATACTGAAAGGCCATCAGGTCACACTACAATCTTCTCCTCTTCAGGTTAAACAGCCCCAGATCTCTCAGCCTGTCCTCATAGAAGAGGCACTCCATCCTGTGGATCATCTTTGTGGCCCTTCTCTTAATGCACTCATACAGGTCGATGTCTCTCCTGTAATTAGGATTTCACATCTGGACACAGTACTCCAGATGAGGCCTCACCAGCACAGAATAGAGGAGCAGGATCACCTGTCTCGACCTGCTGTCCATCCTTTTGATGCAGACCATGGTACAGTTGGCCTTCTGGGCTGCACATTGCTGGCTCATGTTCACCATTAATCCACCAGTACCCCTGCTCTTTTTCAGTAGGGCTGTGCTTGATGCTTTCATCCCCCAGTTTGTATTGGTATTGGGGATTGCCACAAACCAGGTGCAAGATCTTGCACTTGGAGTTGTTGAACATCTTCATCAGTGAGCTGGATGAAGGGATAGAGACCACCTTCAGTAGGTTTGCTGATGACACGTAGCTGGGAGGAGTGGCTGACACACCAGAAAGATGTGCTGTCATTCAGTGAGACCTGAAACAGACTGGAGAGCTAGGCAGAGAGGAACCTTACAAAGTTAAGGATTGACAATTATACAGACTTACAGCTGGGGAGGAATAATTGTACACTTCAATACAGGTTAGGAGCTGACCTGCAAGGAGAGGAACTTCAGAGATGGACCTAGGTGTCCTGGCGGACAACAGGTTGGTCATGAGTCAGAAGCATGCCATTGCAACCAAAAAGGCCTAGATATTCTAGGGTACACTAAAAAGAATGTGGTCAGCAGGTCAAGAGACGTAAACCTCCCCCTCTATTCTGCCCTGGTGAGGCCACATCTGGAGTACTGTGTCCAGTTCTTGGCTCTGCAGTTCAAGAAAGTTGGGGAACTTCTAGAAAAAGTCCAGCAGTGGGTTACAAGGATGATTAGAGGCCTGGAGCATCTCCCTTATGACGAAAAACTGAGGTACCTGCGCCTGGAAAAGACTGAAAGGAAATTGTATCAATGCTTAAAAACTTATAAATGATGGGAATAAAGTGGATGGGTTCAGGTGCTTTTCAGTGGTTCCCAGAGAGAAACCAAAGGACAACGGGAACAAACTGGAACCCAGGGAGTTCCTTCTGAACATGAGAAAAAACATTTTTATACCCAAAACATGGATGACAGAGTACTGGAACAGGCTGCCCAGAGCGGCTGTGGGGTCTCCTCTAGGTTCAAAACCCTTTTGGATGCTTTCTTGTGCAACTTACTCTACAAAATCTGCAATGGGGTTGGACTAGATGATCTCCAGAAGTCCCTTCCAACCTCTATGATTCTCTTTCATTTTTCAGAGAGACAACTAGTGTATTCTGGATCAAAATCTTTGGACAGATATCTGATTTTCTTTCAATCTCTCCTGAAAAGAATACAAGTTTTGGTTCCCTCTCCTCTCCTCTCCTCTCCTCTCCTCTCCTCTCCTCTCCTCTCCCCTCCTCTCCTCAGTCTCTCTCAATGACTTTCCTTGATTATCACTTTCCAGGTTCTACAGGATGACCGCTCCTCAGACCTGACATGCAAAAAATGGTACTGTTTGAATGTTCTGGGGCACAGGTAGAACAGTGCTTTCATTGAACTGAGATACTTCTGTAAAACTATTACAAATTGAAGTAGTTTGGAATGTTTTAGTGCCATTTAATCCCTCCTACCATTCATTGTTGAACATCCTGCATATATTACTCTCACCAATTAAAGAGAATCTCTAGGAAAAAAGAACAAAAAAAAAAAAAAAAAAAACATGGAACATCTCATTATTTTCTACCGATTAATGTCTTTTTGCAAAGTTGGAAATTCATCAACATATAGTTAGATTTTGTCTTGTCTCACATGTGAAAAGTTAATAATTCTTTCAGATGTGTTGTAATAACTGGTTTTTTTTTTTTCCCTTTCCATCTGGAAAGCACATAATAAATTCTTCCGGAGGTTAAAAAGCCCTTGAAACTGAAGCAAAAGGAGAACTCAGATCTTTGAGGCAGTGAAGATCTCAGTGGGATATGGAAACACTACAATATGAAAATTCATATGCCTTGATTTAAATAAGATATTAGCATATTAGTTCAGCATGAATGTATGCACAAAATAAAACTGATTCTTAACTTTAACGACTATCCTTGAGTACTACAGGAACACGAGAGATGCTCTTGCAATTCCCTTTCTAGATCCCCATCCCCGCTTTACAAGAAGATCAAAAAGATGTTAAATGAGAGAACACTATCTCAGAGCTCAGGCACCTGGAGCTAAACTCTGTCACATTTGGGAATTAAGTTCATTAAATTGCTTATAAAATGTTTTTTTCTCCTCTAGTAGGTGGTGGTGATGAATGGTTAAGTCTGAGGTACTGCAGTTGTCTTTGATGGGCAGTCTGCTTCAAATGAGTTGAAGTTCTGTGAGAATCTTTCTTTGCTTTTTGACTCAAAGCTTGCTTCCTGAGGTATTTCTTGTGATAAGACTGACTTGTCTAGGAGATGAGTGATGGGTGTTACTGTGTGGCAATCAACATCACTGTGAGGACAATTTTAGCTGTTTGCCCTCAGAAGATAGTGCTCAGGACTGTTTACTAGTGGAAGATCTATCCTGTGACCAAATAGCTCCTGCTTGCCATGGGAGACTGGGGGATGATGCCATTGTATTCTGTGAAGGCAAGATACAAGTGAGTGCCTCCCTGCTCCCTCTTATCTGCTGGCAAGGCCCAGAAGATAGGAACAAAGGAGTTTCTTCTGAGATCCCAAAGCCAGAAGCTGCCACTCCAAAGAGAGCTGACTCGACCACTTTGGAACCATTGAAAAGGGGCCATCATCACCATGGTCACCATCATCATCAACAGAATAACAATGCCCGACAACCCAGCACTACTGAAGATCAATTATTAAACTACAAACCGTGCTGGATCCATGGTGGTGACTATCTCCCACTTGCTTCCCATAAAGACTCCTTGCTTCTTCTTTCCTATTTTTCTGTCACCCTCCTTCCCTTCTCCATTACCCTAATTCATAATAGTGTCCATCCTCCCCTTTCCCATCTCCCTGTTTAAGATCCATAATAAACTGGTGGAACCAACATTTGAACCGTTGTTTCTTAATCTCATGCCAGGTATACAGATATTAAAAGAACTTGCTCTCCCTCCTATAAATTGGAATGAGACAGTTCTCACTTTCTTTACTTCCCCTCCTGGTTCTAGGAAGAGTGGTACTACAAGGAAAGTGTCCTTTCCTATTAATTCAAACTTTTAGTATGTGTGGTTATTTTCCCTTTTTTTTTTTTTTTTTTTTTTTAGTAAGGCTTGAGTAAAGAGGGATTGTTTGGTATCCTCCAGCTGAGAATAACTATGTCCAGCTGAAAATAACTATGTATGCAAAACAAAATAAAACAAAACAAAAAGAATGCACAAAGAGGTTTATTTTTTTTTAAAGGACACATTTTGCTTTAGTCTTTTGAACCAAAAAATATGTTTTAACTACAAGTTAGAAAAATTTCTGTTCTCCACCTAAGCTAAATATCTACTGATAATTTTGACAACATTGCTAAGTGTGTCTGAATATACACTTCGTCCTTGAATGCTATTTGTTTGTAGAGGTATCTGTATTGTTTGTACATTGTATTTATTTGAATGGTAAAATCTACTTTACTTCCGAAGTCATGCAATGATTTGACTGAGGTAAACCTTTCAATACATTCTCTGCAATACAAATGCTCTTGACAGAGGAAATTTAACTATGATTTTATTTTTTAAATAAAAATTTGCAAACTCAAAATTACCCTATCTTTTCTTTTCCTGTGATGTGAACTACAAAGGCATGTTGGTGATGTATCATAACAAACCATGAAAAAATTTCACACAACTTGATGCTAATAATGTATTTTGAAAAAGCAAATGGGAATGAGAGATAAAAGATTCTTTTTTGGAATCTCAATTAAAATGATACCAGTAAATGAAGGCAGATGGGACAGTGAAATATGTATAGATTCCAACTACCATCTGTCTGTGACTTATTATCCATCTGATTGCAGATTATTATTGTTTTTCTCTTATCATTAAACACTTCTTATTTACCTTGTTACACCACTTCCGCATTTAACGTTGAGACCTTCACAGATTTGAGTGCTGTTATCTCCAGTGACTGATAATTTATGTAAGTCCTTTTTGTGTCCTTACTTCTGTTCAGCAGGCATCTAAAAGTGAATACTGCTCTCAGCTTAGATTGCTGAGTAATTAATTTCTACCTTCTCTATTCCTGCGTTGCAGCCTTGGGTTATGAGTTTCAAGTAATAATTCACTGTTGCATATGGTTCGTCAAGTTAAATTCTGCAAACTTCTGATAAAGTCCAATTTCCATGCTACATTTAATAGCTGGTCCCTTGGAAATTAATCCCTCTCCATCTGTGATATATTTTTTTCTTCTGCTACTTAGTGTCACAAATGGATTTTTTACCCTGATCTGTAGTGATCTGGTCGCCTCTCTTGCAGAATTCACTACAAATGACATGACTCCATGTGCTACTTTTTCTCTCCCTTGTATGGTTTTAACTCTGAAGATTACATCACAAGTTGGAATGTCAGATTTGCAGGTGGCAGAACTACACATACCTCTAATTTGAGATTGGTAGCAATGGTGAAGTTTGAGTACAAACCTAAACATTCTCAACACTGGTGCAAATGCAAAATTTCTGATCTAGCCCCTAGACATAGGCTTTCCACAAAACGTCCGAAAGTGGATTGATGACACCTTCTAAGATTATTTCTCATTAGCTCAGTAAGGTTTATTTTCATGTTGCTGAGCCACTGCAACTAATTATGTGTTCAGCATAAGCTGCTACCTTAACTATACTATTACATGTTCATTAAATGGTGACTCACCCTTTCACCAGAAATGTGTCTCTTTCACTTGACATCAGACTTCCTATCTCATTCATGTCATATAAAGATCATAACTAAAGACCTGGAGTTAAGGTTACAGAACTTGTGAGAAACATTTTACTCTTTCTCAACTCTAAATGACTGGTCTGTTTTTTAAATTTAGACATTTGTTTCTCACCATTCTTAGTGCTGATTTAGTGGTTGCCAATCCTGCCAATGGCAGGGGGTTGGAGTTAGATGATTTTTAATGTCCAACCCAAGTCATTCTATGATTGTATGATAATCATAGACACTTTCCCTCAACATTTTCATTCTCTCCCTCTAGTATTCCATTCCCAGACATCACTGCAAGTACTAACCTTCCTGTTCTCCTGTTCAAAAAGAAAAACTATATGCTTTTATAGTGCGTAGAAAACATGTAAAGATTAGCTGATGCTACTGCATTGATGTCTTGCAGTGAGTATATGATGTCAGTTGAAGTATGCATCATTTACGGAGTGCTGGATTAGACTCTCATATCCTGAAAATTCTTTGCTGACAGTCACGGACTTCTGGAAACTGGACACAGCCAAAAGGATAGCACAGATGCTTTTGATGTGCTTAGGCGACCTCTGAAAGTCTCTGCTGGGATGCAGCTGTCAGCAATATCAACAATGGACACTGAGCGAGGAGTCAATTAAAAAAAATAATAATTTTAATGGAGAATTATCCTCTGATCAGATTCCAGGTGAGAATTCAGTCTCATACAAAAACTAATTCAATTAGATAAGCACACGTAGGGAACGTTTATTTCATGTTTTCATCCCACTTGTGTTAATTTCTTCTTCCTCTGCCTAACTCAGACTTTATAATCTGTATTTCCATTAAAATTTTTTGCTTTGTAATACCCATCTTTGGTTATGTTCAAAAAAAAAAAAAAAAACCACCACTGGAGGTGTTAAAAAGTCAGCAAGCAATATCCTTAAATGTTCTGATATGTGTATGAGGACTGCTACAAAAGTAATGCTTCCTGTTTTATGTTTGTACACAACATTAGTGGTGGATAGTGGTGGTAAGGGAGTAGAGATTGAGCCTTTCCACCAATACTACACTAAATTTGGTTGCTGTGCAAGAGATGGCAGCAGAGGGGCAGTCTGACAAAATGTTATCTGACATGAAAGCAAGGTATGAAGCAAAGTTGTGTAATTGAATTTCTCTGTGTAGAAAACAATTGCACCCACTGACTTCACCACACTTGCTAAACATTTATGGGGACCAAACAGTGGATGTGACCACAGTGAGGCTGTGGGTAGTCTGTTTCAGCAGTGGTCACAGCATCAGGAAACATAAGCCATGTTTTGGATTGCCATGCAGACTTTTGCAAGCATGGCTCTCATGCTCGCAATGCGGGCTCTAGTTCATCAGTGATAAAACCGCACAGCTAATGGTGGTGATTGTGTTGAAAAACAGTGGATTTGGCTGACTACTTGTTCAGTCAGTGGTATTGTGCTCTCTCTATCTGTTGTTATTTTCTTGGAAATAAATAGGAGGCACTATTTTCAGAGTGACCTATATAGAGTTGCTCCAAGCAAAGTGTTACACAAAATGACCTGTTGTATAATTCTGTAAATTCAAAATCTTTCACTGTTCCAAATTTTGTGTCAGGCTGAACAGCATAAGTACTGAGTCTCCATGTCAAGTAACAATTACCTGCCTTGAAACATACAGATGCATAGTTCCATCACACAGTATTTGCCATGCTAAATCATAATGACGTGCAAGCCTGCAAGTTAAATGTTCTAATTTAAGAAGTCAGTGACTGTGGAAATCGAAATATTATTTCATTTTATGAAATAAATTTAACTCGGGTCATTTTAGCTATGCACCGTGTCTCTTCTCAATTTAAATCTCTTTCTGTCATGTTATTTTTGAGCTACACTGTACAACCTTCATTCAGATTGATTCAATATGAATTCAGATGTATAGTCCCATTTTGCTCATCCATTAAGCTTCCTTGATTTGAAAGGACCTACTCAACTGATTTGACAAAAAAAGCGTTACACAAGTTCCTATACAAAGCTGTTTTGGTTAAGATATTTCCACACTGGGAAAAAAAAAAATTGAAAATTGAAAATTGGTTTTGCAATCCCTTACCTGATGTTTATTAGTGTGATTCGACTGTATGCCGTTCTGTGTCAGTTAAGGTTCACTTTATATTAATAAAAATTACAGTAATACAGAAAGGCATGATGTGCTTGGAAATCCATATTCTAGATTCTCTGGAAAACAAATCGTGATCATGTTGGAGTCTCCCATTAGAAAACACTTGAGCAAATGATGAATAATGCTTCTATGATTCTGGACGTAAATTCAAAGCAGGTGGACAAGGCAGCAGGAGGCCATTTTGAGGAGAAATGGGCAGTTTCAGTCTCATTACATATTCTCAGCTCCACCTGCTTATGTAATGACAAACAGCCAGACATTAATAACAGTGTGTAAGGACTTCCCATTGAAACAAAGATGCTGAAGTTGTATATGAAGTTTCCAATTGTTGCCAGTAATGAAAAAATAATTAATTTTGAAGGAAAATGAGTGTGAAACCATTATCAAGATAAATACTAAGCTATGGAAAAAATACTGTGCTGTTAAGGATCCTGTTCCTTTTTGCTGTTGTCTACATCTCCTCTTTTCTTTTCCAGTGGCAACCTGTGCTGAAAGTCTGTAGGAGTCATGATAACCTGATTACTACCATCAGTGAGCTGATTGCATTTTCATCCTGTCCTAATCATTGACTGCAGGAACTGCATTCTTCCTGGCACAAACTCCTGCAAGAGTGGAAGTATTGGCTTCCTCGTACACGGATGATGCTATTTTAGAGTAGATTTAACTGAGCACTACTTACATTTGGAGCTATGCTTTATTATTAATTGATTAAACCAGCAGACACAGATTAGTAATCTGGATTTTTGTCAATTTATCCACAAAGCACAGTCATCTTGTTTGTCAACCTGTAGATGGTTTATTCCATTACTCACCTAAAGCATCTTCTTTACCAACTAATTAACCAGACATTTTGTATTAGTTTTCAGGTACCAGACTGCATTTTCAATTTTTATTTTAAAACAACAAGGTTGTCTGCTTAGTGACTTTTCTACTCAGTGATCCCTGAGTTCTCTTGGTGATTTATTCTACAGCAAATTAGGAAGCTGTTTTTATGATTAACTTTACCAGGGCTGTGACAAAGAGCTCTTCAATAAAGCAAACCTCCTGGGAGAAACAGAGGCCAAATTCCACTCTCTCTGTTGAAAGAATGAATTACCAGTTTGTGAGAGAAATAAAATAGACTTAATTCTCTCAAGATTTGGAATAAAGTGTGAGAGTTTGCTTTAAGGCATGCCACTAATCATCCAAAATTTAAAAACAAATTCTATAGAAATTTAAGAACATTTTAAAATGGCATTTTCAGTTGGTCTTCTAGTAAAGGTTGAGAGATTTCCCTGTGTAGTAAGGCATTAAACCAACATACTGGAGTTATTTCTAATCCCACCCTGTCCCAAATAATTTGTACATCTAGCCTCTTGCCCCACAAACAAATTACATCGCTGAGTATGTAAGATAAGTCTTTGCAAATGGGGTAACTTCCTAGCTACTTGAGGAGGCATTTAAACGTTCTCTGTCTGAAGTACGAAGAGTTAATATTAGATGAATGGAAATAAAGGGCTGCTCTGAAAGTAGTGCTTCCCATTTTCCTGTGTTGATCCACAACGTCAGAGGCAGATGGTGGTGATAAGGCAGAAGAAGTTGAACCTTCCCACTAATACTCCGTCACATTTTGTTGCCATGTGACAGACAGCAGAAGAGGGGCAGTCTGAGAGAACCGAGTCTGACACAGAACTGCATATGAAGCAAAAGCCGCACTGAATTCCTTCTTGTGGAAGAAGTGGCATCTGTTAACATTCACTGATACTTGCTAAGTGCCTATGGAGATGGAACAGCGAATGTGATCACACTGAGGCAGTGCGTGGTGCATTTCAGCAGTGGTGACAGAGGAGTGATAGTGATAGTGTTATGAATGGCCTTGCAGATTCTGACTAGCATAGCAGGCAGGCTCTTGTTCATCATTGGCAAAAATGCATAGTGGTGACTATGTTGAAAAACAGTGTTTTGTAGCTGAGATTTTTTTTCTATCAGATCATGTTTTTGTATTTGTTTGTAGTGTATTTGCATCTGTTGTTTCCATGGAGATAAATAGGAGGCATTACTTTCAGAGTAATATATGTACATTTATCCTGCCTCTACAAGTAGGCAGATGTATTCGAAGACAGGTGAATCTCTTATAGTAATCTGTTAGTCTGTAAGTGTGGAAAGCATCAGTGTTTTCTTAAAGGCCACAGAAGCTCAGAAGATGTCCTTGAATCAAACATATTTATTTGTTCATTTACAGAAAGTATGTTAATTATCCAGATGAAAGTAGCTACTGAGATGATTCTTCTTAATATGAAATTCTCTAATATTTTCTTTCTACTATGGGGCACCTCTATGTTTTGTGATTTCATAGAACCTATGAAAAAAGTCAGTAAGAATTGTGTCTACATTACAGGACAAAAATTACAAACTAACTTGTTTTTACCAGTCAGGAAATTAATTATTATATCATCTTATGCTGCCATCAATCATTATTTAAATTTAAGTATTTTCTTTTTTCCCCTGGAGACTATTTCTATTACTTAGAACAATACTAAATATCACATTGGCATATCCCCCTTTTTTCAGTGAGCATGCCAAAGTGGTGTACACACCTTGAATACAGAATACTTAGTCAAATGAATGTAACTACCTTTTGAAAATGAGAAATTTTTAGGAGGCATACCACATTCTTAATATCATTTGATATGTGAAGTTCAGAATAGCCTATCCAATGGGAAAAAAAGGACAGTTTATAGATTTCAACTTAAATTAATCTACTACTTCTCTGTTTAGGGAATATTTCCCTTTTGAAAGAGCTTATTTAAGGCTATCATATCTTATATCTCTTTTTCAGATGGTCTAAAGCACTTCACTTTTGTGAAACTTTCTTTCCTTACATTTCCAAGAGTGACTGAAGATTTGTTTTTGGTTTTGTCTTTTTGCTCAAGAAACAAATATTCAATTACTTTTTATTTAAAAATCATCTTCCCTATAGGGATTTTTCTCTGGCAGTGGCTCATGTTTTTTTTTAACTAGAACACTTACAAGCATTCACTTAATTTTATTTGTACTTGTGAGTCTCATTTTGAATAGAGATATGTAAAGCATTTCCCATTTTGTTTTTATTTTTTCCCTATAGCTACAAAAATTATTATTGTGTACCACTTCTGCTGAAACACATGCAAGTCCTGAATCAGTTTTAAATTACAATGTTTGAAGAAGAAAAAAATATGACTTTTCTTATTTTATTTTATTTTTTAGCATATATAGCAAACTAGACGTAGAGCCAACACCCAGCATTTTAGAAAGAAGTATAGTGAGACTTTCTGTCCAAATATTTTGTACTTTTTATTTCTGGCTCAGTAAAACTAACAATAAATAAGTAGTTTGGAACAGTCAAAAATAATGTGCACTAAAAGAGCTTCTTAAGGTCTCATTTTTATCATATCTTTCTGCACTTTTCAAGTATTATTACTTTCATAACACAACTTGGGAGAACCATTATAGATACTTTATTATTAAAAAGAAAAAGAGGTGTTCCTTTTGTTTTCATATAAAATGAATAAGAAAAAAGAGTTAAGATTTACAGAGCCTCATTTTTTTTCAAAATCTAAGCTCATTTAAATGACTTGTGCCAAACTGTATTCTTTAATGTTCTGACTATAAAACATAAATTGGTTGAACAATGAGCTAAAGATTTTGTGTAAATCATTAGTGATTTTCATCTATACAAAAAACTTCAAACTTGTCCTTTTTTCCTCTCTGAATCCAAAAAAGAGAAGAATTTATAATTGCCAGTGGTTTACTTAGTCTGGTAATCAGTAATCCAAATCAAGTAGAGGAAAAATGACAGAAATATAACCAACTGAAGGATCTAGACAGGAAGCAGAGGTCTTTTTGCCTGGCTTGACTAGACTTTGGGCTTTCCTAAGCCCAAACTGTCTATAGTGTATGGCTTAGCATGTAATACACTTATTTATCATGCTAGGCAGACTAAACTTAGCCTTCATCTGAGGTTGCCTATGCATCTCATATGCCCTTGCAGCAGGCTACATTCAAGTCATTGCAGGAAATTCATTGAGGCATCTTCATGAGGGAATTTTAGGTTGCTTTATTGTATCCACATAGAAGGCCAATGACAAGATCTGAAGGGTGATTAAAGACTTCTTTGGAACAACAGTTGTTCACAGTCAAAACTGGCCATAGGGACACATCTGCAGATAATTGATATAGACAGTTGGCTAACCTAGTCCGAAGCACTGCCTTTGGGTTGTGTGCACAGTATGATTAAGAGTGAATGTGTGATAAATTCAATCCATTCAAAAGCTGATTAAAGGGCATTTGTCTTCATACATATTAGAGGGAAGAACATAAGAATGTCAAAGACAAAATTAGAATAATTCAAAAACTGAACTTTTCTAGAGATGTGCATGTTATCCATAATTTGGTGGGGGAGGGGAGGAGGGGGGAGGGAAGACCAGTATAGAATTATAAGAAATTCTTCCTCACTCCAAGAATTATTATCAAATTTTAAAAATTAAAATATTTGGCAGTTCTGACCTATTTTCCACCTTTCTGATAGCATCTTTCCTCAAAATAACTGCTTCTTTTCACAAAGATAACGTCATAATGGGCATGTGATCCATTCATGTGGGCATAAAAATTCAATGCAGTAATCAGCACAACTATAATCAGCATTGCTTCTGGTACAGCTTCTATAGGTCCTTGCAGTTAGCATGTTAGACTGCAAGAGACTTTCTGAAAACATAAAACAACAGCTATTATTAAAAACTGTGACATTTCTGATAAATAAGTGAGGTTTAATCTTCGTTAGAAGAAAAAAAAAAAGTGTTTCCTACATTTGCAGCTCTTTACCAGCCTATTAGTTTTGAGGCTTCAAAAAACTCTTTATATGTACCATTTAGGTTTTCTGGTAATTTATTAAATGACAAAGATGAAGTAGGAGGAAAAGTGGACATTGTGCCATGATTAACAGATTGGATGAGTTTTTTCCAGATCTTATCTAGCACTGACAATGTGTTGGTGTTTTTTGATTGTTATATCAGTGACAGTGATCTTAACAGAAATACAGGTATTATTCATTTTTAATTCAGCGTCTCTTAATCTTTTGCTTTTTTGTTCATCTATCTTTTTTATTTTCTGAACTCACTGCTTAGCCCTAAAGTATCTACTTAGAGTACAGGATCAATGGAATGTACTTTTATTTTGGGAAAAAGGAGAAAAAGACCTTCATGACTCTGGAAAAGGCAGTTCTTACATACAAACCTGTAGCAACCAGAAAAATATGAAGCTTCACTGGATATTGAATCAAAATGAGAATTAAAGTGTGTGAAAAATTGAAATGCAAAGACTACAGAGAGAGTTTACAGTGCTATAATATTCTTAAATAAAATGGGCAATATACGTAGGTTTAAAGCATTTGAACAGAGTTAAATAAATATTTAAGATTCTTGTCCTAGCACTAGCATTCCAATTCAAAGTACAGCAGACATACAAAAAGTCTGCAAAAATTATATTTGTTATATGCAGAAGAAGTCTAGTACGGGGCCTCTTATACAAACAGTCTCTGACTCAACCCTTGGCATTAAAGAAAAGGAGCAGGACTCAGTGCGTGTAGGATGTAACTAAATCAATGCAAGTAAATAATTTTGATACTGCAAATGTACAGTTTTTGGCTAAAAAAAAAAAAAAAAAGGAAGTTTACAATTTAATTTTTCTGGTTAAAAACACAGGTCATACAGATGTTAGAAAGGAATAAGCTAAAACTACTGCATTTAGCCTTGTTCTAATCTATTATTAGTGTTAGCCATGAAGGAGTGAATTAAAAAGGCAAAAGAGTTCATCCTGTCTCAGTCAGCGTGAAGAGTATATTGCCTGCTCTTCCACAGTGAGGTGTCTGTTTGTAAATAAAAAGTAAGATAAAATTACCAAAGAAAATATTTTATTCTTGAACAGAGTCAGTGAAACAGGATATTAACCCAGTTTATTGTAGACAATAAATTTCCTCAATGTATTATGAACAATCGCTGGATTCACCCTGGCGCCTGGCTCTACAGGCCCACTCCCTCCTTTCTCTTCATGTGCAAAAATAATCCTTTCAAACTATGGGTTTGGACTCAAAATAATAATTAATTACTAAATTACAGAAAGTTAATTCTTGTTAACTCAAGGGTTTGGGGGGGAGGTGAAGGGGGCTGTTTTTCAGGGTTTTGGTTTTTTTTTTTTTGTTCACACTTGACTAAGTTTAAACACATTCTTTGCTGTCTTTTTCTTTGTTGTCTCAGCTCCTTTTGGAAAAATAATCAAAAGAAATCCATACCAAGGAAGATTGCTTTGTGTTACCCAGATGCATGCATAATCCTCACTCATGAGAAGAAGCTGAGGATCAAAGTGCAATAGCAGAAATAGAGCAAGTCAGAAGAAGGACTTGCATCTTCTAATGACAAAGAGATGGTAAATGGAACTTCTTTTTGAAAGCTGGGACAGTTCTATAGTTTTTCAAAGGGAGATAACCGTACACATTTGCTGGAGCCTTCAGAAGGCAAATGTTTCTTGAGAAATCATACTTATGAATCTGAGCTCATAGATTTGTCTTCTGAGGATAACAGTATTGGTGCTGTTTTTTTCGACTGTGACAAATTAGCTAGAGGATGAAAATTTATTTTTCACAGTGCTTTGGCCGTTTCTTTATATTTCCTTGTATATGGTAGACAAAGGCAGATCTTACTTGGGAATAATGTAGTTAACAACCACCAAGACTGCCTCTGAGTTTTAATTCACTTCTACAAAACCATTAGAGCTGCCACTGCCTGCAGGCGTATTTAGTTGCATTTTCACCAGTGTACTAACACTTGAATCCCTGTAGTACTTCCTCCACTCATTACTCTGGATTTCTCTTCTACAGCTGGTTTCAGAACTACTGGGTTATGTATAATGATATGAAGTTATTCGTCTTGAAAAACTAGGTCGTTGAGATGTAAAGTGAGTCTCTGTGCTTTTGAAAACTGTGTATGATGCAAAAGTTCAGTACTGTTGTTTTATAGTATGTGGTTACAACACACAGCCAGAAAGTATATGTTTTTGTTAGTTCTCACTTGCCTGTATTCTAGTGGCACTCTCTTTTTTCTCATTCTTTTATCTGGGTGTAGCAAGCTGCGCACAACAGCAAAGCAGTTTGCCGGTAGCAACAGCAAGATCACTCAGTTGTAATATTTGGCTCCTGGGGAAAGTAACAGCAAGGAGATCTCGGTCAGTCCACATGTGATTTCTCTTTTTCTTCCTCTTGAACTATCACCATGATAGCAGAAGAACCTAGAGACAAAGGAAAAATCCCCACTCAAAGAAAAAATTTCGTGTACTTCTCCTTGTTGTGAGTCATACTGCCATACCATCAAACATTCCAAGACATCAGTTGGCCTGTGCTCTACTTGCTATTTAGTGGTGAAGCAGCTCAGACAGAAATACTGCCCCTGCAGATTTCAGTATGGCTCAGTGCTGGAAAACGTTGCACACTTGCACACCTCAGTCTCAGAAACATTTCTTTTACTTATATAAATGTAACCTGAGCTTGCAGTTATGCATTCAGATGAAATAGCATGTTATGAATGATGAACGAAGAATGCTTAGCAAACTAATAAACAATACATCCAAAAGACATACTATTAAAGTAAGACCCTCACTGATGTATATTACAGAGGTTCTCTCTCTTGTACTTTTTAAAACAGATGATCTTTTGATAAATAGCAAAATTTTCCAGTGACAGAATTATCTCCAGTGTAAAGTCATTTGATTGTTTCATGGGTCAGAACTTCACCTATTGACATAAATATTATCACATAACTCACTCGGTGCGTGTTAAAGGGGAGTTTTCTTGCAAAGATTATATCATTTAACTACTGTGACAGTTTAACTGTCTAATCAGATACAGCAAATCCTACTTTTCACACTGCTAATATTTAAAAATATAACAGCTCTTAGATGACATCTAGATGCATGGTCAATTATTTCTGCCAATGGCTGGTTCAAAGTGGTAAGTGGAAGTAGAACTCCAACCTCAGAATCATCAGTTCTGAAATTATCTTACAAAAAAGAAAAGTTTGCTGCTTACTTTATAAATCTGTTACTCATTCACTGCCTACAAAATGAAAGACAACTTATTCAAGAAGCAGAAAAAAATGTTGGTTGCAATAGGACATATATGGAAAAAAATTTTCATTTGGATAAGGGTACTGTAGATTTTAGTGGCTACATGGCTAGCTCTTGCTCGTGAGTTTGTTTCTTCTATTACAGTAATCAAAGCTGTTGTCTCTACTCTGTGGATGAATGCTCAGCTGAAAAAATGTTTTATCTTTCCTTAATAGCTAGCAACAGCTTTTTCTTTTGTTTTGTTTGTTTATATAATTTGTTCAGCATTTTTTCCCTTAGATCCCTAACAAGTAATTAAGTTGACTGTTTCCCCATTGGTAACAGACTCCTACACAACCCAAACTCTCCAGTGATCTTACCATCAGTGCCTTCTGCTCTATCTAGGGACGTTTTTATCTTAAGAATATGACTGCTCTAGCAGTCATTAAAAAGGTTTTATGAAAATGTGTGTTACTGTTCCATATCCTCTGGTCTTTGGCTATCTTGAGTCTAATAAATTGAAACGAAATAAAAGGATTGATAAAGGTTAACTCAAGCTATGTTTACAGCTCAGTATGCAGTCATCTACACTCACAGTGCTTTTGACTCATCTACACCCACTCTGCAAGAAACTAAGAGTAATGTCAGTCCATTAATTGTGGGGCTGATTTGTTATCATCTCAAATTTCTACTGCAAGTTGGATCAAATGGAAGAGTGCTACAATAGATTCCTGTTACTCTAAAGAAACAGTCTGCAGTTCAGGAATCATCAACAGAAGGGCTGTGCTACTCTTGCACTACAGGCAATAAAAACATTGTACAAGACAAACAGAAAGATTTAACATCATTATTTACAAAGTTTTAGTGAAATTCCATGCATTTTAGCTTATTTTCAAGTGTAAGTATATCTCTATTCAGCTGAAATTGAGAGAACTGATTAGACACACTATTAAAATGTCATCTAAATGTGCAGTGAGATTGGTGCCTCAGTGTTTGAGCTTCAGTGATTTTTCAGTTTTGCTGGAGAGTCTGTTTTTTTCTGAAACAATACAAGTTGCTTAAGTGCTCTGCAAAATAATGGTAGATTTTGTGTTGTTCAACATGGGAGATTTTAAGTTACCACTTCTGTCAGTATAAATTGATGTGTGGAAAATTAGCTCTAAATCAGCACCTAAATGTCATGACTATGAGTCTGTCTGTAGTCATAAGGATATATATATATGCCTTTACCAAGTAAAAATCTCATCTATAATTTGAGATTTCATTTTTACATAAATACTTTATAAATCTTGTTTTTATTCCAATGTGTAATTAAACAAATGTCAAAGTTTCGAATGTTACTACAAAATAGAACTGGCAGCTTCTGCAAATCTCTGTTCTGGCATACCCTGTTAACAGTATTTGCAGATAGATGGCTTGGCAGATAATAATCACAAAATTGCTATAGAACCATCATCTTCCATCTGCAGAATTTTCCTAACTGATTCACTCAATAATAAGCCACATATATTTAGACTGTTGTCATATAACATCCACTTGAGAAGGACAACCAATAATCCAAAGCATACATGTGCCTACTATAGACACTGATATTTAACTACAAAAATCATTTTTATCCTCTCTGATTAAGCATGTTAATAAAAGTATAAATGCAGTTTAATTACGCATTTAGAAAAACTGTGATCTTGCATTTCTGTTAACTTATACATACCATAGCATGATGGAACATGCTACATCTTCTAGCTGGATTCAATTGAATGAATGTGCAGAAGCTTAAGTTGAAAAAGTGTTATAGGTGCAATCCATTCAACAGCCATATTTCATTTGCTATTTGTAATCTGATAAAGTAGATCTTGTAAATAAGATAACAGATAACAGTGCAACCCTGGAGAAAGTCATTCTATAAAGTTACATGGGAGATAGATCTATGCTGATTCATGAACCTGTTTTATTTCTGTATTTCTATACTGATTTCCCTGGATTTCCTGTTATTTTACAAAATTAAATGCATTATTTTATGCTCCAGTGAAAGTTAGCTTAAATACTCTAGCTGAAATCTTGTCCTACCACAAAATGTCTGTCTTACTTGAATACATCATTCATATGCTGTTGTGCAGCATCATAAAAAAGAACGTATTTCAATTTTGCAGATGGGACTGTCCTTCATTGTGTATTCATTACTAGGGTTACAGCTAAAGAAATACAAAAAGCAATATAGAATTGTTATTCCTCCATTTAGTCACTTCATATACTCAATGGACAGCTTCTAATGCTATATATTATGTGTCATAATTTACGCCACCATTATATTTTTAAAGTTATTAGGCATTGTTTCTGTTCAACTGCTTAAATGATTCTTGGGTAACTAACTAAAGTTTTCACAAATGTGAAAAATCATTTTCCTGGAATGCAGTCATTTATGGCTGCAGGCTGAAAATCCTATAAATCTTCCTTCTCATTAGACATTAACAAAAGTTTTTAACTTATTATACAGAAAAATAATACCATGAAATTCTGGAATAAACATCACATCACATTATTTTTCGATATTTGCCTACAGACCCAATTAGAAGTCTTCAGAGATTTTTCAAGTGGCTGCTGTGTCTGACATGCAATTCCATAGCTCAGTAGCTAAAAAATATCAACACCAAAAAATGACTGAAGTATAACATTGTGACTGTACATAATTTTTATGTTGTATAAGAGCAGAGAATGAAAAAACTCAAGGGAAATAGGACGTGGGAATGAAAGATTCAAAAACTGATTCAAGGGCTCTTGTTAATTGGACAAAGCCAATCAAGATAAAATAATCCATGGGCTGGAGTTGAATGTTGACTGTAGGACTGGGCTATAAATCTTTTCTCATAAATTGCCATTAATTATCCATTTTCAGTGCCACACTTAAGATTTTAATATTGAATCATTATGACTAGACACTAAATTAGAACGCAGTGAACTGAGTTATCTGTATCTACATCTTCACAGTAAGAGGAAAACTAGTAATATTTTGTCAGAAAATGGAAGAATCTGGCATACTTGCCCTTAAGGGAATCAAAATTGTTATTCCATGACATAATGTGGATAGACATATTCATATAATCCGTATAATTTTTTTTCCAAAACTTTATTATTTCCAGAAAAGTGAAAAAGTTCAAGTTTTAACTCATACAAATTCAGGTTAGACATTTGTACACATTCCTCATCTTCTGGTATGAGTGCTTATACTGCTAAGCTGCTACACAACAACTATTTAATGATCCATCCTGTCTTCTTTCCTTATGCATTCTGTAAAAATAATTCAAAAATGCATACCTTCTTTTTCTCTGCCTCTTCTAATTCTGCTTACTTAGTTCAGCAGAAAAATTGCCATTTGCAATACATGTACTCTTGATCCTTATGTTGGAGGAGTTCACATGCTTGATCCATCAAGGGGTGGAAACTTGAGCACATTAGGACTAGATACTTGCAAAACTGAAGCTGCTCCACTTGCAGAAGAATGCTTCATGCAGCTGTTAACTTATTCAGCCCTGTGCTGGAGCAGTGAGGCCAACAAGAAATGGAATCAGCAGGCAGTGACAAGAACAGTATTTTTGAAAAACAGTGGTGGTTGTTGAGTTGGAAGAGAGAGAAGAAATTAGTCATTATTCTTACCACCTGTTCCTATGCTAAATATTGGTATTAATTATCTAGTTCAAAAATGCCAGGCAGCTGAGCATAGGAGGTTCAGTCTGAGTGGCTTGAAGTGCTTCATGTTGCTGTTCCTTGGGAATAGAGGAGCCTTTATTGTGACTGCTTGATAGTGGTGTTTAGCATCAGGGATGTCTCAATCTCTTCTCTTTATTAAGGAAGAACTGTATATATTTCATTGCTTTTTTTCTGTTAACTGATTCCTCAGATTCAAGATACTTAACCAGACTTCTTTTTTTTTTATGAAATTCATTTATTAAAAGAAGATATATTTTTAAAAACTTCTAATTTTGAATATGACAGAAATTCAGAAAAAAACACCTACCTTTCCCCATCATAATTCCAAAGATTCTTAGTTAGTCTTACCTCAAATAGTACTGAAATATTTTTATTCTTTGTAATTAGTTATAAGGTTTTTTTTTTCCTACTAGTAATCATACAGGAGAATTACCCGTGACTGTTACTCCTCCAGTTTTGCGTGTACTTTAGACAAAGGGATAAAATGTGAAACAGCCAGAATTCAGAATTGTAGAGAACATTTATTTTCTCTGCTCTGAATCCAATCTATTTCAATAAGTTTAAATGCAGTGCTGATAACATTGACAGCATTGTATAAACCAGACTTTTTGGATGAAATATAAACAAAATTTCAGGTACCCATATGTCATACCATATACTTCTCAGTTTTTATCTCTAATTGACAAAATCCAGGTCTAGAGTTTTGATTTCCGTTTAAGTTGTCATAAGTTTGCATAATCTATAGCAACCTCATTAAGTTAAACTGACATTGAGATTCTACTAGTAACTTTAGAGATCGGTGGAGTCTATCTCCCTTATTCAAACTGTGCAATGAAGTATATAATGAAGATTGAGAATACTTGTGGATTCAGTTGTAGTCTCAAAAGGAACATGGAGGAGTTGCTTCTTTTTTTGCTATCATTCTTCTGTTAGCTTCAAGTGTGCTGCTAACAAGCGCCCTAGACTGAGGAACAAACTAGATATTAGTGAGCAAGGAGGGAGGAAAGGTGGAAATCAAATATTATCCAAAGTTCTTATATTCTGTGCTGCAAGTGGCAAATTGGGTTTTGTCTTTCTAAGATATGTGAATTTAATCTGTCTTTCTGGGGATATGGTCCTGGGGAACCCCCCTTTGACCAGAGCCCACTTGACTTACCTTCAAGAGTGATCATACAGCCCTGTGAGTAACGTGGTTGAAACTGGCCCTCAAGAGTCAAGTGCACTGATACTTAAGGGAGAACCAGAAACTTGTCATTTTCTATAAAAATATCCTGGCCCTATTGGAATAATTTCTCCTGGCAGTAAATGATACTAGGAAATAATCCATTGGGGTAGTCATTATCAGGATGCATGCTGTTGCTTTCAATTTCTCTTCAGCTTTTTTATATTTTTTTCTTCTTCCTTTTTTTGTTTTTTTTCCTCCCCAGAAAGCCACATAGTCTGCCTAACAATAATTTTATATTTGCTGCAGTGTGAGGTATGTTCATCAATGCTTCAATTAGAAGTGCAAACCTATAATTACCGTCTCCACAGCCAGAAAAATGTGAAGTTTCATTTGTGATGATGAATATGCTGCTCTTTTAAAAAGTTTCTCAGTGTACTATTAGAAAGTAAAGGAAAAAAAGAAACAGAGATTTGTCTGACATTTCCACTAGGGAAATGGCAGTTATATTGAGACACTTTTGTCCCTTTCGTAGCAAAACATCAAAGTCTTTATACCTATTCTTCGATGTATAGGACAAGAATATAGAGACTACATATAATTTACTTAGAATAAGTGACTTTAAAGAACATAACATTTAAAAAGATGAAAAGAGTATTAACTCCACTGAGATGTGCATTTCTATGCCATTAAAAAGAAAATAAATGCTTCTCTGTAAGAGCAGACTTGAGCCAATAGCTGAAGATTAGGAAGGAGTTCTTATACAGTGAATACCTCCAGTCTTAGAGTATACCTTAGAGCTTCATAACACTTGAGTGATCTAAGAGAACATCCATACTTCAGAGAGCTGCCGTCCTCTGTTCCCATTTCCAGCTTAGAACTCGCCTCCAAGGAGGCCATACCATCCTTCCGCCACTTGCTATAGAATTTTTAATTTTAGTCAGCTAGAAGTCACTGCAAAAGCTTTTTAATTGTCCGTCAGGTCTGATTGTATTGAAATTACTCCTGATGTACATCAGTATAAAGGTATTTAAGACCTCAATCAATGTTCACAGATCTTGCTCTGCTGTAATGCAGTTAGAGAATGAAAGCAATCTCAGATCATAGATTCTTTTTCATAGACTCAAGCTACTGCAGAGAACTAGGAACATCTTAGCTTGCCTTCCTCCTTTTTTGCAATTCTGTGTCAAGTATAACTCCGGTGGCCATTATGTTCTATAGCCACTGATATCTTCTATCAATGTTACATCTAGCCAGTTTCTTCTTTGAATCCTTCATTACAGATATTCTGCACAAAGAGTTTCAAAGGCATTGCTGCTTTTTTTATTTATCTATATATGCTTCTACAGATACATATATGACATATGTACATATATATATGTCTTATTCTACTAAAGGCAAATAAGCAATGAAAGAATACATCTGAACTGCAATTAAAAAATAGGTAGTGGATAAAGGCTGAAGCAGAACGTCTGCATGGAGAACAGTGCTGATTCTCCAAAGTTCACAATTCAAAATGGCTGGGTAGAAGTGACTCCTATATTATTTTCAGTTGAGCTCTGCTAAGTATGATTTTTAAGTTCCTGTTGTTTCAGATGTAGAGCATGTGGCATTGAGAGGATAATAAACAGGAGGCAATTGAAGGTTAAGGTTACTGAATAAAAAAAGAGCTATTGTCAACTAGATTTGTAACAAAAAATGTACTGTTGATAAATAAATGGCAGTATTATATCTCAGTGGGTGGATAAAACTGTTCATAGGGTGGACCTCACTTTATTCTTATTTATAAATTCAAAATTGCTGAAATTCAAGCAGAGACAGACCTTTAAAAAGAAGTGACAAATTAAAAAAGTGTCCTAGAAAACAGGAAAAAATGGAGTAGAAGTGTATTTAAAGTGGGTAGTTTCTAAAAGACAGTATGGGTCTAGCTCAAAAAATAAATGCATACTTCATCTCAGTTTTCAGTAAAGACAACTCTACAACACAGAGACAAAGCAGGATAGCTAATGGGAATGCCTGTACACAAATACAAATACAATAGTTAAGGTGAAATAAAGCACAGATGGCTGTATTGTTATCAAAAAGGTGGGATAATCCTTAGCAGAGTTATTTAATAAATTGTCAATTGAAAACTAGGTTCAATAGTGTGGATTTTTATTAATTCTATTACGTGATGGAAAATGTGATGGCGTACGAGTGGGAAGGTTCAACCTCTACTGCCATAGTACTAACATCTGCCTCTGATGTTGTGGGCCAACATAATAAAATAGGAAGCATTACTTTCAGAGTAGACCTCATACAATCAGGTCTTGAATTTAATGTCTGAATAAAAGAAAAATATTAGTTTCAATTAAGAGAGTGATAAAATGAAGGCAATGCTAACAAAACACACTAGGCTTGATTAAACTCAAATCTTTAGATGGATGACCTATTTCACTATAACTATTAAAAGGGATTCTGATTTGCCACAAGTGGGTCCTATCCAACCAGTCTGGAATTTTCCTTCGAGTTGAAGACTATCTCAATTATGTCCTCAATATTAGAGTTATGCATAAAAAACTAGAAATGTTTTCAAAAATAATCAACTCATTTTGATAATTTATTTCTTTAGTCATGACCAACTTTAATAATCATCCATATTTTATTGGCATAAACACATCATACTTTTCTGCTGATATTTTCTTCTCTGTGAACTTTGCAGTCTTTATGACTACACCATTAATAGATTTTAAGTTCATAGGAAAAATATGGGGATGAGAAACATCACCCTAATTTTGAAAAAGAGACTTGAGCCACAGGATGAATTAAGAAAGCTAGAAAGGGATGAATGGATGAATGAGGAGTGGTTTGAAATGAAGCCCCACTCTATGCAGCTTCTTCTTCCCTAATTTCTGCCTTCTGATTTTCACATTTTGTAAAGGACAAAATAGTCACTCCGAATAACATTTCTCTTTACAAGTCCATGATTTCAAAATATCCATATTTGTTTGCTTTTTGTTTTATGAATGGCCCCACAAGTCCTTCCCTGCCAGCAGTCTTTGTATATGTGTAACTCAGTTCCACTAACAAATATTTCATTTAGCTAAAACCTTAAAGATTTACTCATAGTTGCAGCAAATGAAAGGCACTGTAAAGGAATGTTTTTGGTTTTTCTTTTTTCCTGCAGATGCACACAATACTTTGTAATAAGTAAACAAAGAATATTTATTTCAGGCTGAAATAAAGTACATGCTAAGATGGATTCTCAAAGTAGTCCAGCTGAGGTGGTAAGGCACTGTGTACCATGCATTCCAAGAAAGTTAATTTGACTTTTAAGGCATCTGTGTGTATACTATTTTTATGGCAGGAAGTATATTAAAATAAAGCATGTTTATTAACTTTGTTTGCACCATTTTCAGAATTGTGTGCATACTTATAAATTTGCATATATGTCTGCAGGTAGAGATTTGTGACATACTTTTGTTCTTAATTTTCAATAGATGTTTTTTATTTATTTGGTGTTGTTAGCTATCTAAAATAACTGTGAAGAAATCTTAATAGAAAAGGCCTTGAAATATTTATTTTTTATTAGAATCTAGTCTTTATTATAAAGGTGATTCTTATATTGCTAGTATCGTGCAAGTCCTGGAATGTTTAACACTGTTATTCTGTTGCACTGCCTAGAGAGCCATTGGTGAAATTGACTTCTGTGCATCTCTGAAAATTAGCTTGTTTCTTTATATGATATATTTTAATACTAACTTCTTTTTCCAAAACTATGATTTTTTAAAAATTTCTTTTCTAAATGGTTATTTTCCACAAACACCAATTTTATATTATATCCTGCATTCTAAACAGAAATTATCTAATGTTATGAAAATAGTCAAGGTAAAGAGAACAACACTATTCATATTGAATCATGTTCATAAGGAAAGAGAAAAGAAAAACAGAGTAAAGGCATATACTTTCCTTTTATTGTATTGTATTTCCTAACCTTTTATTGTATCTTCCCTCAACTTTCAGCAGCTACTCAGCTATGTTTTATAGACATAGATTCATGATGTTTATCCCAGATTTATTTATTTTCCTCGTATTTCCTCCATGGAATGTATGAAAATGAGTTTTGCAATAAGACAACTTCATACAGCAGATTTGTACAGTGGCGATTCTCAACAGAATTCCTTTTGCTCAGACACTAAATTGTATTATCCCCTGTAAATACTGGAAATGAGATCTTCAAAAGCCTCTTCTCCAAGTTGCAAACAGATTGCTTGGGGACAGACAAATCTTCAAACACTGTGATCAAACCATAGCAACATGTTTAATGAAGCTTCTACTCATAAGCTATGTAAGAAACTATATAACATGCAGGGGCAGAATATATACATATATATATTCTTATATACTTAACGATACTGGGAGGCTACAACTATTCAGAGCCATTTTTCTGCTGAAGATCCCTTTTTATACAATGAAATTATATACGGAGTCTTCCACCTTTTAAAAGGCATAGGATGGTATCATCCCTCAAGCTCATGCTTACAATTTAATAGGGTATATACACAGAATTCTTCTAAAAATCTCATTGAGAAACCCAGTGAGTTTCTCTTAACTGCCACCATATCTGGGTGGTCTGCATTTTTAAAAGCTCAAAGTACACAAAAGTTGTAAAAATTGCAGGAAAAATACCCCACATACTTATTGTTCTAATATATGTATATTCTTCTTATAAAATTAAAAACAATGAAGAGGAGAAAAAAAAAATGATAAAAACTATAAGATATACATAAAAAATAACCTCCTAAAATGTTACTTAGCTTTTTGTTATGTCAGTTCTTATTTAAAACATTCAAAAAACTAGCTTAAGATCTGGATGTTCAAAGCATCACAGAAGATTCTGTTTTGGTTTGTGATACTGTTCAGCTGTTCGTTTCTGTACCAGCTTGGCACCTCTGGCTCTTTTCCTTGTCCAGGTTAATTGTGTTCCTTTAAAGAAGCAACTTGTCACACTTTCTTTGTATGCCTTGTGTGCAAGTAAATCTTCAGAGCAGTTTTTAGCACCTTCTTTTATGAAGGGAAGGGGGAAGGGAAGGGAAGGGAAGGGAAGGGAAGATAAATGAATTTTAAAAAGTGCAATTTGGACTAACTGGATTTTTTTCAACAATGCAAAAAAAAATGGAAATAAGATGATCAAACTACGTAGGGTGAATAACTTTGATATACTTATCGCATCAGAATTGAAGTTCTGGAAAGTATATTTATTTGGAATCTTTGTCAATTACATCAATCTCTGATAAATGATTTTCATTGTAAATCAGTTTCAAAAACAGTTTAAATTTTAATAGTTTTGTATAACAAAAATTCCATATATTTTTGTCCTCTCATGGATACCAGAGAAAATGAAAAAATAATGATGAAGACTGACTTAGCTTTTGGTGTCCCCACTTGCTTCCCACAATTTTGCCAGACATTTGAGTCTTACACAAACATGTTGGTAATATTTATTTTTGTTCTGCACTCCAAGCCAGCCATCAGCTAGCAACTGTGAAGTGATATCTACTCTCTACATTGTAGTTATTATTTTTACAAACTCGGATTGAAAAATGCTTTAAAATATTTTGGCTTTGTTCTTCTGTGCAATAGGAAAATTTCTGACTTGGTAAGTCTCAAAGGATGGGAACACATTTTTTCTTTTACTGCATTTGCAGATGTTCTATCTTCTAACTAGCAGCCAAACTACATTTTAAAAGGGACCTTGAATTACCTAGCTATCACACTGAAGTAAAAAGACATCAGTATGTGCAAATACTGTGTCCTGCCCTACTTGTATTACAGTTATTTCTGACAAGCACCTAAGGGACCTGTCACCTTCTTACAATTTTGCAACACTTTTAATGCTCATCACACCAATAAAATCTCTAAAGTTAATGTACAAAATTTCTAACATGGTTGCATCCTCCTTTGGAGCATAAAATTATGGCTTTGAGTCCAATGCAGTACATTAGAAAGAAAAACTGATTTCTTAGAGGTTCTGTGTAATGCTACCATTTCATTGTTTCTGCTTAATAAAATTTGAATCATTTTTGTAGTAGAGTAACAAGCAAATAATCATCTACTTAGTAAGTGAGGAGGACTTGAATTGTGTCTTTTGAAGGTCACAGAAGGGTTGTATGTGTGAAAAATGAATACATTTAGTAATTACAGCCTAGCATATAACTCATAATCTCCCTGCTTAAAAATGCTCCCTGTTTAAAAATGAGTAATTTAGTTAACTATCCTTTTTTTGTTTGTTTTTTTTTTTAAACTTTTTTAATTATTATTCTTGTTTACTTATTTATATGCAGTGTTTTTATTGCTATTTTGAGAGTGTTGTTTTAACTGAGCAATGAGGTCCTTACAATTTGTTATCAATACATTCTAGCTTTCCTTACGATTCTAGATAGGACCACACATCATCGAGATTTGTTTCTTATTTGCATCCAGCAAACATGTTGCTATAGAGCCTTATCTGTGAATTACTCATTACTTTAAGAAATCAATATTTACTGGGCTGCAAAAGATCAATTAAATCATGCTGCAGAAACAGTATGGTACTGTCAAAAACAGCTAGTTATTGAGCACCTTGACAGGTCATCGTTTACTCATTTGCACACTCTTCAGCTTCAAACTGTTTTGTGTGTTAACCTTTACTCAAGTGCTCAACCCATTAAATAATTATTATCCGATGGGAATATTGTTCTGTATTACCTGTAAGCTGACAGCGGAAATTAAGATCAATGTAAACATTTGTTATTCTTATTTAAATAAGAGGATGCTATTTTAAATATTAGTAAATCTGACTTTTTTTACCTCCTCTTGGGTATACTCTCTCACACAATAAGAAATGAAACAGACATTATCAAATTCAGTTTAACTTGTTTTCTAGTGAAGATAATGAAATACACTGATAGTCATAGAGAAAGAAAAAACAAATATTTTTACCACTTGGCTAAAATATATATTCTTTTCCGTGTGATGGGTGAAGTAAAGAGGAGATCTGTCATATTTGCCTCAACAAATGTATCAGAAAGGCAGAGTTTCCATGACAAATTTCAAAATACCTTCCATTTTTCCTGTTAGTAGTACTTCCTGGCATGATAATGAGAAAAAGAGACATTGCTTTGAATTCATTTTGGTACACTGCTGGAGGATACCATTCAGTTTATTTTGATTCAGATTGAGCCTAATTTGCAGCCTTTGAATTTATACAGCAAAGTAAGCTGAAGATAGAAACATAAAGCCCTATTTAAAACTAAGGTCTCACTCCAAATTAGAAAATTAGTGTTGCTATCCACAATGAGAGCCATTGAGAACATATTTCAATGGCTTGACAAGTTATGCTTTTGTGTATGTTCTTTGAAAAGTATTTCTAAGCTGAAAAGACTGTGGCTAGAATTTTGCATTCTTCCGTCCTGTATTTCCTCTGTATTTCACTGCTCTTTGAAAAAAGTATCAATTTGGTACATTGTTTCTTTTTCTCTTGTAAATTATTGAAAGAATTTCCTAATGGAAATAATAATTATATCTGCTTTCAACAAGTTTCTCTTATTTATTTTTTTGGCCTCTTTTGTATTTTACTTCTGTCAACACTTAAACTATTAAAATGCTACTATACTTTCTAAAATGTGAAAACATGCCCAAATTCCAGCTACTCAAAGTTAGATTTCAAACTGCAGTGACATTTCTGTACCATCTGACAATTAAATTATTAAAACATTTTGACAATATCCTGGTTTCAATGAGGATAGTTGCTTTGGCTTTAGAAGAAGAGCAGTGTTGATAACACACTAACATTACAGTTGTTGCTGAGCAGTGCTGAACACAATGAAGAATTTTTCAGTTTTTCATCTTCTCATACTGTTCTGCCAGCAGAGGGGCTGGGTTGGCACAAAGAGCTGGAAGGGGATAAAACCAGGACAGCTGACCCAAACTGATCAAAGGGATATTCCATATCATATGACGTCATATGAAAACACTCTGTAAGGCGAGTTGACCGGGGCGCAGCCACTGCTTGGGGACTAATTGGGTATCAGTTGGTGGGTAGTGAGCAATTAGTTTGTGCATCACTTGTTTTGTACATATTTATATATATAAAATTATTTCTCTCTTCTCTTTCTATCTTAATATATAGTTTTTATCTCAGCCTATGAATTCTACTTTTTTTTCCAGTTCTCTCCCCCATCCCTCTGGGAAAGGTTGGTTTGAGTAAAAGGTTGCGCAGTACAAGAACAAAAAAAATTAAAGAAGATCAGTTAAATGAAATATGCTATCATTTATACTTATGAACGGGATGGAAAACAGGTTACAGCTTTGAGGGCACTGGGTCTTTAAAGTGGGCCTACAAAGAAATTCCCCAATAGATAGAAAACAGTTTTCTAAAATTGAAGAAAATTAGTTCCACTAGATGAGGCAAATGTGAAGTAATCTTCTATTTTTTTTCTTAGTGCAAAGACTTAGAGCAGCTTTTGAGATAGTGCAGTTGTACTAGTTGTTACATCTCTCTGGTTTTTATTCACCTGTGCATCCAGGCCCACTGTCTGCTTGGAATGGTCTGCTCTTCTTGACACCCTTTCAGACTTACTTATCTATTTCTCTATCTGTTCATCTGTCAGTTATCTTTTGATTGAGTACATTCATTTGCACTTGAGGAAAGAACAAACTGCCATCTCCACCCAGTGGATCTGGAGTGCCATCTGAGCTCCACCATGCCACTCAATGTATTGCTTTTCCATTGCATTCTCCAGGCACATTGACATTGATCCACAAAAAAATGTGAACAACCTCCCAAGAAAGATATTTTCCCATAACAGCAAAAGTGATGTCTTATGCACTTCTCATGTATTATAAATGCAAGAATATTTTCTGATTTGGGTAAATCATGGTGGTTTTTTTTTCTTTCTTTTTTTTTTTTTTTTTTTTTTTTTAAATAGATTTTCTTACATAAAAGTCCTGCTAAGCAGATAAATCAAAGATACTCTTTCATGCTGTCTGGATTGAGCATTCTCTTAATGGTGTATGACACACAAAAATGCACAAAAGACTTGCATGCACTTAACACCTTAGCTTATGATTTTTTCTACTAAAGCACATATTGTCAGGATGTGGATTTTAGCACATATTGTAAGACGTGGATTTTAGCAATTGACAGGCAATATATTCATTAAGAAAATTCTCTGGAAATTTTTATATACTATTTGAAATATTTAAATTTAAGATAGATAAAAGCTAATTGAATATGGTTTTGGCTAAGAATGTAAGTTTGGTTTTCATATTGAAATTTTTAAAAAAATCATAAATCTTCATGTTTATAGATTTAATTATCCTAGCAGGGAACAAAACAATACATGTAAGATAATTGAGGTGATAAAATCTGAGGGAATAGTTTATAATAGCATTCTGAAAGAAAAACATGGTAATGTATTAAATTCTGAACGAATTTATGAAAGAAATTTACGAATTTCTGAAAGAAAAAATCTACAATTCGTAGATTATAGATTTGTCTGATCAGGCATTCAAAAAAAGTGAAATACTGCTGGTTGTGACTTATTGGGTATGCTTGCTTTTTTTTTAAACTGTAGAAAGCACATGGCTTTCTGGTTCTTTATTAATACTGCAAGACAACTGCTAAAATCAAAAAGGTAATTGTGGTGCTCTTAAGTGTTCAGTAAATCAAGAAATCCAAGGAAATTAATATTTTCATTGTAAAAAAATGGACATAAATTTAGAAAAAAATACTTGGCATATTAAAAAAAAAGACAGGATGATACAAGCTGTAACCTCCATAGTTAAACTAAAGTAGATAAAATCAAGTATTAGGACCATAGAATCATAGAACCACCGAGGTTGGAAAAGACTTCCAAGGTCATTCAGTCCAACCATTCACCTATCACCAATATTTCCCCACTACTCCATGTCCCTTAGGACAACATCTAAACATATCTTGAACACCTCCAGGGACGGTGACTCAATCACTTCCCTGGGCAGCCTGTTCCAATGCCTGAGCACTATTGGAGAGGAAATTTTTCCCGATGTCCAACCTGAACATCCACTGGAGCAAACTGAGGCCATTCCCTTTCATCCTACCACTAACTGCATGAAAGAAGATGACCACCTCACCACAGCCTCCTTTTAGGCAGTTGTGGGGAGTTATAATGTCTCCTCTGAGCCTCCTCTTCTCCAAACTGAACCATCCCACTTCTCTCAGCTACTCCTCACAAGCGCTGCAGACCTCACACAGCTTCATTTCCCTCCTCTGAAAATGCTCCAGGGCCTCAATGTCTTGTATCGAAGGGACCAAAACTGCATACATTACTCGAGATGCAGCCACACCAGTGCTGTGTACAGAGGGATGATCACTTCCCTGCTCCTCCTGGCAACACTGTTTCTGGTAGAAGCCAGAATTCCATTGGCCTTCTTGTCCATCTGGACACACTGCTGGCTCATGTTCAGACAGGCTTAATCCAACATCCCCATATCCATTTCTTCCATTCAGTCTTCCACTCACTCTGCTCCAACCATTGCTTGGGATCGTTGTGGCTGAAGTGCAGGACTCTGCACAATCTTGTTGAACTTCATCCCATTGGCCTCAGCCCAGCAATCCAGCCTGTCAAGATCTCTCTGTAATCTTCCTACCCCCAGGCAGATCAACACTTCCTGCCAACTTGCTGTCACCTGCAAACTTAGTGAGAGTGCACTCAATCCCCTTGTCCAGGTCATCAATAAAGATATTGAAGAGGACAGGCCCCAGTACCGACTCCTGGAGAACACCACTTGTGACCGGTCGCCAGCTGGATTTAACTCCATTCACTACCACTGCCTGGGCCTTGCCATCCAGTCTGTTCTTTACCTAGCAAAGGGTATACGTATCCAAGCCATGGGTTGCCCGCTTTTCTAGGAGAATACTGTGGAAGACAGTGTTAAAGGCTTTGCTGAAGTCTAGGTACACTATGTCAACAGCCTTTTCCTCACCCACACGAGTCACTCATAGGAGGAGATCAGCGTAGTCAACCAGGACCTGCCTTCCATGAACCCATGCTGACTGGTCCTGATCCCTGGGTTGTCCTGCACATGCCATGAGATCGCATTCAAGATTGTCTATTCCACAAGCTTTCCTGGCACCAAGGTCAGGCTGATGGGGCTGCAGTTCCCTGGATCCTCCTTATAAACTTTCCCGTAGATAGGAGATGTGCACACACACTCACACACAAAGGGCTGAAAGAAATGATAAATAAAAAGACTGAAATTAAAAGCGGAAAGAATGAGGTACCAAAAGACACAGCAAAAGGTGTTTAAAGTGGTGCATTTTTTTTGTATTCTCCAGTCAATATAGGAGAAGCTGCAGGAAAGCCCAAAATATGTGGCTACAGTAAATTGTGCAGTCAGGTTCTAGAGGCTTATACCAGCCTCCCAGGACAGACTTCAAACAGAGTAATAAATTTACCTGCATCTTGCTCCTTTCTTTCAGGAACATATATTCAGGAGAACTCCTATCCTTTGTGGCCCACATTCATAGAATGCTTCAGTTACTGGATCTTCTGCCACTTACAAAAAATTCTGCAAGCAGGATCTTAGCAACTCAAAGAGTATACAGCAGTTACTTTTTGCTTAACACACCTGCTAACCAGAGCTGCAGCATGCCAGTAGGTGAGGTTTTAGTAAATTCACCGTCTCCAATGAGACACTTGATGCGACTGTATTGGCCAAGCAGTTATTAGTAGGGGCGGGAAGAGCTGGTTTCCATTGCTCCTTGTAGTGTTAGTGTTGCTGACTTTTTCTTTTCTGGTTTTCCTCTGAGGGCGTTGCATCTTCTCATGTAAGTCTTTTTCACTGTGAATCTTTTATCTATTCTTATTCATATCTTAGTAGTTTTTACCTTTTTTTCTGTTGAATGGCTTAGCTTATATATTTTCTCATACTTCAGTGGTTGTTAAGACGTGTCATAGCAAAGATATATAACCGTGCTTCCACAAAATTGTCTGTAGCAGAGAGATGAACCCCTGAGATGGTTACATGCAGAAGCAGTACTCTGCTACCATATCTGCCCTCAGAGAACTGTGAAATCAGTGTGGCTGTATTGCAAAGGGCTTCTGCAGTATTGAAGCTATGACAGTGATTTCTCTCCTAACTAGATAGAATTTTTAAATATAACTTTTATAATATTTTCTTCCTTTTCATTGTCATATACATTATCAACAATCTGTAGGTTTGTTCTTTCTCTTAGATTTTTTCTGAAGCTGGCTGTGAAGGTCTGAGATATAAAAGTGTAGACACTGGGCTTTCACAGATAGTTTATCATGTGATTGACAGAAAATGATTCATTCATCATTCATTGCAAAGAGCTTTTCTGACTTGCAAATGTGATAGTGAATTGGAACTGAATGTGGAGATACCTGGGCTGATTTTCTAGCACAAGAGAAAGATTTATAGTTTCTAATGGAAACCAAAATAACTCAGTGAACCTGACTGCCATAACAAAATCTATAAAATTACACTAGCATAAATTCAACTCATCAGGATGAGGTTAATAATAATCTATCTCTAGGGGTTCCACTATAATTTTCTTTGATTGTGTCCTAAATACAAAGTGAAATATGAGGAAAGAAGTAAAAACAGAGTCCTTGCAGGTAAAAGTAATAAAACTTATGCAAAATGGCAGTGAGCATTAGCCAACAGGTTCTGTGTGTTCCTCTTTCTGATCTGAAAATACTCATTTCATTTTTGTGAAAAAATAATGCAGCTTCTTTTTTTTATGTATTTCATTTTCCCAATAAAATGTATATACGATAGAGAAAGTAAGTAATGTATCTATTGATTCATGCCATCCCTAAAACCTTCTCAGTCTTCAGAAAGACCGTAGATTTTATACATTAGCATTTGAAAAGTTGACATTCAGTTAAACAATGAAAGATTTTAAGCGTAAATTTTATTCTCGCTTTTCAATATCTGAAGTGGCTATAGCTAGAGATAGTTACAACTGCATAGGAAGAGGATATAAACTACAATTCTCATAAATCCTTGCGGAGGACCTCCTTATAAAATCAAAGCCAAAATTCCTTTCTGTTTTCACATACAGCTGTGCAGTTGTGTTCTACTTTTTTTCTTAAGAGGAAAATGTACATGGAAAATATATTATAGCTGTGAAGTAATTCCAGGTTTAACACAAGCAAGTATCTGTTATTTATTATTTGTCATATCATCATTTTTCAGCATTTGACATGATTTACTGAGAATATATTATTTTATCTAGTGGATATCCTTTTTCTTTTATTTGCATTACAAATATCTCTGAAGACAAACTTTTTTATTTCAGTGAGTTTTGTGGGCACATAATTTGTTCAAAAAGATAAAATATATTTATACAGTCACTTTTGATTTCAGCAAGTAATAACGAAGCTTTTGTTACTGCTACCAAAACAGCAATTCAAGGAAGAAGATACAGAGCATTATCTGCATCACTGCATTATAACTGGGAGTAAAACATTGCTGGAACACTATATATCTCTAAGTCATCCTAAGTACTAGTGTGGCTGTTTCTCCTTCCTTAGCTCCTTCCAAGATCATAGAAATCAAACACAAAAGGAATTTTTGCTGGACAATCAGAAAGTTTCCCTCTTGTGTATTACTGAGCATACTGTTGACAGGAACATTATGAATTCATGGTTGTTTTCTTTCTCAAGTTATGCAACATGTCTCTGAAAGTAGGACCATAACATTTAAAATGCAGAGCACATCAATTTTGCAGCAAAGTTCTTATTGTTGTATTAAATAATCTTTCAAATGTTTATTTGGACATGTCTAAACTCATGATTTTGCATATTTTTATAAACACAGTCCCACACCTATTTAAGAGATTCTTCTGTATCACTGCCAATATTGATGAAAGAGTATTCAAAAATTGGACACTAGCAAGCCTATTATACGAATTTTAAAAGAATATGCTTATCACCAAAAAGAATTCTGAAGAAAAGTCAGGGAAGCACACATCTAGTAATTTATTAAGCATTGAACTTTATGGTATTAAATGTAAGTGCTTTCTGGCTGGCTCGAGATGTTCTGCACTCTCCTCCACTTCAGCAGCCACCAACCTTGGTCTTGTGTTAATGCCAAACCTCTGCATCATTCTTGCCACATTAGTACGTCTCTATGATTTAAGTACCTGTACCTGAAACTAAGCTGTCAGCTGGTTCCTTCTGGAATTGTGCAAATAGTTGTAGTTAAATAGCCTTCTTCACTCTGCTACCGCAATGCACGGAGCTATCTTGATGTGTGTTTAAGGTGAGTGCTGTAGGAGCTCTTACGAGGAGAAAGAGTGGGGCACACTTCTACCTGAACTTTGTAAGTCTTGCTAAAATATTTGTATTTCTGTTTCTCTTATTAATTATGAAGGGGCAGCACAACACCGCAGATGCTTAAGAGAGCAGTATCATACAAACCAAGAACACTAGAGATTATTCATAGCCAAAAATACCAATAAGAAAAAAACCATTTTCCTGTTGCTTAATTGAAAACAGTCAAGGGCTTTGTAAATTTCTGGCCTATGTTTCCCTGTTTCAGTGAGCCCTGGAATAATAAATTCCCATGGAAGATAATTGTGCAGGTACTTTTGCACCACTCTGGGCAGCACAGCACACAGAGAATATATAAAAATGCTCCCAAGCAATATTCTTTGGAGAGGATTTCATTATGCTTTATTGTCTCTCTTCCTCCCATATTTCCTATGGATCCATTATCTCATGAAATTTCAGGCACAAGGGCATTGCATCCATACTTGAGATTTTGAACGTTCACTGAAGCAATACCTACTAACAAGGATTAAGCATTCAAATTGTTTCTCAAAATTATCCAAACTTCAAATAAATTCTAATATTTTAATTTCATGTCATGCAATGTTTGCTCTCTGAAATTAATTTACCAATACATAAACACCTGGCGATATTTGACTTGTATAACAATCGTGAAGCTCTTCAGAAAGGTAGGATGTAAGGACATCATAACATAGCAAGGAAGTTATTCTAATATGTCAAGACATCCTAGAGTATGCTATTACTTGTTATTTGAGTTTCTTTGGGTACAGTCTATTACTGTAAGTACCAATGTCTTAAAATTTAAGAACACGTTGTGATTCAAAAAAGGGAGCTTTGAATACAGTGAAGATTCTGGAAGCGCATATTGAACCATAATATTTCATTAGCTCATTAAAAGTGATAACTCATTACTCCTAAACTATTCTCACAACCCCTCTCTAATGCTAACATCTTCTGAGTGAATTTTAGTAACTGATACAAGAGCTGATATTGAGAACATAACATAAACTTCACATAAGACTTCAGAATGCCCTTAGTTCCTTAAAAGCAATTTCGGAGGAGTAGGAAACAACACTGGAAAAATAATCTGCACTTTTTTCTCTGTGTGTTGTCTTCAATTTCTCTCCAAAATGTTAGCATCACTTTACTCCCCTCTGAGACTTAAATGTACAGAAAATCAAAGCACAACAAACCTTCCTATGTGCAGACTGTAAGTCTGACATTTCAAACGGTTATATGGCTTTGTTTTCAGGACATGCATTTAGAGGTTTCTTGTGCAGACAGAAAACCAAATGTAACCAAAGTCTTATTTTGGAAGGGATTCATATCTTTGTTGGGATAATCATTAGAAACAAAAGGAAAGATAAATAAGAATAATGGGTTTCCATTCTATTCAGGGTTCACTACAGCATCAGCCTTCCTGATTCTGAATGTACTGGTTATTTTTTATTCATACACAGCACAGTTATTCTGCGAAGGAAATGGTAAACAAAACCCTTCACTTACAACTATCTCTTACTTGGTTTTCACTTGACATTCTTTCTGATGACCAACATGCCTAGTGAAAATTAGCATGACTAATACAGAGCTTATTCAAGCAGGCACAATGTATGTAAATTGTAGCTGGTGACTGATGGACTGACTAGTCAAACATTTAAAATTAAAATCCCTTCTCCGTGTTTAAATTTTATTTATTTAAGAGCAAGATCAAGCAGAGACTGGTAGAATACTAATATGAACAGTTAGTCAGGAAGTCACATTATTTAATCTGCTCTTCAAATTCCAACCCATGCTTTGGAGCCTTGTAAATACTTGCATGAGTAGTCCTAAATCATAAAAGCCTTCTATTTAAGATATACTGAGAGAGATTTCCTGAGTAAAGTGTACACACAGACGTTAGCAGAATGTATTGTTGGAGTGTCTTTTGAAGCAAAATGCTTACTGATGTTAGATGTTGCATTTATTAGCATAGACCACTTTCCCATAAGCAGGAAGGTAGCTTGAATAAACTGAAGATTTGGCGTCTGATATATAATGTCCCATGTGATTTAGTCTTAGCAGAGGGAGATGAGTTCCAGTCTTGGTGAAATAAGATACTTGAGTTGCTAGTCATGTAAACTGTCCAACTTTTCTCTATGAGGCTAAAGATTACTTTCTGTCCAGGACTTTGAGTGATGACAGCAAAAGACATGAGCTTTTGATTATCTTCTTTATTCAGTGAACACATGCAAGCAATACAATAATTTATAAATAATGAATGGATTTTAAACTGAGGAGGTACCCCTGCAGTACAGTAACAATGACTGTCTGTTACTGTATGTAAAACTCTTCAGCTTATCTGCAGCTTTCTGTAGAGACTACAAAACACACCAAAATAATTTTCTTTCTAGAATCAGTCATTTTCTAAGAATACTGAAAGGAAAAAGTATATTCCAGGTCTAACTCATGCTAACATGATATATCAGTTTCATTTCAATTGAGCTATATTGCTGTAGCAGGTCTTACGAGCAAAATCTTACTCTAACTATTCCAAGATAAATACAGCATTGAGAAAGAAGCTAATGAGGTTACATTGATTTTATATCAGTACATCTGGCAGAAAAAAAAAAAAAAAAAAAAAAAAAAAAACAACAACTTGGCCCATGGGTTATTTTTTATGCTTAATTTATTTTAGTTACTTTTCCTTTAAATTACCTTATTTCTCTCTCTCTGAAAATAGGAAAAAAACCCTGTTGATTGTGTATAACATCTATAGACAGAATGAATTTGAGATATTTTAAAGACATAATATGACTTTATGCAATGAATGTCACTTGTTATCTAGTTACATTTCTTTTTATTTGCAATAAATAAATAAATAAATTTTATTTTTCTTCTCATTTTTGTGTGTATCTCTCCATAAAAAACTCTAGTAAGAATACTGGTAGATTTGTAAGTAGGCAGCAAAAGCTCTGCTAGATAGGGATTAGGATAAAAAAAAAATAAAAAAATAACTAATGTTGAGGATTCAAGTGTTTTTTTTAACAATATAATTATTGGGGGCAATACGCAAAGGTTCTTTTCAATTCTGTTACAAATCTATTTAAAATTATTCCCAAAATTACTGCAATTAGTATTAGTGATGAAGTCAAAATCAAAATGTACATTAAATGAAAGGGTTTAAAAGAGTAATAAGGGATGTCCTGTCAAAGTGCTCTTAACCATCGTGTAGATACATGCTTGCATGTCCATATGTACATACATTTTCATCCTTAGTTCATTTTTCATGTTGCTGAGAACTTTTGCATTTGGAGTTAACAATGCATATGTTATTACTTTCCTCCAGTACGGGTGTGTGGGTTTCCCTGTTTAAAAATTTACATGTCAGCCTAATCAATTCATACTCAGAAATGAAAAATGAATCTGAAATAGAGATAGACCAGTAGTATCTACAATGAACACATTGTTGTCTCCTAGCTTGCAAACTTATTTACAAAAAAATCACAGCAAACATGTTGTTTAAGTTCTTCAACTTTTTAAATAAACCAGTTGATAGCAATGAGTTGTGTTTCTTGTGGCAAACTTCTGGCTTTTTACGGCAAACATCCATTTTGTTATTCTATATCCATCTATTGCAATATGGACTAACTTGTGGAGAAAGACTTACATCTGTAAGGCTTTACATTTGTAAACATAAATTACAAAGAATACAAATCATACTGTTAGAAAGAAGCTGAGTTCAAATGTAACCGCAAATCTGTGTTTCTTCACTGTTTTCAGAAGTTCATATTACAGTTGAAATAGCTGAATTTGGTGATTTTGGTGTAACATATAAATCCAATTTGTTTTTATGAAGTCTCTCTCTTAATTTAGAATAGCCAAGAAATATTTTTAAGACTAGAACAAGCTCTAGTTGGAGGAGGAACCTTACACGTTTTACAGGTCCAGATCACCAAAAATGCTTTTTACCAATACAATTCTATGGGTCCAGCTCCTGAAAGCCTTCTTCTTTAACATAGGCAGTTGATTCTTGTAAAGAAAGTAGCTACAGACTAGGCAATAATCTGCCTATGAACCTGCAGTACATGCTTCTTCGTGGACCTCCCTTTTATATGGATCTCACTTTTACATATGATGATTAGCACCTTATTCCTTGAACAATTCCATTGCCCTTTTTTTCCCAGTAAATGTTGCTTAGCAATAACTTTTCAAAGCAATGTTGTGTGAAAAGAAGATGACTCAGACGTTATTTTTTTTAGATCATATTGACTTTTCATCTTCCTCATAACAGTACATTATGAAAGCAAACAAAACAACAGCGAGAACAAACCATATGGTATGTTGCACATTCATTACTCACATTTATACATAGGTTTTTCTAGGAAAAAAAGTCATGCAGAAACAGGCTAATTTCAGACTTTTCAAGGAGACCATAAATAATACTATATTTAAATTCTTTCAACAATTTAGACTAAGCTCAAAAATAAATACATCTCTTAGAGTTCAACTGTGAAAGCAGCTTAAGTTATTTTACAACAGATCAGAACTTCTCTGATGCCATTTAAAACAAACAAACAAAAAAACCCTAACAACGCAACATCTTCAGTGCCTTCCAAGTGTAAAGAAATATTCCATATTACAGAGTCTTTGTAGATTTTTCTTTGTTCTTTCTCAGCACTGCTGTCTACTATCAGTGTATAATGGCAACATTAACAGCAAACAAGACATTTTTCATTCCAAGCAATGCAATATTTGGCAGTACTCCTAAAAATTTCTTTTCCCCTTTATTTTCCCTTTTCTCCACCATAGTGGTGATGGGCTGATTATTTGTTTACACAAGATGAAAGAGTCAATAAGTGAGTTTTCAAATCTGCAAGCACAGACATTTGTCATTTAAATAGGAAGTTCTGTGCCTGCAGCAGAACTCAGTTTGATCTGCTAAGGAAAAAAATCCATTTGGTTAAATATGCTGCTGAGGATGTACACTGCCTCAGCAGAGGGAATAGATTAAGAAAAGATGTACACTTTAGCTCATCTAAAAATATCAGAAAACATTATGACATATTTTTCAGCAAAATACAGTCTATATTAAATTTCAAGGGAAAACATTACAGAACTCGACATTAACATGAAGCAAACGCATCCTTCAAAATGAAAACAGAATGGTCTTTTTTTTTTTTTTTATGAGCATATTGTCTTGAGTACCATATTTAAATTTAAGAAGATTCAGTGCTGTTTATGAAGGAGTCAGTAATCTCCAGTTAAGAAAAACAGCTGTAGATTTGATTAGAATGATAAATGTTGTAGTGATGTATTGTAAAGTAATGTGTTGGCTTAAACAGATTAAATGGTGCAACAGAGATCAAGTAAAGAAAATAATGCAACTCAAATCTAGGTCTTTCAGAACAATATAATTGTATTTTCATTTAAATTTTCTTCAAACTTAAGACCTTTAGTATAGCTTTAGACCTAAGACACCTCCAATAACTTCTGAGAGTCAGAGTTAGTAGAAAATGTAGGCAGTGTAATATCTGAATAAAATTCACAGCCTTACAATATTTATTTAGATTTTCCATCATTTCCATGGAAGTTTAGATTTGAAAGGTATCCAAAAGGATCAACAGGCTGGGCTGAGAGACGCATAAAATCAGCACACTCAAGATACCTCTAAATAAAGGTAATTAAACATAAATAAACAGGAATGAAAATTCTTAATGTTGAGTTCCGAAGTGGATTTCCCACATCTTCCAGCACCTGACAATTACAGTACCTTAATCCACTTCATGAGTTTGTGTTTTATGCCAGGACTTTTTTTTCTTGTTTGATGGAAAAGACTCAACAGAATAGACAGTATTCCTTTCTTACCAGTGGGAAAAAAATCTGCCTCAGGAAAAGGAGGTAACTGACTCTGGATCTCACTCCAATAAATATTCTAACAAACAGAAAGTTCCAGAAGAGGAGTCTCGCCTATTAAACAATTTCTATAGTTACATTAAAGACAGGGTTTGCCACTGTCCTTTGAGTATTCTAAAAAACCTATACAGATGTTTTAAATATTCCATGTGGGGACTAAGGAAGAATGTGATGAGTTATTTGGGCATTAACTGAGTGTAGGGTTCATCAGGATACTCAAGATGAGGAATGTTCTGGATAGTGAAAGTTGTGACTTCCTTTGCTTACTGAAACAAAAGCAAAAAATGAGCACTGTCTACAGATTTTTGACACATTCTGCCTTAGAATCTGAAACAGGTTTTTCTGATAGCAATTTGAAATAAGGTGCCTGAGTCAATTTAAAGGTTGGACCTAAGATATTTTGTTTCCATAACAAAGTCAGTCAGAGTGACGATTGAACTTTTTATATCCAGAGAGCATGAATTCGTGATTCAGATCTCTAAATACTTAGGAAATGTGGGAATAAAATAAGTAAATAAAATCCATATGGCTACATCAGCAAATATCTATTTTGTTCAGTTTTGAGATGTTAGAAACAAACAAAGCCTAAAGAGAAAAGGAAGTGACAACTGATACCTTTGGCTTAAGTGGTAGTATTTTGCTGAAGTGTCATAATTATTCAAAGCTGCATATCAATCAGAAAGGTCTATAATAGAATATTTTGTTGGACTCACAGTCATACTCTCAAAGATTAGTATGAGAATTCATGCAGCTTCCTGACTTTAGTCCTGTAGAACTCACTATTGATCCAGAGGTGAAAACTAATGGATTGAGAAGAATGGATTTCAGTAATAACTATGATGGTTATATTGATTCACCTCCAACCTGTACATGTAAACAACAAAGTCCAGAGTAGTTACAGGCTAAGTAATGAATACCACTGAGATTGCTTCTGCAAAATCTAAGTGATTCCAGAACAGATAACAAATGTCTCCATGTCTGCTGGTAAGTATATTCTAAACAGAAATTTTGATTAAGGAATCAGAGGATAGTTTCATCTTACATTTCTACAAGCCTGGACATGACCATGGAAACCTTAAAAATGTTCTGCTTATGTTGTAAACAAGGTACACCCTGTGCTTAGCTCTTCAGAATACCATAAAGATGCATTTGAGAAAATGAAGCAAGGCCTTCTCCTCCCTACAAGTGCAAACACTGGAAGTTGAGATTCATTTGAAATGAACAGCTGAGACACTGAGTTTCCTCGTCATTTAGAAACGCAGCATCAGAGCATCTTCACAGACATCTTAATGTTTTTCCTGGAAGTATATGTTCTGATAGAAAGTATGTAATTAAAAAACATGGGTGTGTTGACCTTGTTTTATTTTAAGAAATTGGAAAATATTTTTAAAAAGATTTTGTTGTAGTAAAAGGGAGAAAAATCTTTTAGCTGACCACCCGGTTGATTAACTTAACTAAAAATTAATTGATTACTTATGATTACTAATGATTACTTAACTCAAAAAAAAAAAAAAAAAAAAAAAAAAAAGAAAGAAAGAGAATAGGAACAAATAATCACTCAGCATCAGCATAGAATCAAACATCAGGAAAATTCACTAAATCACTACTATGCATCAAAAGAAAACAGTATTTTATTTCCCATGTATCTCTGCCAAAACACTCGCTTCTAAACAAGGAAAATTTCAGCACATAAGTTGCTCAATTCTGAGCATAGATTCAATCTAACTGTAATCCATTTGTGAGTATCATATGATTACAATGTCAAAACCACAAATTATAACCTGCTCAGAAAAGATCAAAGAGTTAAAATGGGAAATAAAAGAAATGGCATTCCTTATCTCTATCTCATTGACAAATTAGTTCTAAATAGTCTTAAATATTTACAGAATAGTAGCCAAATCAATAAAAACAATGCTGTACTAAAGAAGACGTGTGCTAAAGATCACAACATCCAATCGAGAAGAAGATGTATGCATTAAGTACTGTCTATAGGAAAACAAAATAAAACAAAAACCTTCACAAATAACAGTGGATGAGGATCTTCAGTTCATGCTAAAAGCCTGAGATTGCTGGTACACAATTATTTTTTTTCAATTTGTAAACACTTACATAAACCAACTGCTACATCGAAGGAGAAACTAGGATCTACTTGTTCTGTAACTGCTGAATCTTAATCCAATTCTTTTTCCAAGAAATAAAGGGGAGCAGATGACAGAACTTGTTCTTGATTGATTGGAATTAAGTGGTCATGACTTTTCTACATTTGCCAGATGCAGAAGAAAATTAAATCCCAAGTAGCAATATATGCACATTTTATGCTTTAGAGATTGTAGTTTTACGAAGTAGAAAACAATTATGTGCCAGGCACACTGAAAGGGAGTCTAAACATCACAATATGATCAATATCTGGGAGCTGCTTGTTCCCTATCAGCTCCACCTGTTGTTAAAACCATCTGTGCCTTGCAGGTAAAGATAAAGCAAAAATTAAAAAAATCAGTAAAGAAAAATGGATAATACATAGAATAAATTATAAGCTAAAAGTTGCAGAAAGCTCTTAAGGAAAAAGAGAGAAATGTATGGCCACTGGATCTGGAGAAAATTACTAAAATTTTTAATAAGTCATTAACAATGGCTAATTATCAGAGAGAAATGATACAAAATACAATAAAGTTATTCGATATTTCCATTCTGTAGTTAAGGAAAAGACAGATTGTATATATATACATATGTATTTATTATGATTTGGGAGTAGTTTGCATAAGGACAGTAATTCAGGACTTGTTGAACAGCAAATATTGAAGTGAGACATCTTTTAATCAGCAAATCTGGATAAGTTTGATATATAAGTCAGCAATGTTTGATATGTTTGTGTTTGTGGGAGATGTGGAGGTTGGAGGCTGTCTTGGGCAGAGTGATCATGAAATGATAGACTTTGTGATTCATGGTGGAGCCTGGAGGGGGAATAGTAAAATTGCTACCTTGGACTTCAGGAGGGCAGACTTTGGATTGTTCAAGGGACTAATAGGGGGAGTCCCCTGGCATTCAGTCTTAGCGAGTAAAGGGGTCCAAGAGAGCTGGTTGCTCTTCAAGAAGGAAGTCTTAAGGGCGCAGGAGCAGGCAGTCCCCCTGAGCTGCAAAATGAGCCGGCGGGGAAGAAGACCGGCGTGGATGAATAGGGAACTATTCCTGAGGCTCCGGGAGAAAAAGAGAATCTACCGTCTGTGGAAAGAGGGACAGGCCAATCAAAATGAATACAAGGAAGTTGTTAGGATGTGTAGAGGTGAAATCAGAAAGGCAAAAGCCCAGCTTGAATTTAACCTAGCCACTGGCGTGAAAAGGAATAAAAAACTCTTTTATAAATACATTAACAGTAAGAGGAGGACAAAGGAGAATATCCACTCTTTGCTGGATGAGGCTGGGAATGTGACCACTGAGGATAAGGAAAAGGCAGAGGTTCTGAATGCCTTCTTTACGTCTGTCTTTAAAAGTCAGACCAGTTATCCTCAGGATACTCCTCTCTCTGACCTGGTAATCTCGGCTGGGGAGCACACTAACCCCCCTGTGATTCTGGAGGAAACAGTCAGAGACCTACTGCTCCACCTGGACTGCCACAAGTCGATGGGGCCAGATGAGATCCACCCGAGAGTGCTGAGGGAACTGGCGGAGGTGATAGCCGAGCTGCTTTCCATCATCTGTCAACGCTCCTTGTTGACTGGTGAGGTCCCAGAAGACTGGAGGCTTGCCAATGTGACTCCCATTTATAAGAAAGGTCGTAAGGAGGATCCGGGGAACTACAGGCCTGTTAGCCTGACCTCAGTGCCAGGGAAGGTTATGGAGCAGATTGTCTTGAGGGAGATCATGCGGCATGTGCAGGGTGACCGGGGGATCAGGCCTAGCCAGCATGGGTTCATGAAGGGCAGGTCCTGTTTGACCAACCTGATCTCCTTCTATGATCTAGTGACCCATCTGGTGGATGAGGGAAAGGCTGTTGATGTGGTCTACCTAGACTTCAGCAAAGCCTTTGACACTGTCTCCCACAGCATTCTCCTGCAGAAGCTGGCAGCCAGAGGCTTGGATGGATACACTCTTGGCTGGGTAAGGAGCTGGTTGGAGGGCCGGGCACAGAGAGTGGTGGTAAATGGAGTCAAATCCAGCTGGCGACCGGTTGTGAGTGGTGTTCCCCAGGGGTCGGTGCTGGGGCCTGTCCTCTTCAATATCTTTATTGATGACCTCGATGAGGGCATCGAGTGCACCCTCAGTAAATTCGCAGATGACACCAAATTGGCTGGAAGTGTGGATCTGCCTGGGGGTAGCGAGGCCCTACAGAGGGATCTGGACAGGCTGGAGAGCTGGGCTGAAGCCAATAGGATGAGTTTCAACAAGGCCAAATGCTGGGTCCTGCACTTCGGCCACAACAACCCCAGGCGACACTACAGGCTTGGGCCGGTGTGGCTGGAGGACTGCATAGAGGAAATGGACCTGGGGGTATTGATTGATGCTCGGCTGAACATGAGCCGACAGTGTGCCCAGGTGGCCAAGAAGGCCAATGGCATCCTGGCTTGCATCAGAAACGGTGTTGCAAGTAGGAGCAGAGAGGTGATTGTTCCCCTGTATTCAGCACTGGTGAGGCCGCACCTCGAGTACTGTGTCCAGTTTTGGGCCCCTCACTGCAAGAAAGATATTGAGGCCCTGGAACGTGTTCAAAGGAGGGCAACAAAGCTGGTGAGGGGTCTGGAACACAGGCCATATGAGGAGAGGCTGAAGGAGCTGGGAATGTTCAGCCTGGAGAAGAGGAGGCTCAGGGGAGACCTCATTGCTCTCTATAACTTCCTGAAGGGAGGTTGTAGTGAGCTGGGGGTCGGCCTCTTCTGTCGTGTCATTAGTGATAGGACCAGGGGGAATGGCTTCAAGCTACGGCAGGGGAGATTCAGGCTGGACATTAGGAAGTATTACTTTTCAGAAAGGGTGGTCAGGCACTGGAATGGACTGCCCAGGGAGGTGGTGGAGTCACCGACCCTGGGGGGGTTCAAGGAAAGACTGGATGTTGTGTTGAGGGACATGGTTTAGTAGGAGCTGTTGGGAATAGGTGAACGGTTGGACTGGGTGATCTTTTAGGTCTTTTCCAACCTTGGTGATTCTATGATTCTATGATTCTATGATATATGAGTCAGTCAAAAATGTGCCTGGCTGCATTAGGTAAAATATTGCCAGCAAGTCAAAGGACACGGTTCTTCCAATCTAACTGACACTGAAGCCACTGCTGGAGTTATGTGTGCAGTTCTAGGTGCTCCAAAACATAAGAGACATGATCATATTGGAAAGATGCATATTGGAAAGACCCTGCAATGCAGGGTCACAAAGAAGATTAAGGAACTGGTGCAACTCTCCTGTGAGGAGGTGCTGAGAGAGATAGAATTGTCCAGTTCAGAGAAAAAGAGGCTAGCAGTGAATATCATAAATGCATATAAAAATTCAAAGGAAGGGAGAATTGAAGACAGAGCCAAACTTTTTGAAGTGTCGCTCACAGACAGGTCAAGAGGCAATGGGCACAGTCTGGAACAGAAGAGGTTCCATGTAAACATCAGGAAGCCTTTCAAGATGGATTGTGGAGCATGGGTAGCCCAGAGAGACTGTGGAGTCTCTTCCTTGGAGGTCTTCAAAAGGTTCCTGGACAAGGTCATATGTTCCCTAATCTGAGTTGCCTGTTTCAGCAGGGAATTCGGACCAGACAGCCTCCAGGGGTTCATTCCAACCTTAATTATTCTATCATTCTCTGATTCTGTAAGAGCATTTAAATAACTGGCTGATATTTGGGCAATTAATGATGTATTTTCAGATATAAACCTTTGATAATACTGTACAGATTTCATTCATAAGTGAAAGAAATACTGAATTTGGAACACATCATTTATCTCCACTTCATAAAGTGAAAAATGTGTGTACTTTAAAAAAAATAAAATTGCGAACAATAATCTCCTCATATTTTGTTCATATCCTTCAGTTTATACTTTAGCGCACCTAAAATCAGTCATTAGCTGAGTCATAACTGCTTCAACAGGAACAATGGCTTAAAGGCAAGAAGGGGCTCTAAGATAATTATGAACAACAAATTCCATCAAAATCATTTTTTGGTGAGCAAGAAACATATTCTTTTATATTTTTAAAGATATTCATCAATAACATTTGTGTAAAAAAGCATAAATAGTTTTGCTGTCTTCGATCTCAATCTTCAAAATCAAATATAATGCTGGGCAATCACTAACTGCAGAATATACACATACATATAATCCTATTCAAATATGCATAAGTATATTTTCTTGTCCTATTTAACTCAGGGAGGGCAGTTTTTCTTGGCGTCTTGAGTATTTCCTGACCTATACATTAAATTCATTGAATTTACTATGAGAGAAACCTGTAGGTTCCATTTGATTGGTTACACTGAAATTAATTATTATTTTTAAAGATACTGTGTGCAACATCTGACCTTTGCCGATTTTGACAGATTGCCAACCATATTTAGGACTCTACTGTAACTCATTTTATAAATATAAATATTTTATAATATAAATGTTCATCTTTTACATTTGTTATGCACTACTGCTAATTTGTACTCACATTCTACATGTCCAGTATTTTAATAGTAGAAATAAAAGAAACAAAGTTCTGTTTATTCTTTATTTATAAGATGCTTTCAACATGGAAATTACTGGTGCAAATAATGCTTACAGTAAGAAAATTCTTCTTTCATAATTTTATTGAGAGAGTTGGCAGAAATGCTTGCCAAGCCACTTTCCATCATTTATCGGTAGTCCTTGTCAACCAATGGGGTCCCAGACAACTGGAAACTTGTTAATGTGACAGTCACCTACAAGAGTTGAAAGGAGAAACCAGGGAACAACAGGCCTGTCAGATTGTCCTCGGTGCTATGGAAGGTTATGGAGCAGATAATCTTGAGTGTGATCACACAGCATGTGCAGGACAACCAGGGAACCAGGCCCAGCTAGCATGGGCTAAAAGACAGGTTCTGGTTGACCAACCTGATCTTCTTCTGTGACCTAATGAACCACCTGGTGGATGAAAGGATGTGGATGTGATCTTCCTAGACCTGAGTAAAGCCTCTGACATTGCCTTCCACAGCATTTTCCTGGAGAAGGTGGCAGCTCACAGCTTGGACAGATACACTCTTCTCTGGGTAAAAAATTAGCTGAATGGATTAGCACAAAGAGTGGAGGCAAATGGAGTTAAATCCAGCTGATGACTGGAAATAAGTGCTGCTCCCCAAGGGTCAGTATTGGAGCCTAGCTTGTTTAATATATTAATTCATGATCTGAACAAAAGAGTTGAGTGCACTCTCAGTAAGTTTGCAGATGACACCAAATCATCTGAGCTCTGTAACCACCTGAAAGGAAGTTGTAGTAAGGTGGGTGTCAGCCTCTTTTCCTAGGTAACTAGATAGGAAGAGAAGGAATGGCCTCGAGTAGTTCCAAGTGTAGTTCAGGTTTCACATTAGGAAAAATTTCTTCTTAGAAAGAGTGGTGAGTCATTGAAACAGGCTGCGCAGGGAGATGGTTAAGTACCTGGAGGTATTCAAGAAATATGTGGTAGTGGCACTTTGAGACATAGTTTAATGGTGGTAATGGCTTCACAGTTGGATTTGATGATCTTAGTGGTCTTTTCCAACCTTTATGATTCTGAGATTCTATGATTCTACGCAATTATTTTTGATGTCATGAAATATCAAACTGTGACGCATAGCTGAGTGAGTGCAGTAATATCCCTGGTAAGAACCAGTAGCTAATTTCACTTTTTGAAAAGAACATCTAGCTAGATTTTATTTCAACTTGAGCTTTCTACTTTTTAAAATCTTAATTCTCTTTTTTTCACCTGTTTTCCTGAACTAATTAAAAAATTATTTCCACAGAATATTCACTGTGTCAGTTGCCTAATTCAGAGACATTGCCCCAGTGAACATATCATATACATCACGTTTTGTAGGCTGTGGAATAAAATAATAGCTGTTGCTCTTGAATGAGATCAGAGCACCACAGATAGCTTATGCACCTTCTGCTGACATTTATTTCTTCTTATCTTGGTATTTTCTTGGTAGGTGCATGTGAGGGAGTGTTTCTTGTAGACTATAATAATTAAGCCTGAGTAGACTTACATATGTTTGCACTGCTACTATTTTTAGTACTAAAAATACTACACATATTTACTAAAAATACACACATATTTATTACTGTTGCTGAGTTCCAAACATATCACAACATCTCTCACTTCTTTGAAGAATCTCACAGAGACATCAAGAGTTCCAACCTTCACACAATTATTAAAAAGCAAAACCAAATGAGAAGAAAATTAATGATTTTCATGTAGTTGCCCAGTGGGCTTCAAAATTTATACAGGAATAAAGATACGGTAGCCTTTAATTACAAAGACGATGAGCTCCACAGTTTCAAATTCTGCTGATTTATTATTATGATTGTGGTCTTCATAGATCTTTTGTGACTAGTTAAAGGTACTAATAAAATATCACAGATTAAATAAAAAAAATTCAGATAATTTCAGTCAGAAATGGAAATGAGATATGGGACGCTGATGTAATAGAACAGTCATTCTGCCAAAAGCATCACAGAATAAGAAGTGTGCCGTATTAGGTTCTGCTTTAGGTAAGTTTCAGTATAGCTTTGTTACATTTTAAAATGTATCTTAATTTTTCGCTGAACTAAGGCATATCTATTTTGTTATTGCAGTGTAATTTGAACATAGATGAGCCCCAGTGGGTGTTTAACATTAAGACACTTGTACATTTAATCTTGGTCTTTGTCGTCTCTAAGCATGCAGGTGGCATTTCTGGGGACAGAAGGGCTTAGATTTAACTTTCTTTATTAAACAGTGTATTGAATTCTTGCCTAACTGGCAGGACTTGAATGAGGGAAATGGAGAACCTACTACATAGTAGTATGCTGTGGGGGCTCGAGAAGTAAATTTCATTTACTTCAGAGATAAAAGTCTGAGATGAAATGGCTTCTGTCTAAATGTATTTGCTTTACAAGCTGAAGCCCCTTCATTTGATTTTATCATAAAACATTACATTTTTCTCCAGTGAAAACTAAAGTAGAAACTAGTATCTGGTTGTAGAACCCAAGCAGATGAAGATACTGTGCACCAGCCTGAAGAACACATCTGAGAGCGTACTGGAGCTTGCTTATAATCCTAGCATTTCCAATGTGACTAAATCTAGTGTGCCACCTTCAGACACTAATTCTTCAGAATTCATATATGTTGATCAAGACTTGAAAGTCCTTGTTACGTGTTAAACAGAGTTTTGGATTCCAGCCAGCAGACATCACCTAAAATCATCTAGCATAACTATTAAGTATTTTACTAACATTTCTCAAGTCTTAAATTCTTGGTAGATATACACATTCTCTAAAGATGATGTGTAAATGCCTCTTTGTAGCTAACCTTTACACTTGTTTGTCATTGTAGGACAAGTTTCAAAGTTTTCCTCAACAAAAGTGAATCAAAGACACAAACTGACATTTCTTCTCATCACATATAGTCAGTAGCAAAACAAAATAAAATGATAAATCACAAATCTATTCAAAATTAAGAAGGGTCTGTCAAGACCTGGACCTGGATTGACTTTCTTCCAGTTCCACTATAATCCTGCCGCATTACTGCACAGTGTACAGGGAGACATTTGGTCATTCCTGAGTTTCTGAATAAATACCGAAGTAGCTGTTTTGAGCAGTGTATGGGGAAGAAGTTTATTCAGAGAACACTGTTTGAACAACTACATTAACAATTCAACTTGAAGCAATAATGCAAGTTTTTAGTAAGCCTCCTGGATGTTCAACCTTACTATACAGCATTTTAGTTCAAAAGAAGTTTTATTGTGCTCTAGATAAATTTCAGTAAGTAGAAATGAAATGAAAATTTCTCTCTGTGCAGACACCAAATACTCTCTACCACCTAAAAAGAACACAGGGATTAAACATTAATTGGTCCTTTGATTACATTTGAGGTATATGCATCATGGGGATACTTCATAAAATGCACCAGAATAGATCTAAGCTGAATGGGAGTAAATTTTTGAACTGCATTTGGTGTAGCTGCCAGGGGCTTCAGCACCAATTGGTTTAACTACTGATCTTCTTACTTGCTCTAGAAACAAACTTACAACCATTTAGATTCTTGGATCCAAATTCCTATAGAGGTATCATCATAGACCAGGTTCTTCAGGTAAATAGACATCACTTGTGGAAACTGGGAAGATTCTTTATCAGTTCAGCTCTTTACAATTCACTTTTCAGGAACAACCAGCCATAGATTAGGACTCTGCACAGTTTCCACCTTTCTTGCAACTTCATTAGCCATGAAAGGAAAATCTGTAGTGCAGAGGAAGCCCTAGATAACTCTTTGTGGATTGGGTTCTTGCATGCACATTGTCATTAGGCACTGAATGCCTTGATTGCCATTTAAACAAACACTTACAGAGGATAAGAAAGGTGTGAACATATCAGTGCATATGCATGAACAAAGCAGTAAAGGAGTACATTCAGAAGTTTTGCTTAACAATATAAACACAGGTTTATGCTTTACTCCTGCATGGCCTAATTGTAATAATTAAAACTATTACAGTCAGAAGAAATAAAAATGAATTTAAAGCAAGAGTGGATAATTGTTCACCTTCGAGAGACATCTCAAATGAGAGTTGATTCCAAAGAAACATTGTGTTAGATTACTTACCTTTTTTATATCAATGCAACAGATAGTACCCAATTATTTTAATTATAATCACAGCTAGAACCATTCAGAAACCTCTCAATTTTCTTGAGAAAGGTTAAAGTTATTAAAAAAAAAAAAAAAAAAAAAAAGAACATTGCATGGGTGTGCTCATTTTCCTGGACAAAGAGAACTATGTCTTCCCTTAATAAAGGAATCGTATTTTGCTAAGACTAATTTATCTACATTCTTTGCAGAGAAAAAAGCACTCTCAAAAAGTTGTTGTTTTGGTTGTTGTTTTTTGGGTTGAGTTTTTTTTGTTTGTTTGTTTGTTTGTTTGTTTGTTTTGGAAGTTCTTCCCAATATATCTTCTTGGATTTGTTACCTTTAAGTATATAATAAGTGAGTTTCAGTTTGGTTAGGTTTAGACAGGTAGTTTTAAACAGAATTAGTGGTAACATAATGTTGTAAGAATTATCATAAATTTTTGAACAGTTTAAGAGGGCCATTAAATTAGTTTGCTAATCCACTGGGAAATTCCCTGGTTCAAATGGGAAGAAAAGGATAATATGAATTACATATAACGTGGTAAATATTCTTTCTCTGTTCTGATTGTTTGCTGTTACATGCAAAAAATCATGAATGCATCATCTTCTAATTGCTAATCAGACCCCACGCTGTTTTAATGAATTCATCTACTAAAGTTGTTCTGTCAGTATTTAATTAATGTGGCTTAATATAATGACTGCTCTTGTTAACATCTGTTCATAGCAAATATGGAATTCAGGTATTCTATAACACATCATTTTTCTTCACAGGAAAGGGGTATTTAAACACAATGTTTTCCTTTCCATAGCAAATATTATCTAAGACATCCAACAGTTTATTATACTGTCTACATTAAATGTAGCATAATGATATAGCAGCCTTAAAGTTGCAATGTTTGGGGAACTGGAAGTGTGCTTTTGAATTGTTAGCTCAGATATTAAGTTTATCCCCAAACCTGTTCCAGGTTATGTAACAAGATTATATAACAAATGATTTATGATATGGTGAAACGTATTCCCCCTCTTTTTTTCCCCCAAATAAAATGAGAATGCAAGTTATTTTCAGTTTATACATGTGATTCCTCAATTTAAATTATTCTAAATCAACCACCAAAGAGAAGTAAACTTTCTATTGAGCCGAATACACTAATTGTGGGGATTCAGGTTAATAAGATGCTAATTTTAATTAATTTTGATATTTTTCTTCATTGTTTATATTTTAAAGAGTGATTATACAATATCACAGACCTTCATTACCTTCAAGAACTTCATACGTATATTTGCATATTGACTATGTTAATTCTCCACAATACAAATCTTGGCAAATCACCAGGAAAAAGCATCATAAATGAGCTTCATAAATGCAATTAATAGGATTTTATTACAGAATCACAGAATCACCAAGGTTGGAAAAGACCTACAAGATCATCCAGTCCAACCGTCATTACTCAAAAGATAGGCGACTGAAAGAAACTTAAGAAATGATAATGGTACAGTTTCATTAAAAGTTTAACAGCTGAAGAATTTGTTACATTAAAACATCCAGCAGTAATTTCTACTCTGCCTAATAGAAACAGAAGGGTTTCAAAAATAATAAATATGTATGTACTCTTATGTATAGAATGGGCTTTTATTAAAGTATATCACTAGTGTTTAATGAAGTGACAGGACACATTAAAACTTGTTTTTAAACTAGTAAGACTTTATGGATCCTCTAACTTGGACTTCATCCTCTCTCCAATCCCGGTTACTATAGTTCTTTGAATCTACTATTATTATTATCATTATTACTATGAAATTATTATTATTGCTGTTGTTGCTATTATTGTTATTACTGATTAATGAAGAACCTAGTTTTGATTGCTGTGCTTTCTGTTAAGAATGTTTTCATACTGTTTTTATTATAGCATTTTTATTTTGAAGAACTGAGTCACAGTGCACAAATCACAGCAGAGCTGCAAACTCTTGATTTGGAGAGGGAGTAGAGAAAAATACACAAAAAAGATCTCAAAAATCATTGGTTAGAAAAAAGATACACGTGGTGGTTTGGAAAATGTAGATGAGCTCAAAAGTTACTTTGTCACAACCTGATACATTTTTATCTCGTTTTACTTTAATGCAAACAACATAGTAGAAAACAATAAATTGATCATGTCTGAAATCTAGCTACAGTGTGATGTGGCTGGTTCACAGCAATTTCTGTGGTTAGACTGTATTTTGTACACCAAAATCCTTGCTCAGTAATCTGGTCATGTACTCTTTGTTCACAGATGCTCTTAAATGATAATGAGAAGTGTTTGTATTCTGTTCTGAAAGTGAATATCCTTTTCGATATTTTTGTACCAAGAAAAAAAGTAAAAGACTTACTCTAAGATTCTAATGCTTATCCATCCATTAAAAAAAATTAAGTCCTAAAAGTGTCTAAGAGTGATAGTGAGGGAAAGGGTGTATTTATTCGTCTCGTGGCAAGAGTAATGTTGATTTTATAACAAAAAAAAGTTAACTGTTCTTACTACTGTAAGTTTACCAAATTCCATGAGTTATAACTCAGTTTTCTTTGGGGACAGTAAGACAAAACATAAGTTTTGGAAAAAAAAAAAAAAAAAAAAAAGTATTTAAATCAAATAATGTTGCATGTTAACCATAGATATCTTCAATTATTCACTTCCTTGGATGGCTAAGGAGGCAGAATTTCTTTGGCACCATTTTGTTATTGGGGGTCTGGATGTATTAACTGTTAAGCATAAAAATAGCTCTCTTGTTGAACATTTTCCAGTGCAGGAGTAAAAGGCAGTTCAAACAGAATTCAGATGCCCAAACAAAAATTATTACTGTAGGTAGCTCAGCCAGAATAAATCTGATCCCAACTCACTGTAGAACTACATACATACAGATACTTCTGCAACTGTTTTTTCGGTATACTTAAAGCTATGTAACTAGCTATGTCTTAAAGCTATACAACTTAGAGTACTTGCTACAGCCTCCACTTTTGTTCATCAGTATTTGTTTGCATTTAGTGTATAGATCATTTTTGAAGTGGATGTCGGGATCATCCTCACATACAAAGTTCCCAGAAAAGGAAACAAGCAGGAGTTCTTTCATTTCAAACAGAAATGGAAGACAGACTCCTGGAGTGCAACTATTCTGCTCCAGCTTCTACTGTCAGTAGGGCAAAAGTAGAGTTGAAGGCAGACAGAATGAACATCAATTCCATAGTACTGCTTTACTCCTACTACATTTTAATGTAAATACAATCTTACAAGACTTACTGTTTGCAAGAGGTAGTCCTGTCTTTCAGGAGGATAAAATGTTATGTTAATGTTGTCACATAGATTCAGAGCAGAAGACAGTTCATGTGCAACTGGATTACAGGACACATGAACCCTGACTGTGACTCTTGGATCCTTGGTAAAGATAGACATGGAGACATCTAACATATTCAAGATCTCCTGAATGGTTAGGAACACGAAGATATATGCCTTGTAGTGCTAGAGAGTTTAGCGTTCTTATTGGTAATGTTACAGTCTGAATTTTAAGTTACTACTAATTTTTAAGTTCTACTAATTAATTGCTTCCACTATTAAAAATAATCTGTTCATCTAAATACGTTGAACTTTACCTTCCAAATACTGAACTTTGTTTTACTTTCAGCCTATTACCTTGAAGAGCATCCTCTGTTGTTAACTGTCTTGATTTCCACGTGCAGGTAAGGGAATTCACAAAGTTTGAATGACCATTGTATTCTTGAAAAAATGAAAGTATTATAGTTGTTCAACATCCCCAAACTTCCAAGTTAGACATCTGTATTTCTGAATCAAATTGATGTTGCTGAATAATGTATTCAAGTTCGTAAGTTCAGAAAAAATGGTGCCCATGATTCCATAGGTTAGTGGTTGTGACATAGAACTGAGAAACAGAAAAAAAAAAATCTGTTCTCATTATATGGGTGTCATCACTATCATTACTCACAACTGAAGAAAGTGTAGTTCTTTGACAGTATAGTAACTACTGATCTGCCATGAGGAAGAAAATTTATTGTTGTTCTTAATGAAAATAATTCCATGTCAACTACTAAATTTTTTCACACAAAGTTTTTGTCTGAATGTATTTTTAATTATTGGAAATAACCTCAGTTCTAGAACTTCTTTAGCACTTCAAATATAAAAATTCTGAAGATTTTTTTTTTTTTTTAAATATGATACCTCTCTCTTAATGTCTTTGTGTTTGTTAAATAAACTGCACTGAAGAGACACCAATGCCAACTTTCCTGTGAATAAACCTATTAACCTTCTAAAGCTTTCCTACTCAAGCATTATAATTATCCAATGCTTGTTTAGCTTCTCTGAAATTCACACTGACCATAAAGAAGTTCTTCTGCATGCTTGTATGGAACTTCCTAAGTACAAGTTTTAGGCCACTGCTCCTATGAATACACAACACTGAGAAGATCCTGGCCTCATCCATTTGCCTCCCACCTCCCTTTAGACATTTATAAACATTTATCAGATCCCCTCTTGATCTTCTTTTCTGCAGGCTGAACAGACTCAGGTTATTCAGTCTTTCTTCACATGGGAGATGCTCCAGGCCCTTTATCATCTTGGTGGCCCTCCACTGAACTCCTAGCAGTTCCCTGTCTTTTTGGAACTGGAAAGCCCTAAACTGGATACAGTATTCACAGATTCCAAGAAATTACATTTACAATTGCGTGTTAGCATATTATTTACTTAAATAGAAATTACATTGAATAAGTCACAGTTAAGAATTTTTATTTATGTAAAATGTACCCTACTATTTAATTTGGGCTATTTAAAACACGAAAGTTCATATCTGTTCTTCATATTAATCAGTTTCACTGTAAAGTTACTGCAGAAACTAAGAATGGTAAGAAATTTTGATCCTGTAATTTACAGTGAACATGGTTCCTGAGTGCATGGTGTCTGAATGCTACCAGTGGAATACTCATTTACCTTTACATTGCAGGTTTTGGGACATCTCTGGAATATCACAGATCCATGTAGTATGCAGTCCTGAAAACATTTATTGTAACCATGGGGGTTTTTTTTGTTTTTTTTTGGTACATTTCTCAGAACACCGTGTATGTAAATTACACATTACAATGAACTTCACTTGTCTTTCCTTAAAATCTAAAGTGCATTATCTTCATCAGAAGGCTTCTCTTCAGGTAGGGAAAAGATGAAAACCCTAGCAAGTTACATCTAAAGAAACAAGACCCGACCTAGCTCATGTATATGCACAAAAATAAATAAATGTGAGAATCAAGTGTTGTTTCTGCATTAGAATTGTATAATATTATTTTTATTTTATGATCTCCGCTTTCATAGTTCTTTTTGGGAGTCCCTCTACTTAACTTGGGGAAGATCTCTGATAAGTTTACATCACTTATCGTATAGACGAACCTTCCCAGGAACGCACACTCTGTATATAGGTGTATATATGTATATTTTGTCACATACACTGCAAGAATATCCTGCATGAGAGCAAACCAGAGAACAAGCCATGGCATGCCCGAGGAAGCACCTGAAGAGACATTGGGAAGGCCTGACATCATCCCCCAGTGCTCTTTGTTTAACGATGATGACTTTAAAGAAAATCACCATATCAGTAGGACAAGGAGAGCACCGAGAAGACATCTTGGAAACAACAGGATGACTACTGACTGGCACCAGATAACAAATAAATTAACAAGTAAATAGCAAACGTAAACCTTCTGATAAGATTTTGAACCTGGAGTACCCAGCCATTGGGGAAACAGGGGAGGGGGGAGGTAAGGGGGAGAAACAGGGTATAAAGGCTGTCATGTTATGTCCATAGGTGCGCTCCTACTTGTGGGACGCCCGCCATTGCAATCGCAAATAAATTTTGCTTTTATCAGAGACACCGTCCTGACAAAAATTACTTGGATTATTTCCAACAATAAATAAATAAATAAATAAATAAAGTAAAATAAAATAAAATAAAATAAAATAAAATAAAATAAAACAAAAATTATGTTGCACTTCTGTCAGGGAAAAGCATATTGTCCAGTGGCCAAGATGATCCTCCCAAACCAAGTTCTGTCCATTGCTCCTTCTTATATCACCTGCTTCAATTTAAAAAGGATTTTGGTGACCTACTCTTGCAACCACTCCTCAGAGAGCTGTAGGTTGCTATTAGATCAGCTGATTGCTCTCCTTCTGGGCAGACACTTCCAATAGGACTTCTGCTGACCAAGAATGCCTACATATGTTAGGTTGCTCTTTTGCAAATATAGTTACTTAACACATAGGACTAAAAATGTGTACAGTGATCAGAAATGAAGTCAACTGCCATTATGATGCAACAGTTGATCATACACAAATTGTTAGTCAAAGTCTAATGTTAGGGAAAAACTAGATCCCTGTTCTGATTTTGACTGGGACAGAGTTAATTTTCTTTATAGTAGTGGAATGATAATTTGTTTAGGATGGGAATAAAGTTGGTAACATACCAATGTTTTACTTGTTGCTGAGCAGTACTTATATTAAATCAAGGACCTTCAGATATTTTGTGCAGCCCTGAAGCTTAGTTTAGTTTAGTTTAGTTTAGCGTAGTTTATTTCAGCTTAGCTTAGCTTAGTTTAGTTTATTTTGAAAACAAGAGAAGCCCTAGAAAAAAAAGTAATAATCAAATGTATCACTTTTGCTTTGGTGGAACTTGCCATAGGAAAAACATAGTTATACTGCCATAGGCAAGCCCTTAAGTCATTGCAAATATGAATTCTTACGGACTGTATATATGCACTTCCTGACATACAGTACAATGACATTTGACTTTCTGTCAAATTTCTGAGGTGAAATGAATACATAACCTCAATACTTCCCTCATTTACATACTGCTATCAGGGAAAAAGCTGTCTGTCGCTTTAAAGTGAGTCTTCTGAGACAGCAGTAGTCAATAATGCAAATTGAGGTTTCCACATTCTTTTTTTTTCCTATGACCTGTTTGTTTTTTATCACTGGGGTTATCAAGACTGATTTTTCAAAATGCATTTTTCTATGGTTTTTGACAACAACTACAGCCATAATTTAAGAGAGAGAGGGAAAGAATACCCAAGGGGCATGATTCTTAGGCAACCTAGTATGTTAATTATAGATTTAAACAGTCTTTAAAAACAGAGATCTCTGAGATCTTATGACCTTGCAAAAGAAGAATTCATTGCAGTTCTTGTAATGGCAGCTTCAAAAAAAGAAGTCATCAATAATTGCTTGGCATTTAACACAAAAGAGTTAGCAGAGAGGGCAAATAACATGTTCTTACAATCAGGGAAACACTGGAGAATATTCAAACTTTTATCAGAATGCATATTCAGTTGTGAACCAATTAACCTAGTAAAAGATCACTTAATAAGAGAATAAATCTGTTGTATTCACCTAGAGAACTAAATAGTTTCAGTGACATTGTTTCTGTATCGCATTTGCTACTCTTACCCTGTATGAAGGATGAAGTGTGGCTGTCTTTACTTAAATGGGACACACTTCATTAGAGAATTTGCTTAATTGAGATATTTCCCAGAGAAACAATTTAGCTCAAAGGCAAAGTGTTCTACTTAATTCTGAATATCATTGGAATCAGAGCTATGCTTCTTCTCCCACAGAAATAGAAGAAAAACTCCCAGTGTTTTCAGTTACTGCAGAAACAGTGATATAATGAGCAACTGAAACAAGTATGAAGCAGAGGGTATGTTTTTCTGCTTTAAGAATCAGATCCAAAAAGACTTGTTCTACTAACAGTTTGATGTTGAAACTTTTAGAAAGATAGGACCTTGGAAGAGAACACAGAATGCTGTCAGTTTCCTGAACTACACTTGAGAAATATAGAAGATGGAATGGGGTTTGAAACAAAGCACTGATACTTAATATAGTTAATGTTATGGCACTGGTGACCACATAGCAGTAGAAAACATGAAGGTCAGAGTGCTTCTGAAACACCACCTTCTTTTTAGGCATAGCTATTCAGCCACAGACTTGAGTCATAAATCTCTATCCTTCTGACGCTGATTTCAGTATGTGCAAGGAATCTCTTGTTTCAAAGAGGTGAACTGTACTTACCCTCTTTTCAAAATATGCAGAAAGAGAAGTTTTGCTGAAGCTTTGTCACAATTCATCAAAAGATATGAGTTTTTGGAAAGTGTAAATGTTATTAAACAGATGAAAAGAATGTTCTGTTCTTAAATGATGTCCTTGTTTCAGCTCGAATAGTCAATTTCCTTCATAGTGGCTAGTAGGGTGCAGTTCTTTGGATTTAGAGGATAAAACTGTTGATAACACACTGATGCTTTAGTTACAACTATAGAATTACAGAATAAACTGAGTTGGAAGGGACCTGCAATATTACTCTCCAACTCTTACCTCCATACAGGACCATTCAAAAATAAAACCATATTTCTGAGTGTTGTCCAAATGTTTCTTGAACTTCAGCAGCAAAGGGCCATGACCACTGCCCTAGGGAGACTGTTCCAGTGCCCAGTCACACCCTGGTGAAGAAACTTTTCCTAATACCCACCCTGGCCCTCCCTTGACACAGCTCTGTGCTGTTCCCTCAGGCCCTATTGCTGACACCAGATCTCAGCAATATCTCTCTGCTCCCTGTGAGCAGATGCAGCTGTCAGGAGGTCTCCTTCAGTCTCCTCTTCTCTGGGCTGAACAAACCAAAGGATCTCAGCTGCTCCTCACACTTCTTCCCCTCTAGAAACATCACCATCTTTATAGCCTTTCTTTGGATGCTCTCTAATAGTTTTAAGACCTTCTTACACTGTGGTGCCCAAAACTGCCCACAGGTCTTGAGGTGAAGGTACATCAGCATGGAATAGTCAAAGACTTTTCAGCTTATCACACAGTTCTGGAAGCTAGGGGTGCACAAGAAACTGGGGAGATAGAACGAGAACCAAACGGGCTAAATATGGAATCATATCAAAAATTAAAACTGAGGGAAATGGTCAAGGGGGCGGCGGCGGCGGCGGCAGCGGTGGTGGTGGTGGTGGTGGTGGTGGTGGCTGCTGCTGCTCTGACTCTGCCTGTACCTTAGTGTACAGGAACTGCTGAATCACGGCCTGAACCTCTGACTGATCACCTGAGGTGAGCAATGAGTCAGCCACAGGAGTACAGGTGAAGGCAATTCACCTGTGCTGCTGGAAGGGGTGGAGCCTGGCTCCACCTCTCCTAGACCCATTTAAGAGCTGACTACCAGTGAGGAAGGGTCTCTTTTCTGGAGATCTTTCCTTTGGGGTTTTATAGCAAGCCAAGGACAAGGGTAAGCACTCTATTTATTCTCTTTTTGGTATAATAACCTGCTTAGTTAAACTCTCTTGTTTATTTCATAATTATAGCATCTGTGTATTCATTGATTATACACTTAGTCTATGCATGGACTGAAATGCTGTCTTGTGCATCACTTGTTTTGTATATTCTTTTATTATTGCTATTATTGTAATTTTCTATTCCCATGTTCTCTTCAAAGTCCTATTAAGCCATACTTATCTCAAGCCACGATTTTTATGTTTTACCAGTTCTCTTTCTCATCTCAATGCAAGGGGAATGAGTGAATGGCTGTGTTCTCTTTAGTTGCTCAATGGGGTAAGCTGCAATAAATGTACCTACTACAATTCATTTTTATGTAATTTGCACAAAAGATTTCTTGAGAGGAGAAACAGACTATAATAAGACAAGAATGCAGGTTGCTATTCTGCAACTATGTTCTTGTTTTCACTTTCTCTAGCTCACTAAATTGATGATTTTTCCCCACTGCGTGATACCATTTTGAAATAAGCGAAGGATGGTGTCTGTATTCAGGTAAGTGGATAAGTCCACAGTTAATTTCTCAGTATGATGTGTTTTCTCCTCCTTTAGTTCAGTGAAATTCATACCTGTGGTTAATTCTATGAATAAAAACATTTAAGCACATAAACTGTAAGCTTTTCCACTGGACGCATTTAATGATTATATACTTTTTTTCTTCTTCTGAGGTACACTGAATGATAGAAAGTACCATAAAAGAGCAACTGCAAACTGAGACCTATTGGGAACTTTCATTCCTTTTATTGGTCTTTTTCAAATCATACGTTTTCTTTTTCTTTATAGATTGTTTCTCAAGGTAAATTGTCATTCTAATTAGACTAGGAAAATATAAAATATTTTCATTTACTTCAATATAATAAAGACAAATGCCTGTTGCAGCAATTTAAATAAGGTTCTGATTCTCGGGATAGGCATTTATTTAGGGTGATAAGTCATCAACAAGCATGATCCTAAAATATTCAAAAACAATAGTCAGGCACCCATAAGAGACCAAGTCCCAGTTTTCAGCACTTTATTGTGCACAAATGAAATAATAATCATATTGCTTTACTCCCTGCCTCAATTGTCAAACTTTCTGAGTAGTTAACCTAATTGCAAGCTACAAATGTTTGTTTTCCTTTTGGGAGACACAGTGCTTGACAGCAACATAGTGTATTCCAGTCTAGTCTAAATTTATTTCAAATATGTATGTTCTTGAGAAATATAATGGATAGCAATATCAAATCAGAGCTCATAATTGATACAGACAGAACTCATTAAAGCAAACCTGAAACACTCTTATCCCATGATGTTTTATATAATTCTTCTCTGAGTCACACCACTTATGTACGTTGGAGCAACACCAATCAAACTTACACCACTTCTGAAGGAAGCTATATAAAACTGGTTTATTCAGTTGAGTAAATATCTATATTTTCCCTGCATATATCACTTCTTGATCAATTAATATCTAGTAAGATTTATTGACTCACTGAAATGAGAAAACTGGTTCTTATGTTTTTTTTTTTTTTTTTTAAAGACAGGGAGCAAAGTAGAATACTGTTTAAACTCATCATATGTCCTTTTGATTTCTACACTTTTTTCCCATGTAAATGAAGTAAGGATGTGCAGGAAGGATGATAACAGGATCAAGGAATCTTTTAAGATGGAAAAGACTCATGAGATCACCAAGTCCAACCATCACCTAACACTATGATGCTGAGCTGCCATAGGATTGTCATGTACATAGTTCTAGCAGATGAGAACACTCAAAGGTCTTTCGTGCCTTAGACACAGCATGTCAGACTCAAAGTATATAATCTACAGAGAAGCATGGCCCAACAGAGAAGGCTCCAAACTCTTGCTTCTAAATACCTTTTTCTAAGCAGCACTCATGCAAAAATCAAAAAACGTGGCTATCAAGTGATACAGCTCTCATATACCATCTGGCAACCTGTGCCACACTGAAATAAAATAAATTATTTGTCACAGGTGATTCCTGGCTTCTGTTTGCTTAGTAGTCTTCTTTCATTATTACAAATAGTACTATTTTACTACTACTACTTCACCTCCCCATCCCTAGAGGCATTCAAGGCCAGATCGGATTGTCCCCTGGGCAATTTGATCTAAAGTAAGAACTGTAGTGGGATTGGAGCTACATGAACTTTAGTATCTCTTCCAATAGAAGAAATCTATGATTCCATTACTCTGTTTCCTAAAAAGGAAAAAATGTAGAATAGCAATATGCTAATACTTAGATCCAGTTAAGGACATAAAAATCTAAAGAAAGACACAAAGGAAAATTAGACACACATCTAAAATTATTTTCCTCTTATGTTTGGGTAATTTGCTATCAACCCATGCGTTTATTAGATTCCACACTAAGCAGCTATAAACTGCTCAGCTGAGTCAGAATTCAGAAACCAAGGGTGTCAAAGTGTCAGGGTGGGAAGTCAATAGACAAGGAAGACAAAGCAACCAGCAGACCAGGCCAGACCCAAGCTCAAGCAACTGGAATTGAAGGCTGGTAATCTCTACTGCCAATCTTGAGGTTCATGGCTGTTCCTGGATGAGTCTGTTCAGGACCACTAAGACCGTTATTGACATCAGGATCTTGACACAAATTCTTCTTTGGAAACAGTGGAGGAATTGAACCAGCAGAGTTTGCCTTGTCCTGCGAACTGGATCACAGGATACTGATGTTCAGTATTTCCTAAAGGCAAGAACAAAGAACAAGCAGCTCACCATTCAGCATTTTATGTCAACTTTTGGAAGCTTCTTATTCTCACATTGGTTTAAAAAACAAAAACAAACAAACAAAAAAAAAAAAAAACCAGTCTAGAGGGCAGGATATTTGTCCCTAAAAGTAATTTATAATATCATTCAACTAGATATCTCCATTTCCACTTACTTTAGATAATTATCATCAAAGCATGAAACAGTTGTAAAACTGGAAGCAGTGTTTTCTAGAAGTTTTTTCAGAGTTATTTCAAACATAGAATAGAATCACAGAATCATTACGGTTGGAAAAAACCCTAAGATCATCTAGTCCAACCATCAACTCCTGATACCCATGCCCACTAACCCATGTCCCTCAGTGTCACATCTATATGAACCCCTCCAGTGACAAGGATTCCACCACCACCCCAGGTAGCTTGATCCAGTGCCTCACCCCTCCTCCTGAGAAGTTCTTCCTAATATCCATCCTAAAGGCAATGGTCTGTGCCTATCCAAGAGTAATTAGGTCACATTCAACCTGGAGAAGAGAAGGCTCCAATGTGGCCTAATAGTGGACTTTCATTATCCAAAAGAAAGGAAAGAAGGGGATAGACTCTTCAGCAGGGTCTGTAGTGATAGAACAGGGTGAAATGGCTTAAAATGAGTGGATTTAGGTTAGATGTAAGTCCTTTTCAGTGAGGGTGGTGAGTCACTGTAACAGGTTGCCCAGAGATGTGGTGGATGCCCCGTCCCTGAAGACTTTCAAGGCGAGGCTGAATCAGGCCTTGGGCAACCTAATCTAGTTGTGCACATTTCTGGTCACTGCAGGGGACGTGGGTTAAATGATCTCAGCTTGTTTATGGCGATGTGTAGCTTTTGAAGCCAGTGAAGTGAAGGAACTGGGGATGTTTAGTCTGGGGAAAAGGAAGCTGAGGGGAGACCTCATTGCTCTCTTCCAATACCTGAAAAGTGCTCATAGCAGGAGCAGGGTTGGTCTCTTCTCACTGGTGATAGGATGAGGGGAAATGGCCTCAAGTTGCACCAGGGTAAGTTTAGGTTGGATATCAGGAAACACTTCTTTACAGAAAGGGTTGTTAAGCACAGAATAGGCTCCCCAAATAGGTGGCTAAGTCACTATCCCTGGATGTGTTTAAAAACCGTTTGGATGTGGTGCTCAAGGACATGATTTAGTGGATTTAGTTAGGGTAGTTCAGTTAGGTTGTTGTTGGACTCAATGATCTTTAAAGTCTTCTTCAACTTGAGTGATTCTATGATTTTAAGGGAGGAAAATAAATGGAATTAGAGCACAGAGCCCATGGTTTGAGCTATGGTGGGATTTCTGGGTGACTTCAAGTTGTATTGGGTTTACATACTAAGGTTTCAGGAGCAGAGTGGCTATACAACTGGCCTCTGTAAGATTAGGGACTGCCCCCATGCCAGACACCCAGTTTCAGGTGGCTCCAAAACAGACCAGCTGCTGGCTAAAGCTGAGGCCATCAGTGAATCTGCTGGAGCTTCTGTGACAACATATTTTAAAAAGATTGCATAATTCACATAGGTGCTCACCCCTATAGCCAATTTAATGTTTAGTTATCTCATATCAAAGTGCAGGTTGTTATTTGCCTTTATCAAAAGTCTACATGCAGGAAAGTAGTAGCTTTTTGACAGAAGTTTATTCAGTTCTTGACTACTATTTAATTTTCATGACTTAAGCCCTTTTTCCTAGCTTTACATTTTATTCCTTTTCTCATTCATATAATCTCCAAGTAAGATTACTAATCTGTGTCTGAAAGGATCTTAAATCAATTTTCCCAGCCTACAGTGCCTTTCTAATCAACTTCAAGCATGTCTCCCTTCTTACCAAGCTATTTGCCAATTTGTCAGTTTTCCAGTTTACCAATTGGTTTATTAGTCAGGTTTTGTTTCTTAATTTGTTCATTTGTCAATTAGTTAATTGCTTGCCATTTTCACAGCATTTACCCAACTGCATATGTCTTCATCTTACTGATGCAGTGGAATAAATGCAGATACTCTGCTCAAACCAATACTGTAGGGTTCTTTCTTAAAGGGAAGAATGCTGATCTGTAATATTTTTAAAACACCATACTTTCTGAACTTGCAAATATTTTAGACAAGAAGTGTTAATATTTAACACTTGTATATGTATAATACTTGTATATTAATATGTAAATATTTACAGTGTACAAAGTGACACCAAATACCTTGCACAGGGACTTATCAAATCTGTATATTCTATATCTGCAATCGGTAATATAGTATACTTCAGCCAGTGCATCATCCTTCTTTGAAACTGAACTTAACCATGGAGTAGCATGACTTCTGTTCTAGGACACAATCCTAAGTTGCCAAGAAATTAACTTTGTTATAGAACCACTCAAGCCTTTAGAAGCAGTAACAACAGAGTAAATATTCAAAACAAAAGGAAAAAGCATAGCAGGGAAACAGAATTGTTCCTTGGAGACACACCGGTATAATGCTACATATGTTAAAGTTCGATTTTCTTTGTAAGGATCAAAATTCACATCTCTGAACTCCTAAAAATGTTATCTTGAGTTGCTCTGTTACTGTGGCATTATCAAGCTAGTCCGCTGAAGGCAGTTTCTTTGCAGAAAACAATTTAAGATTTATTGGAGAGTTTTACTCTCTATCCCATTGGTTATAGCCATGGCTGTGGAAAGACAAGACATGGGCTCTGATCTCTGTTCCAAATGCTTGTTGTTCTTTAAAAAAAAAAAAATCCAATAATGTTTAAGTACTGTTGTGACATAAACTTTTTAGTTTCTTCTTGTTATTACTCTTCCCTCATGTACTGTCAATTTATCTGAATACTGTTGTTACTAGAACTGTCTTGGCTGAAAAACTATTTTTCATCTCATTCTCAGCGTGACAGTCTGTTTGATGACTTAAAACATTCAAACAGAAAATCAAGATAGTTAACTTTATCCTACTTTAATTTGCAGTTTATGATGTCACAACACATGACACAGAAAAGACTTGTTAGTCATAGAAACATAGAAAGCCAAAGCTTGGAATTCCTCCAGATACTGGCTTGTAAGGACATCATAATGGTGCTAAAATACGGGAATTAACTAAAGGGAGAGTTTGATCTTCTTTATTCATCATTTCTGAATGACACAAAATCCAGTAATTACATAAGAATGTACTGAAATTACAAAACTTCTGGAAAAAAAAAAAAATTGTGTATGGAGAGAAGTCAGAATAACCAAGATAAAGTTTGACTAATTAATCTAAGAGAAACTGAAGAACCTAGAATACAGTTTTCTCTTGCCTCCCAATGAATATTAGTTATGCTACCACAAGATTTTAAACTTTGTTTTATTGTACACATTTTCTTTATTGGGCTTTAGCACTTGAATCTAGCTTCACTCATTTTAATGGCATATAAGTACAGAGATAATTTTTTATAATAATATATAAATTTTTATAACTATTTTGATATTTTGAAATTTGTTTTGTACACATTCTTAATTTGTAATTGTATCTTACAGTTGCCATGTTACCCAGATATTTCAGGAAATACAGAATGACAATATAGAACAAATCATGTGAGTAAGGGTATTTCTGGTATAAAAATGCAGAAGTTTACATGCAACATTTTCTTTTCCAATGCAGAAACCTTAAATACATAACAGTAAAGAATTTAACATAAATTCATTTAGGCATGTAATGTTTAATAATTCATCACTCAAAATGATTCTTCCACTAATATTTTGCTATAAGGATTGATCGTACACCATCTTTTGAAGCATGGACTTTTAAAAAAAATTTCTTAATGTGACAAAATAAGCTTATTAAGGATTTTAGCATATAATCATTAACCCATTAGTACACATTATCAGAACACAATCTGTAAACACCAGCTTAAAGTTTTGCTCTCCTGACCAGAAAGTGATAGCACAAGTAAAATTTTCTCCAAATGGAAATATTCGAGAATTTATTTAGAGCTGAAAGAACTCAGTGAGAGTAGCTGCGGCCTTCTATGCCAATGTCATCAACTGATTTCACACAACCACAAGGAGAAATGCTTGGATTAATTCTTTGTACATTTTTTGTACAAAACCTTGGGGTTCAAACATTAGGTTTATAATTGCTCTTCACGAGCATTTGACTAGCAACTTAAAAAAAAAAATAATATAGTCCTATAGGGTTAAAGTCAGATGGGCGTGGATGAGGTACAGATACCAGTCTTCAATGGAAGAGGAGGTAAGGTTTCAACCCTTCATTTAGCAGGGCACTGCCAGGTCTTCTGAAAATTCCAAATCTCCTGGAGGAGAAAGCTTTAGAAAATATTTTTATGGAGTATATTTGGACAAAAACACTGATAGAGAGTCCTTAAAAGGTTTTCCTTTTGGCACGTTAGTTAAATGCTTCACAGTTCTCTCTTGAGAAGTCTGTCAAACAAGTGCTTTCCTACCATAGGCAACGTAGTTCCGTTTGCTGGAACAAGGGAGTGTTTCCTGTGAATACAATAGGTCCTTCTTAATCTCTGATTAATCGGTTTTAATTTCCTGTCCAGTTATTCCATCTGGAAATCATACGAAGATTTTTTTTGTTTGTTCGTTTGTCTTGATTCTGCAACAGTTTTCAGAAAGAAAAAAGTCAAGAAAATGTATTATGGTAAACATAATTGTAGAAATTTTATAGTGAGTTACTTTTTTAGATGATCAGTTTGACACTTATTGACACGTATTGGACATGCCCATGGCTGCATATTAATCCAACAGATCATTTCCATCTTTTTTTTTTTTTTTTTTTTCATTTATTGCTTCTGCTCAGTTACCTGATATTTATCTTTCTTGCACATTTCTCTTTAACTTTATATTTTCATTTCCAATAATTGCAACTGAGAAAACCACAGCAATGTCAGCAGGAAGTGAGATGAAACCTGGCATAAGGATAAAATTCATTCACATATTTAATGACTGTACTTCACAGAAGTGTGGACAACTGTGTCCAAGCTGTCAGTCTGCAGCCCAGACAAAATAGTCCAGTTCCTTTGAAGAGGCATCACAAAGCTAGATAGAGGCAAGGAAAACTATCTCACAGTCCTCTTCAATTCTGTAGGCTGTAGATGTATTATTCAAAAAGGAAACATTTATATGAGTGCTTACATTGAACATATCTGCAAGAGTCTTTGTGATCAGGGCTGTAGGGCATGGGATGAGCCAGGAGTTGGCCTGTGCTGACCTAAAGTGAGAGAAACTTAGATCCAGATGGAGGGAAAGAGATGTTTGATTGAAGGGAAGAAGAAAGTAGTTGCTTTATTTTTGTATTTTTCTCAACAGACAGAGCAGTGATCAAAAGTTCGTGGTAACTGCCAATAAATTCAACAGATTGCCCATAACAGCATCCAATCCAAAGAGGCCACCTGCAAATAGGTGGAGACCCCATCAGATGGGGCCTGATAAGATGCATCACAGGGTCCTGAAAAAACTGGCTGGTGTAGCTGCTAAGCCACTCTGGCCTATTGGAAAACTCATGGCTTGTGAAATTCCTAGTGACTGGAGGAAGGAAAACATCATTCCCTAAGTCCCAAGGAACCCAAGGAACAACAGACTAGTGAGCCTCACTTCTGTGCCTGGGAAGATCGTGGATTAAATCCTTCTGGAAATGATATTAAAGCATGTCTAAAGCAAGAAGAAGATCTGAGACAGTCAGTGCAACATCACCAAGGGCAGATAATGCCTGACCAATCTGGTAGCCTTCTATAATGGAGTGAGAGCTTCAGTCAATATGGAAAAAGGAACTTGACTTCCATAATGCCTTTGACATGGTCCTACACTACATTATCTCTAAACTGAGAAGATATGGACTTGAAGAATAGACTATACAGTGAATAAGGAATTGCTAGAGGGCCACAGAATAAGTGATATGACTCAGTGATATTTTAGGAGATAAATATTTTGAGTGTTTATATTCAGGAGAGACAAGACTTTCAAGAGTCTGTATTTCTGGGAAAAAAAAAATATTCTCATGAAAAGCAAAGAATAATTTTTTTTCCCTATAAATTGAGAACTAGTTGTAGCCATTATTTAACTACAAAAGGACATGAAGTACTTATTATTCTGCATCAAAACAAATATAAATAGAAATTAATGTATGACTAATTTAAGTATGAATTTAGAAAAAAATCTATTTAATATATTAATTAATATTCAAGTATTATGTAGTATTTCTTACAGGGTTTTTACAAAGAGTACAATCAGTAGAGGTATACAGAGGCTAGGTTTAGTAAGATTATTGCAGTGGAAAGATAATCAAAATAAATGGAAGTGCTCACTAGTGTTGTAGGCTTGCAGTAAACTCCATTAGGAGCAATCTCCAGGAAGAGATCCTTCCTCAGTGGCAGTCAGCACTTAAATGGGATCTAGGAGAGGTGGAGCCAGGCTCCACCCATTCCGGTAGCACAGGTGAATTGCCTTCACCTGTGCTCCTGTGGCTGACTCATTGCTCGCCTCAGGTCGTCAATTAGAGGTTCAGGCCGTGATCAACAGTTCCCATACACAAAGAAAGTCATTATATTTATCCAACTGTACAATTGAGAAATAATTATCTGCAGTGCTTTACAAAATATAGGTTCCAAACAATGGAACTGATAATAGAATAATGGTTTCCATTATCACTGTTCTGTTAGCAAGAGGCAACTGCAATCAGAGTTCCCCTGTCCTCCCAAATCATACATGGTCTTGGAAAACAGACAACATAGAATGCAGAAGCAGCAGGATGTTTTCTTAACTGAAAAATTTACCCTACGTGAATGATGTTAAAAATTATCAAGTATTGAAAAAAAGAAACCAAAAACTTCAGCTGGAATAAAGGTCTCCACTGTAACCATAATTCAATCCCATTGTACGTAAGTGCTATGGTGTGCTATCTAATTACTTCTAGTCTCCTTAGGATCCAGGTATCCTCAAGATCACTGTGTATTTCACACACTTATTCAACATTTTACATTCTCCCCATCTTCCAGTGCCTGGTCTCCTCCATTTTGCCCCTTTCATTACTTATCTTTAAGACTGAAAGCCTGCTCTGAGAAGGAAACATTAATTTCTTTATAAGCATTTCTACAACACTTATTACTAGAGTGTGCTACTGCTTCATAAACATTAATAAAATCAATTTCACATATAGGTACTGTCACAACATACAGACGGAGAACTGAGACAGTGAGAGGCTGAGATTAAAAAAATCTCTGTCTAGAATACCTATGATCTCGTTTTTCATAATATTAGCATTAATGGACCCTCATATATTCATAGCACAGCAAATCAACTTTAATTACATCTGTGAACAGTCAATAATTCTGTAACTTAGGTACAGTGTATTCAGACTATTATGAGCACTCCCCTTTAAAATACATAGTTCAAGTGACTTATCAGATACATTTATACACAATGGCAGAGGCACAGAAACAATTTGGTTTCCAGAAAAGCATTCAATTTCTGTAAATGCAATATCATCCTCCATCTACTTCAGCTTTTGAAATAAAAGAAGACTGACTCCTTCTCTCCCATTTCTACTCTTTTAATTCTCTCTCCTCAGTTTTGTGTTTCCTTTCTGGCCTTGCCTCTCTTCACCCTTTGTCTCCACCTGGACTATTTGTCAGGTAATCTTAGCCTAATTAGATTTCTTGCTTTTAATCTTATTTCCTGTTTTCTTCTGTATTTCTTTTCACATCTTCCTTTCTCATCCTCAAGAACCTTTTAACTACGCTTTACTCTCTCTTTCTGACCATGTAGATATTAGAATTTTCTAAGAAAAAGATCATCAGAACCAGCTGTTGCAGCAAAAGCAAATTTTATTTTTTTAAAACTACATTTGATGTTGAAAAAGCCCAGCAAACAGAATATTAAAAAGTCAGATTTCACTGTTAAATAGAAGTTTTATGCATCTGGATGTCTTGCTCCAATTTATAGGAGGAAGAGAAGATTCTTTTTAATATCTGGATACCCAGCGTGAGATTAAGAAACAACGGTTCAAATGTTGGTCCAACCAGTTTATTGCAAATCTTAATCAGGGAGATGGGGAAAGGGAAGACGAACACTATTATGATTTAGGGTAACGGGGAAGGAAGGAGGGCGATAGAAGAGATAGAAGAGAAGAAGCAAGGAGTCTTCATAGGAAGCAAGAGGGTGATAGTCACCACCATGGATCCAGCATAGTTCATGGTTCACTCACTGATCTTCAGTAGTGGTGGGTCATCGGGCATTGCTGTTCTGTTGATGAAGACGGTGACCATGGCAATGATGGCCCCTTTTCAAGGGTAGTACCAAAGTGGTTGAGTCAGCTCTCCTTTGAGTGGCAGCTTCTGGCTCTGAGATCTCAGCAGAAACTCCTTTGTTGCCATCTTCCGGGCCTTCCCAGCAGATAAGAGGGAGCAGGGATCCTGTTTTTCACAGGACACAATGGTATCATTCCCCAATTTTCCCATACCAAGCTGGAGCTATTTAGTCACAGGCCAGATCTTCTGCCACTAAATACTCCTGAGCACTCTCTTCCAGAGGCAAGCAGCTCTGAAGGAAGGTGCTTTCAAATGTCCACAAAGTGATGTTGATTGTCATGTGGAAGCACCCATCACTTGCCTCCTCAATAAATCAATCAGTCTTATCACAAGAAATACCTTAGGAAGCAAGCTGTGAGCCAAAAAACAAAGAAGGATTCTCACACTGGACTACCCAATTATAAACTCCAACATGGCCTTGAACAAGGATATGACATTCACAACTTCTCTGAGCAGCCTGTGCCAGTGCCTCACAGCCTTCTCAGTAAAATGCATATATGTAACTGCATTTCAAGATAATCTTTCAAGTCAGGAGGTTACCAAATTTTGGCAAGTATGCCCATGACAAAAGCATACAAAATCCAATGATAAATGTGTATGAGCATGTCAAACAAATTATGTGATCAATTAGCAAATTAAGCAATATGTTACAATGTAATTATTGAAAAAGGAAGTTAGTCAAATTCAGATTTTAGAACCCAGTCAGTTACTGTAGCTCTTGGCTACAGTTCAGATGGTAATGTGCAATTTTACTCCATTTTACTAATTGCCATACAGTTTGCAGCCAGGAATCCTGTGGGACAGGATTAAAGAATATCTAGTTTTGACTAAAGAAATGGAAGATCTATATTGATGGGAGGGGTAGAACTTGGTCGAAAAAAAACACCAAAAAACAAAAATGAAAAAAAAACAAAACCCACAAACAATACAGTCACTGAAGAATTGACAAAAAACAATTGACAATGTCTTGTCAGTGTAGTATAACTTGAATTTAGGACTGGCTGAAAGTCAGGAGATACATTGTGCTCTACTGATGCCTCCAAGGTCTTCATGTACTACCTACAGCTGTGCTGTGAACACTCACTGACTCTTAGATACTGGGAGCATGGGCTTCATTCCATCTCAGAGATCTGTTTCCTTTAGAGTCCTTATGATTTGAGATTTACACTGTGAGATTATTAAGTAATTTAAAACAAATGCATAGATATCACCTGTGTTCCCCATCAGTGATAACAGGAAAACTACTCATCTTCTCTAGTTTTAATTCTTCTAGCATCAGTTTTGGAAACCAGCAAAGAGGCTTTATTCACCTACTTTAGTCTTGAATCAATCTGCCCCTTCCCTACAGAGTTTAAGCTCTTGATTATCTTGGGCTTAATATTGAAATACGCTCTATGATCTGTGCTTTTATCATTTAGAAAATATTCAAGGTAGGAATTGGTAATATATGAATCAGCCCTTAACTTCCGCTGTTTCTCCAATGCTTAGTTAATTAAATGCCCAAAAAATAAGGACTTTTCTGCTCACAAGGCCAGTGTGCCATTCTTAAGGCCTTAGGTTCATCTTTCAGTTTTAGGCTTCTGTTGAAGTAAATATATATGCCTTGTCCATATGGATCTTCTAGAGACTTCCATATTTTTTTTCTCAGGCTTCCATAAAACTATGGGTCAGAATTTATTTCTCAGGACAGATTTTATAAGAAGATCTACTTTCAAAGAACCTTTTACAAGAGCACAAATTTTGAAGTAATAAAAAGTAAATAATATAAATAATAAAAAGCTAGAAGAGCAAAACACACAAAAGAAATATAATCTATCAATTTTTACAAAGATTTCTGGATAGGCTTGAATCTTGGTGTGTACACGTGATCATAGAATAATTAATTGTAATAAATTATCACTAGATCTTTCTAGAAATATGGATCATCTATAACAAAAAAGAGTGCTCACTGAGGTGCACATCAAAAACTGTACTTCCTTCTGTTTATGTTAGGTTTCAGGGAGGTATTCCTTGAAATCTGGAATTAGCCATGTAGTTAAGATCAATTTTAAACCTGTAGAAAAGATACATTATATCTACAAATGCTACAGCAGGTCATCTATAGAAAATGTTGATGTGCCATGTGTAAACTCATTTTTGCAAATGGTGTCAAATATTTAGCTGAAATCAGACCCATAATATGTGTTTAAGGGAAAAGTGACAAGGAAAAAAAAGCTGAAGCACAATGGTTAGTTTCCATTTAGAAATCACAATGCTATAGGGAAAGCAAAGTAGGAAAACCAATACTTTCTGATTAGAAATAAAATGGATAGGGTCATGCAATGAAAGCTAAGGTTCATTTAGACTACTGACAGTTGATTAAATGCAGTGCTTCTTTTTAAGGGATTATACACTGACTTAAGCTAATTTGAATTATATTAAAACAATCAGCTCTTTACTTGGATGTACAAGCGATAAAGTCAACAAGAGCTTCATAGTAGCAGCTATTTCCACTGGTTTAAGAAGCTTGCTTTAGAAATATCACAGAATCACAGAATTGTA